>NC_134208.1:91952196-92255227 GCF_965140235.1 Caretta caretta | reverse complement strand
CTAAGTGCTGTATAAACCTGGATATAGATGCAGTCCCTGCGCCTCAAAAATTGTAATCTAAAAATGTAAGCTAAGTATCAGGGGGAGGGGTGAAAGGTAGACCGTCAAATACATACATTTTCATTACATGAATATCATTTTAGATATGTGGGTATGTTTGCTGGGTTTTTTTAGTTTTATAATGACATAAAAATTATTTACTTTCCCCAACTGCAGCTCAGCTGCCTGTCTGACCCCTCAGCATAGACTTTAAGGTTTTACTGCTTCCTCTTCTGCATTTTATATAGAAATTAAATACTATGTTATCAAATTTAAAACTCATGTTTGATGCAACTTAAGGTCCCTGAGTTGGTGGAGCCCACGTATATGGGAGACTGAGAGTCTACATTTTTGAATGCTAAATTTACTGCAAAGTAATGATGGTATTATAAAAGGAAGTTTTACATATTATTCTTTTTATCTTATCAACAAGGGATGTGGACTAGAAAGTACACAAAAAAGCCATGATCTCCAGAATAACAGGCAAAACTTACCCTGATTATAATTCCTTTGAGATAAGAGAGTTCTTTCTAGGAGTTAAAAGCTGTCGTATTTCTGGAGGAAAACAAACTCTGGTTTTCTTTTTAATACGATACATCTTTGACATGTAATGACTACTAAGAATGGATGTAATTTTTCTGTTTTGTTCTTCTGTTTTTTTAAGGAGTTGGAGCAGCAGTTTGAAAAGGAGAAACTACATCTGGAAGGGGATAAGAATCAGCTTAGACAGCAGCTGGAAAATATGAGGGAAGAACTGACTACAAAGCTGACTTCAGCCAATCAGGAGGCAAGAATTTTCTTAGTCAAATTAGCTCACTGTCATATGCATTAGCCCACATTTAATCAGTAATGATAGCTTATTCAACTGATTTTGTGAATTAGATATTGGACTGAGCCCATGCTGTTGGGCCTTTTTTAGCTCATTGTCTGTTTTAACATGAGTATTCCCAAAATATAATTCACTTGACCACTGTCAAAGTATGATTTTTTTTCTTTTACAATATATTTTCTTACAAATTAGTGTAGCAAAAGGAAAGGAAACTAAGGTACAAAACGATCATGTAAACAGCTCCATTTATCTCTACTCTGCTCATGTGCAAATCAAGTACTTACTAAATTTCCATGCATAAAATACTTCAAGAGGTAATTAAAGAGAAAAGGCCAATCTTTTTGGTAACCCAATTTTTTTATAATTTGTTTGCTGTAAAGTGTGGCTAATTTCACAGCATGCAGATGCTTTTTAAAGTTTCCTGGGAAGGAAGAATTCAACTCTTATTTCCAATAATAAAGTTATCCATTATGATACAATATATAGTCATGTATTCCAGACTACCTAATGATAGTTTTAGTTTGTATTTAAAATGTGACAAATTGGTGGTTTCCGTCAATTTCTTAGTGAGTAAGTGTCTGCCTTACAGTTTACATCCAACCAAGTCTTGGCAGAGAAACTCCCAGAGATGGTTCTTTCAGGTCAGACATATTATATTGTTCCATCAGTCTATGGAATGTTTTGCCCTGTGTCAGCAAAATACTTAAGTACATTCTTAAGTCCCATTGACCTCACTGTTCAATGGGATTTATGTGCTTTGCTGAATAGGGATGGACTTAACATATGTGCGCCAGGGCTTTGCTGAATTAGGAATTTGCATCGTTATTTCTCATGTTGTATCGATTCTGTGGACCAGAGAAGATGCCTCTCTAATTCTAACCGTGTGCAACATCAGAAAACACTAAATTCACTGTTTGTTTTTTAAAAACAGAACTGATTACTTTTGGATGACAGTACAGGATGCAGAATTATAAATTTGTATATTAAACATGTATATTTAGCTATATCTTTCTCCCTACATCTGGTACATCTTCAGCCCCTTTTGAACCTTCCATCTTCAAAGTTCATCAATGTTGCTGTTTAATCAGTCATAAATGTCACTACTGAACAATGCTTATCATTGCCGGACACTCCTCGACTCTGGCACTACTGAACAGTTATGGGAATGAGTATCTTTGCCAGTAGTTCAAGCCTTTTGAGATTGGGAATGGAAGCTCGATCTCTCTCTTGCCAGTTTGAAGGAGTACCAGAATGCCACTGACCTGGCTGCTTTAATTTTATCTCAGTGTAAAAATTATTTTCAAGTTGCTAACATGATCACTTGTGGTATTTGTTTATTTTGCCACTTCAGTAGAAAGCCTCCTTATCTCCCTTTTGTCCTCCTACGGCGGCACTTTCATGCTATCATTCCAATTTGGTTTTCTTATTGCTGTTTTAACGATTGTCTCTAGTAACATAAGCTAAAACCTTCTATATTAAATTTAATTCTTACATTTTTTGCTAATGTGTTCATATCCAGGTGGCAACTAAGTAGAGTGGAAAGAGCTGAAATTTTTATTTAGTGAGACTTCACCTTCATTATCCAGCTGCTACCGAACAGGGAATATAATTCACATTTCAAAACCGATTATCATTCTTTATTCAGAAAACATAAATCCAATCCACTAGAGTAGCTAGGGTACTTTATTTTAGGTTTTCCTTTTTTGTCTTAACTTAGTAAGTACAAGACACTGGTGCTCTGCTTACAACAATAATTTACTTCTAGACTTTCATAGGCAAAACTGGGAAAGGGTTTGTAAGAGGTACAATACTGCATTTATTTTCTGTAATTAGTACAACACTGAATATTCACTGATGCAGAAGAATCTTTCTTGTGAAATGCCAGTTCCATCCTTTTATTGTGTGTCTAACATTCCTGTTCATATGTTTACATTTTTTTAATAATATTTTGGCTCTTTACATAAAAGGAGGTATATATTTATTACCCTTTCTCTTCATAATGCCATCTGTCTGTTAGTCATGGCCAAAGATAACAACTCGCTCATGACCCTAGGATGTTCATAAAGACAGGCAATGTGGGTGAAGTAATATCTTCTTTTGGACCAATTTCTGTTGGTGAAAAAGACAAGCTTTCAAGCTTACAGAGAGATCTTCTTCAGGTCTGGGCTCTGTGCAAGAAGAGCTCTGTGTAAAATCATAAGATTGTCTCTTTCACCAACTGAAGTTGATCCAATAAAAGATATTACCTCACCTACCTTGTCGCTCCATTGTTCTAGGACCCATATGGCTACAACAACACTGCAAACATAGAGATCACATGCAGTCCCAGGTTATTGAAGTGTTACAGTTTCATCATATATCTGTGTGCTACAGAGTGTGAAAACTTGTTGATATGTTAAAGAAGTGTTGAAATGTGAAGGTGGTAAGCAGCAACATATACATTTACAGCAGGAACAGCTGGCCTACCAGATTATGAAATTGGTATAGAATCAAGTAATACAGTATCTTGAAAAAGCTTATTATAAGAGAGTTCCATAATTTCAAAACACCATCATTTGTAACACACAATTCATTGATAAGCAATTATCTTTTGGTAGCTTTGAATAACTTAGGACCTACTGGGGGGGAAAAGAGAGACCAACATGTGACTACTTCTGTATTTAGTATTGTAGAAGTGCCAAATAATTAACTTTTGTGTCACCATTTCAATTATAAACAAATATTGTCAGGGGTTTCTGAGAAAGTAGTAAAAAGTTGTTTCAAACTGAAACTTTAAAAACCAGGTATGCAATATATTGGAAGCAAATGTATCATTATACTTGAAATTTTTTGTATTTAATGTTTCGTGGGAAACAGTTAAGAAAGCAGAGTTGGTTTTAGTGTTTTTTTGAGCAGCCCTGCAAAATAGTAGTGTGCCATTCATCTCTCTGCAAAATATAAACAATTTATTTCCTCCACGGTAACACCATTATACCCAGGGCAGAACTATGGATTTTGGATAAGGTTATGGAACATTTCTTTGAAATACACCCTGAACTTAGCTGACTCTTTTTACTGTGTGTGTGTGTGTGTGTGTGTGTGTGTGTGTGTGTGTGTGTGAGAGAGAGAGAGATGGTAGTAGAAAGCAGAGTGTGTGTGTGTGTGTGAGAGAGAGAGATGGTAGTAGAAAGCGGGCATCTTTAAGTTCTGTCCTGTACTTTCCTGTTGCAGAAGTGGAGCCCAGATGATTGTTCCTTCAGCATTAGCTATTGGCTTATTTCAGTTCGTATTGGTTTAATGTTTCAAAGATATATCTTTGCAATGAAAATGGAAGCTTTTTTTTTAATTCAAGTTTGAGATTCACATGTATCACCAAATCAGAGGGCCCATTGTCACAGGCTATGTGAGGCTGAAACACTAGTGCTCTACACAAAATCAGAAATATCTTGCATCTATCGATTAGATAATTTGTTAAAATAGGACAGAAATAAAAGAAGAAATATACTTGTTTTTGGAAGTTTTCAGAAATTGCTTGCTGTTTTCTGACATGATCTTTGCCATTTTTTGCTGCTAGTCACAACTGATCCTCTTTGTATCTTTTATTTCATAATATTTATAAAGAGACCAAGTTATTGACAATTAAAAATAAGCTACTGTGTATAAAAAGTAATATATGTTAGAAAAGGAGAGAGAGAATGAGAGAAGAGAAACAGCTCTTTTGGTTCTGCCTCTTATATAATAAAGTATATTATATGTGCCATTTTTGTTTTAATGTTTTATTTCTTTAGCTTGAGCTCCATCAGTATTAACTGAAGACATTTCTCCATAGCTTTTGACAGACAAGTAGCTTTACCGACGAAAATAAGGCCTTCTGGTACCTCCTGTTTCTGCTCTTTACTCATCTCAGCACTTGTCTTTCTCTTTCTGCTTTTTTTTGTCTGCCTCAAAGAGTCAGATATGTATAGAGCACTTACGTTCTTCAGTTTTTTATTCATCTTCCTTTTTTCTCAATTTAATTTTCTTAGCTGCATCTCTAATGACTGAAATAAAGAAGGTAATGGGAAAGAAAGCAGTTAAGCAGAAAAACCCTTGCCTTATAGTTTGAGCTTATCCTTGGCCACCTTGGAAACACTTTTTACTTCCTGCCTCAAGGCCCTGTGTAGCCCTCAAGGACCTGGGCAGATAACCGACTCCTTACCCAGAATCTGAGGCAAAGTGAATATTACTACAAGGAGGTACCAGTGGAAAAGCCTGATACATTTTTTTTGTAACTGATGGTCCAGGGCAGATGAGAGACTAATGCAGTTTTCCTGTTATATTGGGCTTTTAAAAAGTCCCGTCCCACCAAGAGAGAGAACAGTTAGTGTTCTTCAACTATAGATCTCAAAGTGTTGTACAAAGGTGGATATGTATCATTTTCATTTTATATTTGGAGAAACTAAGGCACAGAGAGGTGAAGTTACTTGCTGTGTGACACTGAACAAGTCAGTGCAACTTTCTGTGCCTCAGTCTCTCCATCTGTAAACTAGGGGTAATGATACATTTGTGTAATTGGTTCACCAACTTTGATAGTAGTGCTGCTATAGACTCTCTGTCTTTGCCTGTCAGTGCCTAGAGAGTTGATTCTAGAAGAAACCTATAGTTGGGAACATAAGGAACAGAAAGTAGTTTCTCATCAGCGACATCCTAATCAGGGATCCGTGAATGTTTGCTTTTTTCTGAAAGGGCTAAGAGAATTTTCACAAACTATAAATATTGACTGGACTCGAGCAACAGCACTAAACTTTTTCCATGGTGCTAATATAGTTCCTGAGTTTGTGCTTCATTGCTTGAATTGCAACCAGAGGGCAGTGCTGAAACTACAGTAAACAAAGCTTAATTATTCAGACTGAAATTTCTCTAGGATACCAAGGTTAATGCTATGCCTCTTGCAAGGACCACGGATGTTCAGGGCTTCAGTTTTACATTTTTGACGTTGCACTCCATATGATTTTATGAAAATATGCTAATGAGTGTGAATATAATGTGACTGGAATATGCTTCATGCAAAAGGTCTCTTGCAAGGTATCATTACAAAGCTTATAATCTACTGAGTGTCTTCATCCTATTTGTATGAATGTATCATTCTTGTATCTAGGAAACTAGGAATATAAAATATAACTCTGAAGTCCTATTGTAGTTATACAAAGTGTGGACCATTAGTGGTGGTTTAGAATCTTGATGGCTCCCATCAATTAGGACAATTGACTGTAGATGGCTCTGTTTACTTGCAAGTCTTCTTGTGAGTTAGGCCAGGAAGAATGAAGGCTTGGGGTCTCACAGGAAATGTGACCATGTCATCTGGAACTGGAATCCATCTTAAACCTGGTGTTTTTCCATTTAGAAGGAGGGGTGGGGACCCAAAGAGACAAAAGATTCCCGCCTTGTGCCAAAGGTATATAAGGGGGTGGAACAGATCAAAGGGGATTCCAGTCATGAGAAATCCCCTAGCTACCATCTGAGCTGGAACAGGGACTGTATCGGGGAGAAGGATTGGGCCCAGACTAGAAAGAAGTCTAGTCTGTGAAAGAAGCTTATTGGAACATCTCTGAGGGTTTCTTAATGTATTAGGCTTAGACTTGTGGTTTTTTGTTTTATTTTGCTTGGTAATTTACTTTGTTCTGTCAGTTATTACTTGGAACCACTTAAATCCTACTTTTTATATTTAATAAAAATCACTTTTTACTTATTAATTAACCCAGAGCAAGTAATTAATACCTGGGGGAGCAAACAGCTGTGCGTATCTCTCTATCAGTGTTATAGAGGGCAAACAATTTGAGTTTACCTGTATAAGCGTCGAGTAAAACGTATTTATTTGAGGGTTGGATCCCATTGGGAACTGGGTATCTGGGAGCTAGAGACAGGAGCACTTTCTGAGCTGTTTTCTGTTAAGTCTGCAGCTTTTGTGGGACGTGGTTCAGACCTGGGTCTGTGTTTGCAGCAGGCTAGCGTGTCTGGCTCAACAAGACAGGGTACTGAAGTTCCAAGCTGCCAGGGAAAATGGGCTCAGAAGTAGTCTCCGCACATCAGGTGGCAGTCCCAAGGTGGTTTCTGTGACCCAACCTGTCACAACATTATTGTCAAAAGATGACAGGCACTTTCAGTAATATCTTTATCACCATGCTTGATCATTGGTTTGGTGTTGCCTCAGAGGAAAAATTGCCTCCTAATGAATCAAAAGTACCATCTCCTGCAACATCTAGGTTTCCTTGGAGATTTCTATCAAGTTTTGAATTAGATAAAACTCTGTTTAGCTTATACATTACATATACTCATCATTCTGATTTTGATTAACACTTTTTTCCAGCTAACTAATTCAGTAGTGTTTTTATTATTCCTGAGACAAGGTGGGTGAGGAAATCTCTTTTACTGGACCAACTCCTGTTGGTGAGAGAGACAACCTTTTAAGCCACACAGAGCACTTGTACAGGTATGAGAGAGAAACTCCCAGCATCACAGAAAAATGCAAGGTGGAACAGATTGTTTAGCATAAGTAGTTAGCATGTGTTGTAATCAACCATTCAAGGTAGAGTGGCCTATTAAGATTTCTGCTGTCATGGGAGAAAAAGAGGGAGTTAGTTGGTTATAGATTGTTATAATAAGCCATAAATATAGTGCTTATGTTCAGTCCATGATTTTTAGTGTCTGACAGAGTAATGAATATAAGCCCCCAAGCTCATCTTTTGAAAGTTTTGTGCAGGATTCCTTTGAGGATGAGGACTGATAGGTCACTTTGTGAAAAGTGTTCACTCACAGGTGAATCGGGTGTTTTTGTCTTTTTATCATTTTCCTGTGTGAGTTCATTTGAGATCATAGTGATTGACTAGTTTCTCTCACACAGTTGTTGGGGCATTTAGAGGTATACCACAGGTTGTGATAGGCATATGTAAGATCCATGGAAGGATCTTTGGGGCAGGGGATTGTTGATTGACATGGCTGCAACTACACATCATTATTCCTGGTATTCTTGGACTTGGCCTGTTTTTAGTTTTTCTTCTGTTTCAATTTTTAATTTTTTTATAAAAATAATAACTAAGGAAACCAAGAGACTAAGAAGCAAAGAAAGACCCAGAACAGGAGGAGCTGAGGTGCCTTCTTTTCATTGGTTCTGCTGCCTGTGTATCAAAATTTATGAGAAAAATCTAGATAGGATATGGAAGTCCAGAAAACAAATTAGTAATAACTGATCTTTTCCTCCCTAATGTGGAGGAAAATATCAATAACAGATGGTAATATTAGTATTTGTAAATAACTGTAGAAACATGTTAAAAAAATCTTAATTTTCTGCCCCAAATATTGAAACCAAGTTTACTCATATTTGTAAAATAAATACTTGCGGACTACTATGTCGCATTGCTCAGGGTTAACGATTGCATACTTTGTACTGTATACTTGAAGTGGAGGAATTCTTAAGGTCACCATTAGATCCTTTTTAATTGCTTGACTTCTAACGATTTGAAGTTTTTCAAATGAAGAATTTAATGTAACGTTCTTGTAGTGTGTTAGAGGCTTTTTTGTATTAAAATGTGTCCTGATTAATGGTTAAAATAGGTCAATGAAGGGGATGGAATTCCCGGTGTCTGTTGCTTGGTCAGGGGCTTTTCTGAACAATTCACTTACTCTCATCACTTTTATTCCTTTGGCTGCTCCTTTTGCTGTAGTGTAAGTTCCTCTTGGTGATTCTCCTGTTCCCCAACCTTCCACTCAGCTTCTGCTCAGACTCTGGGGCAAGAACGAAGTTTCACCCTTTTCCTCTGTCTTGTTGCTAGTCTTTTGACAGGGGATGAAAGTCCCCTTGGCATTTCACCTGTTCCCTGCTGCACTCGGTCATGATTGTTGCTGCTTCTGCGGGGGCTCTCCTGAGTACTTCACCTGCTAATCCTTTCCCCCCACCCTCCTTGTTGCACCTACCCTTGGGGCCAACATGCCCCGTGTTGTACTCTCACTCTGCTGTCTAAAGCTGCCAGGTCCCAGGGGTCCCCTTGGTGTCATGCTTTCCATTCAGTCTTTTTTTGCCTTAAATTCGTTAATACACAGCACTGAACTATGACACCATGCTGACAAAAAGGGAGACCAGGCTCAAGAGGAGTAGAACAGCACCTGCTATGCTTTCATAGTGAGAAGGAGGACTGGGAGTCTAGCAACAGCGAAACGCGGGAGGAGAAGGAAGGACTGAGCTAGCAGCTGAGAACAAGACCACATTTGGTCAAAATGAGAGTTGGGGACAGGCAGGACCTGATTGCAGGTGCAAAGTGGCCCGGGCAGTACCAAAGTCCAACCTATTTTTCACGTGTTCTTACCTCAATTCTTCACTATGTATCCCTAGCTCAGTCCCTAAATTCCACACCCCATTTCAGAGCACCGCTACTTCTTCTGCTCTTACTGCTTGCCTGGGTGCCACCCTGGCAGTCTACCCCCCAAAACAGTCTAACACGAGCCCCTCCTATTTGTATTCTGTAAAATTTTTCACAAAATGTTCCAAAGTGCAGGTTTGGATACCTTTTCCTTTAAAGGTGTTCAATTATTAATCTTACAAATATTGTAAATTTAAATATATAGGAGGAATTCTGCCTGTCAGGACATGAAAGTAGTCGTATTAAAGAGAAAATAGGTTGCATGGACAAAAATTGATTTACAAGGAAGAGAATAGTATTCACTAAAGTAAAACTCTTTGTATACACAGGGATCAAAAACCCGTGCCTGGCCCTGGCTTGTGGGGCTCTGACTCCACGGTTAAAAATCACTGTGTAGGTGCTCAGGCCCATGCTGAAGCCCAAGCTTCGAGACCCTGCAAGGGAGGAGGATACCGGATCCTGATCTCCAGCCTGAACCCAAATGTCTGCACGGTGATTTTTTTAGCCCTGCAGCCTGAGCCCTGCCAGCCTGAGTCAGCTGACCTGGGCCAGCTTTTGCCATACGGTGGGTCTTTTATCCCTGTGTAGACGTATCCTTAGAGTGAAAGATAAGAGGCTGATTTTGTTTAGTTCCCACTAGTAATGATTATGAAAATATTGTATCTCTTTATATTGTAGGTGTGTTGTCTACAAGACCAAGTAAGAAAAAGTGAACAGGGCCTTGGTGCTGCAGAAGGACACATCTCCAATCTTCAAGAAACCCAGGAAATACTCCAAAAAGAACTAGAGTTATCCAAAGCAAGGCTGAGAGAAACCACGGAATCATTGTATAATATTGAGGTAACCACATGATGGGAAAGCAAATGATTTAAAACAGAATTACAGTGTTTACTGACTGTTTTTTAAACATCAAGACCTGGTTTAATGCAGTGGTTCTCAAAGCTGGTCCGCCGCTTGTTCAGGGAAAGCCTCTGGCATGCCGGACCAGTTTGTTTATCTGCCACGTCCGCAGGTTCGGCCGATCGTGGCTCCCGCTGCCCGCGGTTCGCCACTCCAGGCCAATGGACATGCTGGCCGTCCTTCCCACAGCCCCTATTGGCCTGAAGCGGCAAACTGCTGCCAGTGGGAGCTGCAATCGGCCGAACCTGCGGACACGGCAGGTAAACAAAGCGGCAGACCGGCTTTGAGAACCACTGTTTTAATGGGTATATTAAACAAGTGGCTTCATATAGCCCTATTAAAAAAAAATGCTGATTTCCTTTTTTTTTTTTTCATTTCAAGGCTTAGAACATAAAAATTAGATATGAATATTTTAAGAGGTCATTTCTATTATTAACTGAGTGTTGCGACAAATACATCTTTCTCTAGCTAATTGAAATTGTACTGTAAACAACTCTGAGTAGCTTTATTAGAGCTAGAATTTTGTGTTTTACTCTTGTTGGTTTTCATTTCATGTGCGCTCAAACCATGAAATAAACATTTAATTGACATGTCCTTTTTTAAAATTTTCTTTTTAAAAGTGGAAGATATCCCTAAAAGACTGAGTAAGAAAGCTTCAGAAAGCAAATGCACAGAGGTTCACAATTACTGTAAAGTGAAAAAAGGTGTTAAGGATATTCTTCTCTTGAAACTAAATTCAACAAAAAACAGTAGTACTGTTCGGTGAACCTCTGACTTAGTCTGCTATATAAACATATAATTTATTTTTTGTTGTTTTGTGAACTAAATTTGCTGTAGGATTTGCATCTTAAATTATGTGTGTGCTTATGTATGTGAAAATACTCTTTGTCCCCTCAGTTAATTTCCTTTTAAAAACCTACTGAGGCCTTACAGAAATGTAGGCTATTTAGAGACCAATTTGCTTATTGTGTACTGTCATATTTTCTTTCCATTTACGGTTCTTGAAAAGGAAAACAGCATTTTCAGTATTTATTTGTTTTTGTTGTTTTTTCCCTATCTGAAATCATAATTCTCTATTTGTGATGTCATACGTGGTTGCTATGGAAAATATCCTTTACATAGTAAATCTTTTAGGTAAATGCTTAAACGTGAATAATCCCATCCCCTATCTGGCAGAATAATAGTCTTTGCCAAGGTCCAATGTAAAAGATTGCTAGTTTAAGCCTAGCATCTTTTTTTGTCCCAACCTGTAACATTCAGATAACCACTGTGCATTCAGAAAGAATAAGCATCTGAAATTTAAATGTTCACATTTAAGAAATGGTTAATACTAGCAGTTGTCTCAGCAAGTTTTAGAATGTATTGATTAGAGCAGGGCGAATACTGCAAAAAGTGTCCCATGAATATTAATTTAAAAAAAACTCTGATACTCTCCACATGCCTCATGTGTTGGCTTTTCATAAATAAAGCAAACACTGCTGGCAGGAATGTTTATTGTAACTATGAAGTTTAAGCAAATATTACAAAATGTTCAAATGAATTTTGAATTCCTGATTACAAGTGTCCACCACAAAAACCTGATTCTTATAATTATGCCTGGCCAGGTAAGGAACAGAAAAACATACCATGTGAACTTTGTATCTGATCAAAACAGCTCAAATGTTGAATTTCAAGTGCTGAATACTTCCAGCCAACCATTTGCATATGATACATACAAACAAACATTACTTGCATAAATGATTTCTTGAAAAATTTCAAATAAGTAATAAATTAAAGAAAATATTTTGTCAGAAATATGACAGAAGTATAATTCAGGGAGCTCAAATATTTGTGGAGCTGAAAATAACAATGAAAACAGTCTTCATTAGGAGTCAGATTTTTGAATTATTTTATTAATTATTTTATACTTTAATCATGTTATAATAAGGCACCTGTAAACAAGTGTTTAATGACCAAAAATGTCAATGCTAGTCCTATACACTGGCAGGAATTTTATTTTGATTCAGAGAAAGATTTCTGTTCAAAATACTTTTTTGCAGCTGCTGAGTCTCCATTATAAAGTTTGTATTTTCAGGGGGAACTAGAACAGGAGAGACAGCAGCATGAAGCAAAGATTTCTGCTATGAGGGAAGAGGAGAAGATGAAAGTTGACAGAATGGCTCGTGACCTAGAAATAAAATGGACAGAAAATCTTCGGCAAGTGTTTTTTCTTTGTTTTAAATAGGAAAGAAAAGCATGCATTAAATGAAACAAGTCATTATTAATGCAATGTACAGGTACAGCAAATATTTTTTTAATTATATAAGCATTTCAAATTCACTTCTCAATAATACTTGTTAATTTTTATTTTTATGAAAGGCTAGATCATGTTTTAGTTATATTACTTTTTCTTTCAGACATGAATGTAGTAAACTTCGTGAAGAGTTGAGGCTTCAGCATGAAGAGGATAAAAAGGCCGCCATGACTCAGCTCTTGCAACTGAAAGAACGTGAAAAAAATGCTGCCAGGGATGGCTGGCAAAAGAAGGTAGAAGATCTTTTAGACCAGGTAACTAGAACGGCTAGTTAAGTATCAAAGGAAAGTTATAATTTGGATTTAGGCTGCTGATGGTTTATTACTGACTAATTGTATGAAAGCAGTATAAAACTTGTCTCTAGGCTTAATTTGGATGATAACTCATTAGAGATTACTCAGTAATAACAATACTGATTTAATGTGAAAACCTTTCTTACTCATTAAAATGATGAGAAAGAGTATACTCTTTTTTTCCTTGTGGTACTGAACATGAGGAAACTGTTTTCATTTCTTTGGTATTCTTATCCACGCTCTGTGGATTTATGCCTCTCTACCTATTAATGTTTCTTGTTGTAGGTATTTATGTATGTTTATATTGCTTAGTTAGTTTTGTAATTATTTGGAGGTATCATACATGTTTACATTGATGGTACAGTAGAAAATATGTAAAATGTCAAAATTTGCCAATTACCAGTATCACCACACATTTACTGCACCTATCTCCTGCCCTAAATATGGGGGAAACTATCGTAATCTCAGATACTACTGTACAGTAATTTTTGATAAATGCTGGCTTTTTAATTGCAGCTACTGTGTGTAGTCATGCTAATATTTACTATAATAAAGTGCTTTCCCCCTGTTAAATCATTCACACAAATGCTTTGTTTTATACTTTTTTGCAATGCCAGTAGTGAAGTAGCATTGAGTTGATTGACTACTTGGATGAAAAAGACAGATAAGAGAAGGCCAAACATAATTTTAGTGACAGAAAGGAATAGCTTTTTGGAAATGATTTAGTAAACACATGTTATTTTTGTGTCTGTATGGTGACTGCTTCAGCTATGGCTTCAACTTTGAGAGCTCAAAAACTTAAGTGTGCAGCTTTGTGCGCACAATTAATTATGGGTGCATATGTTAGTATTTCCCCATCTAATTACCTGATTTTATACACTGTGGGAAATTTGTTTGTCAGTGCTATAATTTGTGCCCATAAAAGTGGAGGCTTCTGAAAATCTTGACCTAAATTATCTTTTACAGCTTGGATGTTATCAAGGACTTTTGCTTGTCTCATTTTTAAGAGTTCATTCTCATTTTGAGTAGTATTATTTTTGAAGACTGATTTATTCCCATTTTTTCAGCTTGTAAGTGGCACATTCTCAATTACATTCCCAAAAGCAGCTCAATTTAAAAAGTGGTATATCAGCCAAAACATGCTAAACTTTGTGTTTTTTTTTTTAATTTGTGTTAAAAATACTTTAATTATATTTAAGCTACTTAACAAAATGTGTTGTAATTAGGGTTATCAATTAAATCGCAGTTAATTCACGCAATTAAAAATAATTAATCGCAATTAAAAAATTAGTCGCGATTAATCGCAGTTTTAATCGCACTTTTAAACGATAGAATGCCAATTGAAATTTATTAAATGTTTCTGGATATTTTTCTACATTTTCAAATATATTGATTTCAGTTACAGCACAGAATACAAAGTTTACAGTGCTCAATTTATATTACTTTTGATTACAAATATTTGCACTGTAAAAATGACAAACCAAAGAAATAGTATTTTTCAATTCCCCTAGTACAAGTACTGTCATGCAATCTCTTTATGGTGAAAGTGCAACTTACAAATGTAGATTTTTTGTTTGTTGCATAACTGCACTCCATAACAAAGCAATGTAAAACTTTAGTGCCTACAGTCCACTCAGTCCTACTTCTTGTTCAGCCAATCGCCAAGAGAAACAAGTTTGTTTGTATTTACAGGAGATAATGCTGCCCGCTTCTTTCTTACAATGTCACCTGAAAGTGAGAACAAACGTTTGCATGGCACTTTTGTAGCCGGCATTGCAAGGTATTTACATTCCAGATATACTAAATATTCATCTGCCTCTTCATGCTTCGACCACCATAGAATCATAGACTAGTAGGGTTGGAAGAGACCTCAGGAGGTCATCTAGTCCAATCCCCTGCTCAAATCAGAACCAACACCAACTAAATCATCCCAGCCAAGGCTTTGTCAAGCCGAGCCTTAAAAACCTCTAAGGATGGAGATTCCACCACCTCCCTAGGCAACCCATTCCAATCATTGACCACCCTCCTAGTGAAATCATGTTTCCTAATATCCAACCTAGACTTTCCCCACTGCAGCTTGAGACCATTGCTTCTTGTTCTGTCATCTACCACCACTGAGAACAGCCTAGCTCCATTCTCTTTGGAACTCCCCTTCAGGTAGTTGAAGGCTGCTATCAAATCCCCCCTCACTCTTCTCTTATGCAGACTAAATAATCCCAGTTCCCTCAGCCTCTCTTTGTAAGTCATGTGTTCCAGACCCCTAATCATTTTTGTTGCCCTCTGCTGGACTCTCTCCAATTTGTCCACATCCCTTCTGCAGTGGGGGGACCAAAACTGGAGGCAATACTCCAGGTGTGGCCTCACCAGTGCCAAATAGAGGGGAATAATCACTTCCCTCGATCTGCTACTAATGCTCCTGCTAATACAGCCCAATATGCCGTTGGCCTTCTTGACAACAAGGGCACACTGTTGACTCATATCCAGCTTCTCGTCCACTGCAATCCCCACGTCTTTTTCTGCAGAACTGCTGCTTAGCTAGTTGGTCCCCAGGCTGTAGCGGTGCATGGGATTCTTCCTTCGTAAGTGCAGGACTCTGCACTTGTCCTTGTTGAACCTAGTCAGATTTCTTTTGGCCCAATCCTCCAAATTGTCTAGGTCACTCTGGACCCTATCCCTACCCTCCAGGATATCTACCTCTCCCTCCAGTTTAGTGTCATCTGCGAACTTGCTGAGGATGCAATTAAACCAATCATCCAGATCATTAATAAAGATGTTGAACAAAACTAGTCCCATTCCAGAGGACATGCTTCCATGCTGATGATGCTTGTTTAAAAAAAAAAAAAATGCAGTAATTAAATTTGTGACTGAACTCCTTGGAGGAGAATTGTATGTCTCCTGCTCCATGGTTTTACCTGCTTTCTGCCATGTATTTTGTGTTATGGTAGTCTCAGATGACGACCCAGAACATGTTGTTTGATTTAAGAGCACTTTCACTGCAGATTTGACAAAACACAAAGAGGGTACCAATGTGAGATTTCTAAAGATAGCTACAGTGCTCAACCCAAGGTTTAAGAATCTAAGGGTATGTCTACACTACGGAATAAGGTCGAATTTATAGAAGTTGGTTTTTTAGAAATCGGTTTTATATATTCGAGTGTGTGTGTCCCCACAGAAAATGCTCTAAGTGCATTAAGTGCATTAACTCGGCGGAGCGCTTCCACAGTACCGAGGCTAGAGTCGACTTCCGGAGCGTTGCACTGTGGGTAGCTATCCCACAGTTCCCGCAGTCTCCGCTGCCCATTGGAATTCTGGGTTGAGATCCTAATGCCTGATGGGGCTAAAACATTGTCGCGGGTGGTTCTGGGTACATATCGTCAAGCCCCCGTTCCCTCCCTCCCTCCGTGAAAGCAAGGGCAGACAATCATTTCGCGCCTTTTTTCCTGAGTTACCTGTGCAGACGCCATACCGCTGCAAGCATGGAGCCCGCTCAGGTAACCGTCACCCTATGTCTCCTGGATGCTGGCAGACGCAGTACGGCATTGCTACACAGAAGCAGCAACCCCTTGCCTTGTGGCAGCAGACGTTACAGTACGACTGGTAGCCGTCATCGTCATGTCCGAGGTGCTCCTGGCCACGTCGGCTGGGAGCGCCTGGGCAGACATGGGTGCAGGGACTAAATTTGGAGTGACTTGACCAGGTCATTCTCTTTAGTCCTGCAGTCAGTCCTATTGAACCGTCTTATGGTGAGCGGGCAGGCGATACGGACTGCTAGCAGTCGTACTGTACCATCTTCTGCCAGGCAGGCAAGAGATGAAGATGGCTAGCAGTCGTACTGTACCATCTTCTGCCGAGCAGCCATGAGATGTGGATGGCATGCAGTCCTTCTGCACCGTCTGCTGCCAGCCAAAGATGTAAAAGATAGATGGAGTGGGTCAAAACAAGAAATAGACCAGATTTGTTTTGTACTCATTTGCTTCCCCCCCCCCCCGTCTAGGGGACTCATTCTTCTAGATCACACTGCAGTCACTCACAGAGAAGGTGCAGCGAGGTAAATCTAGCCATGTATCAATCAGAGGCCAGGCTAACCTTCTTGTTCCAATAAGGACAATAACTTAGGTGCACCATTTCTTATTGGAACCCTCTGTGAAGTCCTGCCTGAAATACTCCTTGATGTAAAGCCACCCCCTTTGTTGATTTTAGCTCCCTGAAGCCAACCCTGTAAGCCGTGTCCTCAGTCGCCCCTCCCGGCGTCAGAGCAACAGCAAACAATCGGGTATCTGAGAGTGCTGTCCAGAGCAGTCACAATGGAGCACTCTGATTGGGCTAAAACATTGTCGCGGGTGGTTCTGGGTACGTATCGTCAGGCCCCCGTTCCCTCCCTCCCTCCGTGAAAGCAAGGGCAGACAATCATTTCGCGCGTTTTTTCCTGAGTTACCTGTGCAGACGCCATACCACGGCAAGCATGGAGCCCGCTCAGGTAACCGTGTCACCCTATGTCTCCTGGGTGCTGGCAGACGCGGTACGGCTTTGCTGTACAGTAGCAGCAACCCATTGCCTTCTGGCAGCAGATGGTGCAATACGACTGGTAGTCGTCCTCGTCGTGTCAGAGGTGCTCCTGGCCACGTCGGCTGGGAGCGCCTGGGCAGACATGGGCGCAGGGACTAAATTTGGAGTGACTTGACCAGGTCATTCTCTTTAGTCCTGCAGTCAGTCCTATTGAACCGTCTTATGGTGAGCGGGCAGGCGATACGGACTGCTAGCAGTCGTACTGTACCATCTTCTGCCAGGCAGGCAAGAGATGAGGATTGCTAGTAGTCGTATTGTACCATCTTCTGCCAGGCAGGCAAGAGATGAAGATGGCTAGCAGTCGTACTGTACCATCTTCTGCCGAGCAGCCATGAGATGTGGATGGCATGCAGTCCTTCTGCACCGTCTGCTGCCAGCCAAAGATGTAAAAGATAGATGGAGTGGGTCAAAACAAGAAATAGACCAGATTTGTTTTGTACTCATTTGCCTCCTCCCCTGTCTAGGGGACTCATTCCTCTAGGTCACACTGCAGTCACTCACAGAGAAGGTGCAGCGAGGTAAATCTAGCCATGTATCAATCAGAGGCCAGGCTAACCTCCTTGTTCCAATAAGAACGATAACTTAGGTGCACCATTTCTTATTGGAACCCTCCGTGAAGTCCTGCCTGAAATACTCCTTGATGTACAGGCACCCCCTTTGTTGATTTTAGCTCCCTGAAGCCAACCCTGTAAGCCGTGTCGTCAGTCGCCCCTCCCTCCGTCAGAGCAACGGCAGACAATCGTTCCGCGCCTTTTTTCTGTGCGGACGCCATACCAAGGCAAGCATGGAGGCCGCTCAGCTCACTTTGGCAATTAGGAGCACATTAAACACCACACGCATTATCCAGCAGTATATGCAGCACCAGAACCTGGCAAAGCGATACCGGGCGAGGAGGCGACGTCAGCGCGGTCACGTGAGTGATCAGGACATGGACACAGATTTCTCTGAAAGCATGGGCCCTGACAATGCATGCATCATGGTGCTAATGGGGCAGGTTCATGCTGTGGAACGCCGATTCTGGGCTCGGGAAACAAGCACAGACTGGTGGGACCGCATAGTGTGGCAGGTCTGGGACGATTCCCAGTGGCTGCGAAACTTTCGCATGCGTAAGGGCACTTTCATGGAACTTTGTGACTTGCTTTCCCCTGCCCTGAGGCGCATGAATACCAAGATGAGAGCAGCCCTCACAGTTGAGAAGCGAGTGGCGATAGCCCTGTGGAAGCTTGCAACGCCAGACAGCTACCGGTCAGCTGGGAATCAATTTGGAGTGGGCAAATCTACTGTGGGGGCTGTTGTGATGCAAGTAGCCCACGCAATCAAAGATCTGCTGATATCAAGGGTAGTGACCCTGGGAAATGTGCAGGTCATAGTGGATGGCTTTGCTGCAATGGGATTCCCTAACTGTGGTGGGGCTATAGACGGAACCCATATCCCTATCTTGGCACCGGAGCACCAAGCCGCCGAGTACATAAACCGCAAGGGGTACTTTTCGATAGTGCTGCAAGCTCTGGTGGATCACAAGGGTCGTTTCACCAACATCAACGTGGGATGGCCGGGAAAGGTGCATGATGCTCACATCTTCAGGAACTCTGGTCTGTTTCAAAAGCTGCAGGAAGGGACTTTATTCCCAGACCAGAAAATAACTGTTGGGGATGTTGAAATGCCTATATGTATCCTTGGGGACCCAGCCTACCCCTTAATGCCATGGCTCATGAAGCGGTACACAGGCAGCCTGGACAGTAGTCAGGAGCTGTTCAACTACAGGCTGAGCAAGTGCAGAATGGTGGTAGAATGTGCATTTGGACGTTTAAAGGCGCGCTGGCGCAGTTTACTGACTCGCTTAGACCTCAGCGAAACCAGTATTCCCACTGTTATTACTGCTTGCTGTGTGCTCCACAATATCTGTGAGAGTAAGGGGGAGACGTTTATGGTGGGGTGGGAGGTTGAGGCAAATCGCCTGGCTGCTGGTTACGCGCAGCCAGACACCAGGGCGGTTAGAAGAGCACAGGAGGGCGCGGTACGCATCAGAGAAGCTTTGAAAACCAGTTTCATGACTGGCCAGGCTACGGTGTGAAAGTTCTGTTTGTTTCTCCTTGATGAAACCCCCCGCCCCTTGGTTCACTCTACTTCCCTGTAAGCTAACCACCCGCCCCTCCTCCCTTCAATCACCGCTTGCAGAGGCAATAAAGTCATTGTTGCTTCACATTCATGCATTCTTCATTCATTCATCACACAAATAGGGGGATGACTACCAAGGTAGCCCAGGAGGGGTGGTGGAGGAGGGAAGGAAAATGCCACACAGCACTTTAAGCACAGCACTTTAAAAGTTTACAACTTTAAAATTTATTGAATGCCAGCCTTCTTTTTTTTTGGGCAATCCTCTGTGGTGGAGTGGCTGGTTGGCCGGAGGCCCCCCCACCGCGTTCTTGGGCGTCTGGGTGTGGAGGCTATGGAACTTGGGGAGGAGGGCGGTTGGTTACAGAGGGGCTGCAGTGGCAGTCCGTGCTCCAGCTGCCTTTGCTGCAGCTGAACCATACACTGGAGCATACTGGTTTGGTCCTGCAGCAGCCTCAGCATTGAATCCTGCCTCCTCTCATCACGCTGCCGCCACATTAGAGCTTCAGCCCTCTCTTCAGCCCGCCACTTACTCTCTTCAGCCCGCCACCTCTCGTCCCGGTCATTTTGTGCTTTCCTGCACTCTGACATTATTTGCCTCCATGCATTCGTCTGTTCTCTGTCAGTGTGGGAGGACAGCATGAGCTCGGAGAACGTTTCATCGCGAGTGCGTTTTTTTTTCTTTCTAAGCTTCACTAGCCTCTGGGAAGGAGAAGATCCTGTGATCATTGAAACACATGCAGCTGGTGGAGAAAAAAAAAGGGACAGCGGTATTTAAAAAGACACATTTTATAAAACAATCGCTACACTCTTTCAGGGTAAACCTTGCTGTTAACATTACATACATAGCACATGTGCTTTCGTTACAAGGTCGCATTTTGCCTCCCCCCACCGCGTGGCTACCCCCTCAACCTTCCCCCCTCCCTGTGGCTAACAGCGGGGAACATTTCTGTTTAGCCACAGGCAAACAGCCCAGCAGGAATGGGCTCCTCTGAGTGTCCCCTGAAGAAAAGCACTCTATTTCAACCAGGTGACCATGAATTATATCTCACTCTCCTGAGGATAACACAGAGAGATAAAGAACGGATGTTGTTTGAATGCCAGCAAACATACACTGCAATGCTTTGTTCTACAATGATTCCCGAGTACGTGTTACTGGCCTGGAGTGGTAAAGTGTCCTACCATGAAGGACGCAATAAGGCTGCCCTCCCCAGAAACCTTTTGCAAAGGCTTCAGGACTACATCTAGGAGAACCGCAAATGCCAGGGCAAAGTAATCCTTTCACATGCTTGCTTTTAAACCACGTATAGTATTTTAAAAGGTACACTCACCAGAGGTCCCTTCTCCGCCTGCTGGGTCCAGGAGGCAGCCTTGGGTGGGTTCGGGGGGTACTGGCTCCAGGTCTAGGGTGAGAAACAGTTCCTGGCTGTCGGGAAAACCGGTTTCTCCGCTTGCTTGCTGTGAGCTGCTATCTTCGTCCCCGAAACCTGCTTCCGTATTGCCTCCATCTCCATTGAAGGACTCAAACAACACTGCTGGGGTAGTGGTGGCTGAACCCCCTAAAATGGCATGCAGCTCATCATAGAAGCGGCATGTTTGGGGCTCTGACCCAGAGCGGCTGTTCGCCTCTCTGGTTTTCTGGTAGGCTTGCCTCAGCTCCTTCAGTTTCACGCGGCACTGCTTCGGGTCCCTGTTATGGCCTCTGTCCTTCATGCCCTGGGAGATTTTGACAAAGGTTTTGGCATTTCGAAAACTGGAACGGAGTTCTGATAGCACGGATTCCTCTCCCCAAACAGCGATCAGATCCCGTACCTCCCGTTCGGTCCATGCTGGAGCTCTTTTGCGATTCTGGGACTCCATCATGGTCACCTGTGCTGATGAGCTCTGCATGGTCACCTGCAGCTTGCCACGCTGGCCAAACAGGAAATGAGATTCAAAAGTTCGCGGTTCTTTTCCTGTCTACCTGGCCAGTGCATCTGAGTTGAGAGTGCTGTCCAGAGCGGTCATAATGGAGCACTCTGGGATAGCTCCCGGAGGCCAATACCATCGAATTGTGTCCACAGTACCCCAAATTCGAGCCGGCAACGTCGATTTAAGCGCTAATCCACTTGTCAGGGGTGGAGGAAGGAAATCGATTTTAAGAGCCCTTTAAGTCGAAATAAAGGGCTTCATTGTGTGGACGGGTGCAGGTTTACATCGATTTAACGCTGCTAAATTTGACCTAAAGTCCTAGTGTAGACCAGGGCTAAAGTGCCTTCCAGAATCTGAGAGGGACGAGGTATGGAGCATGCTTTCAGAAGTCTTAAAAGAGCAGCACTCTGATGCAGAAACTGCAGAACCCGAACCACCAAAAAAGAAAATCAGCCTTCTGCTGGTGGCATCTTACTCAGATGATGAAAATTAACAGGCTTCGGCTGCACTGCTTTGGATCATTATCGAACAAAACCTGTCATCAGCATGGACACATGTCCTCTGGAATGGTGGTTGAAGCATGAAGGGACATATGAGTCTTTAGCACATGTGGCACATAAGTAGCTTGCGATGCCAGCTACAACGATGCCATGCAAACCCCTGTTCTCACTTTCAAGTGACATTGTAAACAAGAAGCGGGCAGTATTATCTCCTGCAAATGTAAACAAACTTGTTTGTCTGAACGATTGGCTGAACAAGAAGTAGGACTGAGTGGACTTGTAGGCTCTAAAGTTTTACAATGTTTTATTTTTGAGTGCAGGTATTTTTGGTGCATAATTCTACATTTATAAATTCAACTTTCATGATAAAGAGGTTACGCTATAGTATTTGTATTAGGTGAATTGAAAAATACTGTTTCTTTTGGTTTTTACAGGGCAAATATTTGTAATAAAAATAATATAAAGTGAGAACTGTACACTTTGTATTTTGTTGTAATTGAAATCAATATATTTGGAAAAGTAGAAAACATCCAAAAATATTTAAATAAATGGTTTCTATTATTGTTTAACAGTGCGATTAATCACAATTAATTTTTTTTATCGCTTGACAGCCCTAGTTAATCAAGCTTCCCTGTTTTTCTGGAGTGTAAAAATACCAGTTAGACTGTTGGAAATGAGCATGTGCTTTGGGATTTTTTTTTCTTTTTCTGAATAAAGATTTTGGAACAGACAAATGCAGGAAAATAATGGTGAAAGGGAGAGAGGTTATTCTCAGGGTTCAGGGTAAGAGGAGAATTGTGGGTGTAGGAGGCAACTTATGTATGTAAAAAGCTTATTCTGTCTTTTACGTTCATTCACCTGTGCCAAGCCACACAAACTAAGAGTTACGTCAGTGATTCTCAAACTTTTGTACTGGTGACTCCTTTCATATAGCAAGCCTCCACCTTATAAATTAAAAACAATAAATGCTGGATGCAAAGCAGAGTCTGAGGTGGGGGCTGACAGCTGGCGACCCCCCAAGTAATAACCTCAGGACTCATTGAGGCGTCCTGACCCCCAGTTTGAGAACCCCCTGAGTTACGCCACACCATGATGGTGTGTGGAGACAGACGACTAATTAGAAGCTAAAACAATGCAAAAGACATTTTCCATTTTTCTTCACTTGTTACTTTTTCAGAAACAGATCCTCAGTTGGGATTCTTGTATGCTATTAACTATATTCTAGTAAAGTCTGACCTTGCTGGGGGATTTTATGGACTGTGATCTTGTCTGGTGGGTTTAGTTCTTTTTCAGGTTTTTTTACTTCTGGTTCTTGACAGCTTTGCTTTAGTTTCCTGTGGCCATACTCTCACCTTGAAATGGATTAAGTATTTTCATCTTGTTTCTCTGTGATTGGCAAAGGGGTGTTGCTGTAGCTCTGTGTGTAGTTTTTTTTTCTGATTCTGTCAGTCTTCTTTCCGTAGTTCTAGTAATCACCTACTTCTGGCAGTTTTAGGTGAGTACAGTATGTAAAGCTTATCTAATAATGAGAAGGAAGATCTCTTCATACAAGTGCTGTGTGTGTGGAGTGATATTGTAGACCACTTTAATAAGTTGTTTGTATTTTTAGAATGAAGTTGGACCTAACCTTATGTTAAATGACCTTAAGAGGTCAGTCCATGTCTAAAAAATGGGCAAATGTTGAGGTAACTACATATTTTAGGCTTTTGGTAGCTAATTTTATTATAGTGTGGTTGGAGGTACCCGGTCGTATTTGATTGGTTTTATTTCTAAAATTGCGTAAACATTTGGAATGTGGTGTTTATAATTGTTTTTAATGAGAGGCGGGCTTTGGTTTCTGGCCTTCAAGAAAAAGGTTTTTTGTTTGAGCAAAGATTTGGGTCACAGCCATTTTGCTTCTTCCTACTTCAATTGTGTACTGCAATTCCCTGCTTGGAAATAATATGGCTGTTTTTATAGATGTTAAGGGACTGATTGTCATTACCATTTACCACTCGGGAGTGTAAATGGGTTTTTAAGGAGGATGTAAAGTCCCTTCACACTGCTAGAATGGTGTGAAGGAGCTTTAGTGTACATGAGAATTAGGCTCAGTAGTCTCCATACTGAACTTTGATTTTTGGATGAACCCGTTGAGCTGTTTTCAATCTCAAAGCCTGAAAATCAAAGTTCAGGATGTATACCTTAACTTTGGTAATAGCAATCCTATCCCTTCAATATTTTCTGTCATCTGTAGACCCGAAGGAGATGTATTTCCACATCTGTGTCTGGATATCTGTACTTTGCAACTAGTTATACTTTCATTACCACAAGACTTATTTCTAGTACAGGGCCCTTTCTTTTGATCTATTGACCTTGCTGAGGGTTATTACCATGGTTTTAGTGGTTTTGGTTGTGGCCTTTTGAGAACAGAATCTACGGACAACTCACTAATTAGTTCACCCTCGGGATCCAGGATACAGGCAAAGTGAATAGCTTTCCTACAGAAAAAAGGATTTGTGATAAACAAAGAAAAGTGTCCTGATCTCTGCTCAAAGGGTATAACATCTGAGGGTTATACTCAACTCAACCAAAGACAGTATCTTAATCTCGGAAGAGAGATAGAGGAAGATTGCAGGTATGATATATCTGCTAGCACCAACATGCTAGTATCATGACTGGAAAACCTACAATGGGTCCACTTTGACACTTCAGCTATTATTGCAGTAATTAATAATAATAATAATTAAAATAGTAGTAGTAGTAGTAATAGAAGCTCCAACCAAGATCGGAGCGCCATTGTGCTAGGCACTTACAGACACGTAGTAAGAGACAGTCCTTGCCACAAATATTTAAATATACCAGACAGACACATCATAGAGAGAAGAAGTGACTTTCTTAAGGTCTTCCAGCAGGTTAGTGGTCGAGCAAGGAATGGAATCTGTATTTTCTGAATCTCAGTCCAGTATCTTACCTAATGGCCCACACAGCCTCTCAAACTTGCAGACACTAGAGAGATTCTATCTCTTCCAAACTAAACATCCGAGTGAGTGTTCCAGACTCTGTAATTCGATCCCTACAGACTCAAATGGACTATCCTATGTCAGAACCAGAAAGGATCCTAATGCCAGTCTGCACAGGTCGGGAGCACATTTGAAATCCCAAATGCCACAGTATGTTTGGTTCCAGGCAGGAATAAAGAAGAAGCAATGATCCAGCTCACTTCATTGCATTTCTAAATGACAGTACACTACAAGCATTGTTCAAATCTTTACCAACAAGAACACACAATGACGTACCTGAATTAAAAGGTGGGAACAAGGACCATTGCTCATCACAGGAAGGCACACACACTGTTAATCTTCCAGAAAATCATGTCTGGTGTGCTCATGCTCTTCACATCAAAGAAAAGGCAAACATTGCATACTGATTCAATAGGGAAGATACATACCCTAGGAAATGGAGCCTGCATGCACAGGCATGCAAGATAACTCAAAGATTCAAAATAGTTTCAGTGCATTATTTTGCCTTAAGAGCCAAGAGAAAAAAATGAGTTCAGTTTTTGTAAGACCAAAAGTATACAGAAGTAGGGGGCAATATATGCTCTAAGTGGCCCCAGGTTTTTTGTACACCTATATGCTCATTTCACTCCTAGAAAAAAAAGAAAATAGCATCGAGGAATACTATTGGCTTCCATCTGGCTATGGAAGCTATGGTTTCAGACCTCACTTAGACGTGGATTTTGGTTCTACTGTCACTTCCACAAATTCTCAACCTTCTAAATCAGGAACCAGTTACCCATCTGATTCCTCATTTCTTATGTTTAACACTCTGAAAACATAGTAAATAATTAAGCTTTTTAACATCTTTAGTGATAGTTAAAGACACCCTGCTTTTGTCTCATAAGAAATCCATTAATGCAGCCTATGGGGCAATTTGGACAAAATTTACATTTTGACTTTATGAATGATGCATCAGATTCTCCTCTACCAATATAAAACCTCTTCTTGAAGTTCTACAGGATGGGCTATGAATACGACTCATGGCCAGCCCTCAGTTGACATGGTGAGGCATATGAGAGGTAGTCTATGGTAACACGGGGTTTGCCAACATAGGGCTTTATAGGTGGTAACTAGAACCTTGAATCTGATCGAGAAGTGAATTGGTAGCCCTTTCAGGAATATATAATACTGCAAGGAATTCCAGGAGGACCTAATAAATTTGATTGATTGTTCAATGTGATAACGTAGGAGAGTCATTGTAGAAAAAGATATGGAAGAACACATTGGAAAGTTTTTAAATTAAACTGCTTGTATTTACTGGTGGGTTCTGAACTATCTGTAACCTTGGGAGAAAGATTTAAGCATTGTTTTAGACAGCTCTGTGAAGAAGTCTACTCAGTACACAACAGTCAAAGTGAATGAAAAGTTTGGCTCTTTTAAAAAGGGGATAAAGGATAATACTCATTTACACTAGCAATGCTAAAGAATTCTATGGTATTATCAATTGTAATCCTTCACAGCATAAAGTTATTGCCATCAGAGTCTTTTATTTTATATTATGTATACAGTATATCTCAGACAAGACTAAAATATTTTCCTTGTGAGAATGTGCTGTACAACTGACCAAGCCGTGTAAAAGTTTGACAATTCCTAAAGCATCAAATATAGGTTACTATCAGGTACGGGTTTTGGACTAGATGGATGAGTGGTCTATTCCTTGATGAGGAGTCTTTTGTTCTTATCTCTGCTGTCTGGAATGGTATATGGTGAACATAGCAGAATGAAGATGTCTGTCTTGTTCGTTCTGCAAGGTACACCTATACCAATCCAGGTGAGTTTTCCCCATAAAAATACTCAGAGAGAATTCAGGAGCCATAAGTTTCTTTGGTTTTTAAAACTAGTTCTCACTTTTTTTCTTATTTTACTACTGGAGAGGTTTGTTCAACTAAGGAAGCAGGAAAAAGCTCTTGGTTTTCCTTTTAGAATATCAGTGTGTTCTCTGTCTCTGCTTTCTGTTTTTGTATTGCATAAACCTATAGTTTGGGGAGAACTTAAATGTATGGGTAAGGTCCTCCTTTGATTTCTCCCATTTTATTGTGATACCTGTTAATATTTCATCACATGAGGATCCATTTTTTTATTGCCAGTGAGCAAAATGGGTGTTTCTGCTTTTCGTGTACACCAGTCAGCTCGTACTGACTCGTCTGCCTTCACTATTTATCAAACAGATGTGCCAGTGAGATGACAGAAATGTTTGTGCCAGCTTGGTTTTGTTTTCTCTTGAAGTCCCATACTGTTCTGCTGCCAAACATTTGTGTTGTGATATTTACCTTTTGTAACTTAGATTTTTAGCCTCCCCATAACATAAAGGATACAAGAAATATTAAAAGAAATATAGTAGGAATGGATAAAATATACCACATATGATACAGTTTGATGAACTCATAGACTTTAAAGTCAGAAGGGATCATTGTGATCATCTAGTCTGACCTCGTTCACATTGCAGGCCACAGAACCTCACCCATCCACCCCTGAAATAGACCCCTAAGCTCTGGCTGAAATAATGAAGTCTTCAAATCATGGTTTAAAGACTTCAGATTGGAGAATTCACCATTTACACTAGTTCAAACTGCAGGTGACCTGTGCTCCATGCTGCAGAGTAGAGGTGGGCAAACTACGGCCCGCGGGACCATCCTGCCTGGCCTTTGAGCTCCCAGCCAGGGAGGCTAGCCCCAACTCCTCCCCTGCTGTCCTCCCTCCTCCGCAGCCTCACCTTGCCGCCAGCGCTCTGGCCCGCCACTCCTGCCGGGCAGCGCAGCGGCGTGGCTGGCTCTGGCCGGGTGGCAGGGCTGCGTGCGAGACCACTGGGAGAGACAGTGAGACTCTATGGGCTCAGCTCCCAGTAATATCCCAACAACAATCTACTATATATCTCTTTCACCACTGATGAAACCACTACCATGATTTAGATGTCAGAATGCCTGTGAAAAAATCAGCCCTTGGATGAACAGCAGCTAGCTGAGGCTGAGCTCCAGTAGGCTAAAGTGATACTGGTCAGAAAAGTGAAATTCTCCCCCATCCCCCGTTCCTTGAAGACATACAGCCTCTATTTGTTGTGCAATACTCTGAGGGCCTGTTTGATTCCTCCCTAAAATTGGATTATTAGGTGGACTAATTGTCTGAAATTGCCTTCTTTTCCCTGTAGTTTGTGAGGATACTTTGTCCCTTCCTTCTGGTCAAAGACCTGGCCAGTGTTTGATCCATGCGATTGTCACCTGCAGGCCACATTACTGTAATTCATTATATCTGAAGCTGAATGTGAAGACAAGGCACAGGCTCCAGCTGGTACAAAATGCATCTGCCCAACTCGTCCATGGTCCAAGAGGGAGCTAGATTTTATTCTAGCTTTCATATGATCAAAGGAATTGTTAACTAAATTCTGATAACTGAATATTGTTGGTGATGCATGAGCCAGAAAGAATACAGTTTGAGCTTCTGGAACTGGTAGTTTTAAAACAAAAACAATAACAGCGTTGTTTACTTGTAAACTGAGTAGTTGTGCCCTGGAAGTCATATATGGACAATAAACATGAATTTCACTTCAAAATGTATTTCATATTTGCCATCACATACACAATGTAGAAGTGAATTGCTTACACACCAGTTTTTCTCTCCTCTTGGTAATAAATTGTTAGGAACATAGGAATTGCCATACTGAATCAGGCCTGTGGTCCATCTAGTCCATACGTCTCCAACAGAGGCCAGCACCAAGAGCTTCAGAGAAAGTATGCAAGAAACCCATAGGCAGATATGGGCTAATCTGCTACCCATTAAAGTTTTTGTCCTAACTCTTTAAAGTTAAGGATTGGTTTATGCTCCGAAGTATGAAGTTTTATATTTCTTCCAAAATTTCTTTTAGCATTTGCTATTGCAACTCTGAATATTCTCTTAGCTACTGCATATTTTCGTGGGATAAATATCCAGTCCCTCTTTGAATCTTGCAAAATTCTTAGCCTCAGCAAGATCCTGTGGCAATGAGTTCTACAGTCTAGTTATCAATTTGTAGAATTATCGATTCCCCACCTCCCTTCAATTTCATGGAATTTCCCCTTGTTTTTCTACTATGAGACAGGGAGAAAAGATCTTGATCTACCCTCTCTAGATGCTTGCTGTATAGACGAGCCTGAGACCTTTCATGATTTTTGTATACTTTTATCATGTCCCCTCTTAATCATCTCATTTTTAAGGTAAACAGTCCTAATCTTTTTCTGTTGCTTCATGTGATCTTTTCCATGACCCTACTCATTCTTGTTGTCTTTCTCTGAACTTCCTCTAATTCTGCCATATCCATTTCGAGTGCACACAGTATTCCACATGAGGGTGACCCATGTAATGACATCATAATATTTTCTGTATTATTCTCCAACCGTTCATTATGCACCCTACCATTTGTTTGCTTTTTTGACAGCAGCTGCACATTGATCTTGATTGAGCTGTTCACTGAAACCCAGATTTTTTTTTCCCTGAATTGATCCTCTTAATTTAGAATCCAGTAAGGCAGTGGTTCCCAAACTTATTCCGCCGCTTGTGCAGGGAGAGCCCTTGGTGGGCCGGGCCGGTTTGTTTACCTGCCATGTCCGCAGGTTCGGCCGATCGCGGCTCTGGAGCAGCGACCCGCGGCCACTGGGAGCCGCGATAGGCCGAACCTGCGGACACGGCAGGTAAACAAACTGGCCCGGCCCGCCAAGGGCTTTCTCTGCATAAGCGCCGGAACAAGTTTGGGAACAACTGCAGTAAGGTATATCAGTAGTTTAAATTTTTCCCTCCAATGTGCTCTGCTTTGCATTTAACATTGAATCTTATCTCCCGTTGTGTTGCCCATTCACCTAGCTTGGTTAGGTGTCTCTGAAGTTTCTCAGTCTTCTCAAAACTTCACTAACGTAAATAATTATCATCTGCAAATTTTTGCACAATTTTTATCTGTTAGAGCGGGCTGGAAGAAGACAATGCCATTTCTCAAAACATTTTGAGGTTTTGAAATGAAAATACAAGAGAGCAAGAGAGAGCACACACAGAAAATGCACTCTTTCTGTAATTTGAGGGATAAGGCTGCCTGATTCAGAGTAGGGACTTGAACTTGGGTCTCCCAAATACCAGGCCAGTACCAAAACCACAAGGCTAGAAAGAGAGAGTCTCTCTCATGCCCTCACACTTGCTCTCCCTCTGGTCAGAGTCCATCCTAGACCCAAGAATCCTTCCTGACATAATTGCTGCTGAAACTGGTGTTTTTGTGAAACATTTTGGTTTCAACAAAATGAAATTTTTCGATGGAAAAATGTGTCGTCAAAAATATTTTGACCAGCTCTAATAAATATAGTAAACAATATTCGTATTGTGTTTTTTGTCGTCTTTTCTCTTTCCAATATAGGATTCATGCTATGTTATATTGTTTTAGCTTTTGACACTTTTCAACTTCCACAAAGGAGAGATTGTAGCATAAATATTCGTAGATTTTAAGTCTAGAAAGGACCATTAGATTAATCTGGCATCCTGTATAACATAAGCCATAGAACTCACCAAGTTATCTCTGTAATGAGCCCAATAACTTGCGGTTAACTAAAGTCTTAAGGCATCCAGTCTTGATTTGAAGACATAAGAGATGGAGAATCCATCGCTTCCCGTGTTCACTTGGTCCAATAGTTAATCACTCTCATTTGTTAAAGCATTTGTACTTTATTTCTAAATTGAGTTTGTCTGGCTTTAACTTCCTGTAGTTGGTTCTTGTTATCCCTTTTTCTGGTAGGTTAAAGAGCCCTTTAAGTAACTGGTTCTTTCTCCCAATGTAGGTACTTACACACCAGGGATGGGCAAACTTTTTGACCCTAGGGCCATATCAGGGTTGCGCAACTATATGGAGGGCCAGGTAGGGAAGCCTGGTCCCCGCCCTCATCTGCTCCCTCCCACTTCCCGCCCCCTGACTTCCCCCCCTCAGAACCCCAGACCCATCCAACCCCCCTGCTCCTTGATTCCTGACTATGCCCTCCCAGGACCCCCTGCCCCTAATGGCCCCCCAGAACCCCACTCCCTATCCAACCTTCCCTACTCCCTGTCCACTGACTGCCCCACCCCCTATCCACACCCCCATCCCCTGACAGGCCCCCGGGGCCTCCCATGTCTATCCAACCCCCCTCCTCCCCGTCCCCGGACCGACCGCCCCCGAGCCTCCGCCCCATCCAGCCGCCCCCTGCTCCCTGTCCCCTGACTGCCCCCAGGCACCCCCCTACCCCTTATCCAACTCCCCTACTCCCTGCCCCCTTACCGTGCTGCTCAGAGCCGCAGGAGCTCACAGCCGCACCACCCAGCTGGAGCCAGCCACACAGGAGCAGCACGCCAGAGCACTGGTGGCACAGTGCACTGAAGCTGCGGGGGAGGGACCGGGGGCTAGCCTCCCTGGCCAGGAGCTCAAGGGCCGGGCAGGATGGTCCCACGGGCCGTAGTTTGACCATCTCTGTTATACGTCATAATCGAGTCATTTATTTATCTTCTTTTTGATAAACTAAATAGATTGAGTTCCTTCAGTTTCTCACTGTAAAGACATTTTTTCCAGCCCTTGAGTCTTTTTATGGCTTTTCTCTGCACCTTATCTAATTTTTCAACATCCTTTTTAAAATGTGGACAACAAAACTGAATGCAGTGTTTCAGTATTGGTCTTGTCAAAGCTGTATACAGGCGGTAAAATCACCTCCATACTTCTACTTATTACTCCCCTGTTTATACATCCAAGGATCACATTAGTCCTTTTTACCACAGTCTCTCACTGGGAGCTCATTGTCAATTGATTGTTCACTATGACCCCTAAATCCTTTTCAGAGTCACTACTTTCCAGGATAGTTCCTCATTCTGTAGGTATGACCTACATTCCTTGTGTCACAGATATGGTTGAGCTCTCCTCTCTTGGACACTCACCAGACTGTTGTGAGGGGATCCAAACCCTGAATCTCCATGTGCCTTATGCCTACAGAGTTTGACCAGTGTCCAGATGCTCCCCCTGGCTTGAGGTCTCTAGAACTCACTCTAACTCCTCCTTCTGAGATCTGAGACCTCATGGTCCAACTGCCTCCCCTCTCAGATTCCCCCATAATTTATGTACACCCCTTCCCAGAACTCCACCTTGTGAGCTCTCAAAGTTCACAAGTTAACTTTTCAGTGGCACACGATAGTGAAAGCAAACAGGCACGCAGACATCCTTTGCACAGAAGTCTAAAACACCGTTACCCTTTACTTGAGAAAAAGCACAGGAGAATATAGATCATTTAGAAAACCTCAAACACTGTGAATCCAATGCACTTCACTCTAGTTCACACTTCCTTTGGGAATCCTTGGGAGACCCTGTGTGTTCAGGTAGGCAGGGTTCCCCCATGCTTCATCCAGTTCCTACAGAAGACAGGTTGAGCTGGTGAAAATGGTTTAAGACCCCCGAGTAGAGCAGCTCATGCTGTCTTATAAAGATCCAGTCCCTCTGTCAGGTGACTTTTTTGCCAGACCATCTCCCCCTAACAAACCGGTTCTCTTGAGTGGGAGCCAGCCTATCCTCTAAGATGTTTGTATATGATTGGAGGACCATCCCCAAGTTAATAACCCTCTTTTGTCAGCCCTGTATCACTACTCCTTGGAATTTCAGTACAACATGGAGGTAAAAGGACAGCAGAGAAGGCACAGGACTGCTCATTCTAAATGGAGTTTGCAGCTTGTTAAAGTACATATAGAGAGTTCATAATCTCATGCAGAATTCCTAATTTGTGCAGACAGATCCCCCAAATCGTCACAGTAGGACTTTGCATTTGGCTGTTTTAAAATGCATTTTGTTTGTATGGGCCCAGTTTACCAAGCAATGCAGATAGCTCTGTATGACAGCTCTGTTGTCATTGTTCACCACTCTGCCAATATTTGTGTCACCCTCTAATTTTCTCAGCAGTGAGTTTATATTTACTTAGGGATCATTGCAAAAATGTTGAATAATGATGGGCTGAGAACCAATCCCTGCAGAATCCCACATGAACCCCCTAGTTAATGATGTTTTCCCCATTAACTAATTTTTAGATCTGTCACCTACCCTGTCCTTAATACATTTAACTGTGCTTTATTGATACTGCATAGTACCACATGATATTCTAATTAAAAGATTACCACTAAGTCAGATGCCTTGTAAAAGTCTTTTACACCTATGCACTTATATTTATCAACCAAGCTTGTAACCTCCTCAAAGAATGAAATCAGGTTTGTTTGCCAAGACCTATTTTCGATAAAACCATATTGACAGGCATTACTTATGTTCTAATTTAATTCTTTATTGATGGAAAAGCTGACATGAGCTTCAGTTATTTTACCAAGGATTGATATCGGGCTAACCAACCTGTAAGTACCTGCTTTTAAATACTGGCATTACATTAACACTCTTCCAGTCTTTTGGGATTTCCCCAGTATTCCAAGTTTTATTAAAAATCAGTGGACCAGAGATCTCCTCCATCATGTCTATTAGGACTCGTAGGGCTTTTCTTTTCACTACCGGGGTAAGTCAATGTAAGTTACGCTACTCTAGCAACGTGAATAATGTAGCTGGAGTCAACATAGCTTAGGTCAAATTATCACAGTGTCTTCACTGGTACTTGCATGCCGCCCCTTAAGCTTTTAGTCATGGGACAGAACCCAGCATGATGCCAAATAAGAAATTTTACCTGGAATTTCTTTCCCATTTCTTAGGACATGGCTAGTTTATCACAGAAATATATTGTTAATTATTCATATTACAGTAATGCTTAGAGGCCTCAAACAAAATTAGGGCCTGACTGTACTAGGGACTGTGTGGACACATAATAAGACACAGTCCTTGCCCCTAGGAGTTTACAGTCTTAAATAGACAAGACAGACAAAAGATAGGGGAGGAGGCCCAGAAAGCTGAAGTGATTTGCCCACAGTTGTACAGCAGAGCTAAGGATAGAACTTAGATCTCCTAAGCCCTAGTTTGGTGCCCTATTCACTCAACCATGCTGCCTCTCACTGTTGCTAGAAATAGTAGTTTGCTGTTCAGAGATTTGTTTCCTGCTATTTGAATATCTTTTTTTTTTTCTTTTTGTAGATTTAGGCTGTGGAAAGATATTTTTCCTCTTTTTTTTATGTTCTAGTATTGTCCAAAATTTCTGTAATGAAGACATCCAGGCAATCAAGGTGGTCCAAAAAAATCTGTCATTGAAAAACCCATCTGTTTGAATGACATAAGTGACAAAGGGGGAGATAATCTATCATTCTGGTTTGGAGTCTGAATCAGACACTGTTTCCAGTTATGAAGATACGGCTCATTCATTTTTTGATTATCATATTGAGCATATATATTACCTCATATATATGATCAAGTAATATTGATATAATGCATCTACATATCTACAGTGTATGTTTCTGTAGTTTTTCATTAATAATTGATGTAAGATGGTGGTACTGTAAGTAATTTTGCCTTGGTCTGTTATCTGAAAACCAGCCTCTTTTGTAAGGATTCTTAATCCTTAAATTTCAGAAAACAAAAAATTCCACTGTGCTTTAAAAAAAGTATGACTTTATTAAAGACTAAATGTGTTCTCAGTATTAAAACAGATAAGACAGTGAAATTTGCTCTTGATATTATAAGGCTACTAACTAAAAAAATGCCTACAGTTGAACACTGACTGCAATGTTCAAAGTGTAATTCTGACTGATGATAAATGCAAAAAGTCAGTATGTACGTGATAGCCTTTTCTGAAGTACATTAGCTAAAGCTGAGAGCAGATAAATGCATCAATTTGGTAAATGCAAAACTTGTTCAGTTACATAAGAGAGAAACATTATATTACACTGAAAGGGATACTGATATCCTGAATATTTGAAATATGAGATAGGAAATGAAACAGTTTTTCACCTCATGAGTATGCTACCTTGTGTTCTGTGTTCACTGATTTTGCAGTAAGTCATTGCAAAATTTTTGGTCTGTCTAATTTTTTTTCCAAACAGTTTTCAACTTATTTTTCCCTGGTCAAATTATAATTAATGTTCTGTGTTTTACTCTCCCTTCTTTATCCCTTTTTCTTTTACTTAGTTGATTTCTGAATGTTTCCCTTTATTCCTGTGATCTTTTCTTCATAGCGGCACTGTCTCGGTGAAGCTTTGCATAAATCTATCAGCAATGTAAGTGAGCTACACTTACAACTTGTACACAAGGGCATGCTTGCACTTCTAAACTTGCATACGTTAAAATGTTGCTTTAAACTGTGAAGTAAAATACATGATGATATTAGAGACAAGGATATGTATGCATCTGGTTAATAAAAGCTTCTGTGCTGCATCCATTCATCTGTATAAGTGCTCATATCATCTGACATCAAACGCTACATAATATCTGCAGCATTTTTTATTATGTTAAAGCAATCTTGCAGGCAATATATTTGCACATTGTGAAGCTTTCTACAAAGCATGAAATTAATAATGCTATATTATAGTTTGCTGCTTGTAATACAAATCTTAATTGCAGTTTGATTACTAAATTTTCTTCTACTATTTATAATATCTGTCAACTTTTTTAATCTCTTGAAAGACCTAGTTGACAAGATTGCAAGTTCAAAGTACTCTGTATATCTTTGTGTTCAAGGAGTTATCTGTGTCTTGTCTTGCATCCTCAGTGTAGGGAAGAACCAAATGGGAAGCTAGGAGACTTTGTTACTGTAAAGATGTGCAAAGAGGGAGACTCTTACTTTCATAAATGTGCTTTTAGCATATATAAATACATGGTGAATCATTCAAAATATTTTTTAAATGTATGTATGTATGTATGCTTAAAACCCCTTTAATGAAATATGCTATTGTTTCTTTTGATATTTGTGGCAATTTAAACAAAATAAGAAAACTTCACATATACTGTATAGAAAACCTATATTTTTACTAGTTTCCCACATGTGAATTGTTTGTTGTTATGTAGAAAGAAGAAAAGAATGGATATTTCAGAATTATCAGACTAATTCACAGCAGTGGAACAATTGCTGTCACCAGAGGGTGGTATTGTAAATTACAATAATTTACATCTATAATGTCGATACGTATGTGAACAGGTTTTGATAGTGACTGATCGAGCAGTCCTTTATTAATAACACCTATAGTTAAAGCCATACGTTTTGCAAAAATGTGGCGTTTTGTATAATAGATAATACTATTATATTTCACCAGAGGTAAATACTTTTCAAAGCTTTACAGAATCATGTGTTTTGCAGAAAGTGCACATTTAACTGAACTCCATAGGTTGGGATCACAATTTATAATATCACCAATGTAGTACAAGGTAGGAAGTTGCTCAGGAAAGAGCTTGCAGACTTCAGCAGTGCATGGATATCCTAGAACCTGAAGATAAGTAGAGTATTATAGGCAGAGCTGGTAGCTAAGCCTATAATTAAGGTTGCCTAATACTTTCCATAATATAAAACCCTGTTTTCAGCTGTTTATCATTTTGCCAAACTTTAACTAATTAGGCTGAAATTTTTGATACCAGCTGTCTGCCTGAGGTTAAATTTTTTTATTTTCAAAATGAGCTAAAACGCGTCAGCCATTTCCAAGAATGAGATAAGGGGAACATGCATTGTTTTGTCCATGGTAAAAATAAATAAATAAATAAAAAATTTTAAAAAATGCTGCACCCTGTTAATTGGGAAGCTCTAGTGCTTCCATGCTTTGGAGTAGGAACTTGAAATTCAGCAGGGGTGTCACGCTGCTGTCAGAGATGGGCTTTTTGCCATCTCCACAAGTATTTGCCCAAATGTGGCCAAGATGAACAACTCTGAAAATCTCCTTTCAAACACACTCAGTAGAAACTTGTTAGAGTCTGGCAGCTAAATTTGCTGAAGCTTCCATCTTCACTGCATGGACTGAGCATGATTTCCTGACAGTAGTTCCTCCCCGCAGCTGGAGACTGCTGTGGCACTGGGCACCAGAACTAAGAACAGGGAGACTTTCTCTCTTGTGCTGTCAGTGCTCCTGCTGCTGACCAGAGGAGGAGAAGGAAAAAACAGTATGACTGGAATGCAGGGAGTTAAGAGTAGAGGGAGGGGCAGAGGGAAAACAGCGTAAGAGCTGTTAGGGGAGCTGTGGATAAGAACAGAAGGGAAGGGGGCAGGGGCCAGGGGGTGAATTATTGTGGTAGGGAAGCAGAGGGGAAGGGGAAGTTAGACCCAAGGGTGGTGGGCAAGAGCAGAAGGGTAGAACAGTAGGTAGGGTGGAGGGGACTAGATAGGTGCAGAGCGGGAGCAGGAACTGAGGAGTAGGTGTGGCATGAATAGACATAGAGAGGAGAAGGAGGACAGGGGCCAAGGGTGGGTGTGGAGTGGACAGGAGCTGAGATAGCGGGTGGATAGGAATGGGGGGAAGGATAGGAAGGCAGCAGCTAGGGTGGGGTGGGGTGGATATGAGTGAGGGGGAGGGCAGGAGCCAGGGTGGGGTACATAGTGGATGAAAAGAGCAGAAGGAGGAGACAATAGCCAGTGTTGGAGAAGAGTGGAGGGGGAGGCGACAGGAGCCAGGGTGGGGTGGATAGGAGCAGAGTGGGAAGGGGATGAGACAATAACTGGGGTTGGGGTGGATAGAAATGGGGGCTAGGGAACAAGAGAGGTGGCAGAGGGGGGACTGGGCAGAAGGGTTTATAATCACTGAAGCACAGTCTCCTCTAGAACCTCAAACTTAACCCAGAATTCTCAAGTCTCAGCATTCCTCTACTGTCAGCAAATATCTGTGAAACCCACGGGCAAAATGTGTCTCATTACCCCCTTGTGCTTTGTTAAAATAAAGGATAACAGCTTACTACTGCTACCAGTTATTCTATAGCTAAAGTGGTAGACATCTGTGCTGTGCATCTAAAGATTTCAATCCTACTTATGACCTGTGAATGGGTCAGTATGGTTCCACATGATGGAATTTGTTTTTTCCAGTTTGCTTTTTTCCCCTGTCAGAATCTAGGGAATTGCATCTAAAACCCTATATTAGAAGAGTTAGAAGTCAAGCGTTCAAAAGTTAGGAAATGCGTGTGCAACCTTAATTTGGCCACTTTGTATGTATACATTATGATACAGTCTTTAATTACATGATAACATACTACTTCCACAGAACCCCTGCCTGCCTCATTCCACGCACAGGATGAATCATACTCTGAAGACGAGTTAGGGTTGTGTAGTGGATGAGGCTGTTGTCAGTAGGACCCCTGCCTCATTTGTTGCAGAAGTTGAGTAGTGAATGCTGGGTAGAATTGCAGGAAGAGAAAGAATGGTCTCATGGTTAAGGCAGCTGAATGCTGCTTTGGAGAATTGTTTCTTCACCTACCTCTGCCACAGAGTTCCTATGTGATGCTTGAAATGTCACTTAATCCAAACTTCCTCTCTGAGTAGTATCCTTACGGGTGCTCCATTGTAGGTGCACTAGCGCCCCCTGTGCCTTTGATCAGAGATTTCTCATAGCAGTTTCCATTCAGCCCTCACATGCCTGTTAGTCAGTCTTGTGCCCCATGCCGTTGCACAGCACTGCCTGGGCAAACCATGCTCAGTTCCTTCTTAACTGCCTTGGCCTGGGATGGAGCTCTGGCAGTTATCCCATTCAGATTTCCTCAGCTGTATTCTCTTCTTATTAACAATGAGTCACAGTGTTAGTTTTAGTTCCAAAGTTAGTAAATAGTACTAATATAGTTTCTTTTCTTTAAGAGAGAAAATAATTTTTATTGTATTTGGATAGGTACTAGTTAGTTGTTACTGGGAGGTTACATCCGGTTCTCCCGGCTTCAAACATCTGTCATGTTGGGAGGTGATCCTGGTTAGCGATGGGCATTCCCACTGCTCCGTTGCCTCAGAGAATCGCAAAAGTGCAACTTTTATCTGGCACTGAAACCAAGATCCAGAAAAAAACAGAAATAAAGCTTTGTCTCCTCCTGGTGGAGAGCTCTGTATTTGGCTTGTCCATACTTTTCTCTGAACTGGACTTGACTCTGAAGCCCCCTCCGCCTTAGAGGGAACTGCTTGTTAGTCACCAAGAATGAAGCATCAGTAGGGACACAGTGCAGTAACTGTGGTTCTTTGAGATGTGTATCCTTCCCTTTGAAGTTCTCTGCTTTGGAGCTTCACCGTAGAGAAGGAACTGAGGGCAGTTTGCTCACACAGTGCTATGTAGCAATGCCACAGGGTCAGAGACTGCCTAACACACATGTGCAAGCCAAATGTACACTGCTGTGAGAAATCTCAAGTCAAAGGCCCAGGGGATGCTAGCACACTTAGAGTGCAGCACCCATCGGGGACACATCTCGAAGAACCACAATAATTGCACAGGGTGAGTAATCCTTTCTTTTCACAGGTGACCACTAATTGTGTGTTCCTTCTTTTCTGAGTGCCCAACTTAAGCTCTTGGGGTAGACTACTCACAACTGCAAGTGAAGTCAATGGGAACTGTACTTTGAACATATAAAGTGCTATATAATAAGGACTCTGAGAAAATTGTGTTTTCATACACTGAGGTGGAATTAGCCCAGCCCCACAATTTTTCCCACAAGAGGGATGCTGAAGTGGGCATCCGTGTGTGCCATTCTTATGTTTGGTGCATCTTTTGGGTCCCCGTCTCCCCCCAAACTGCTGCTCCAACAGCGGGGTAGCCAATGGGCATGCATTGTCCCTCAGGACCTCTCCCCCATTGGCTACACTTGTCCCCCGAGGCACCATCCTTGCTGCATATTAACAAGCCCAGGACAGAAGAGTGGAATGGTTGCATGGAGATGGTTTCCAAATTGCTCCGTAAAAAGAAGCTGCTGCTCCCTGGTCCTGTCCACTCCCCCGACACTGGTCTGACCCATGCTCACCTGTGCACTACCCCAGGGAGCAGCTGAGCTCCAGCTGACCCACCTGCCAGACTCAGCTACCCCCTTTGCGACCTCAGGGAACAGATACTGGGCAGAGGGGGATACCTGGACACAGGTAAAGGAGGGCGGGCGGGGGGGAGCTGGGAAGATGAGACAGGTGGAGGGGGAGCAGCTGAATGGGAGGGGCTAAGTTGAGAGCCTGTGGGTGGGAAGGAGGTTTGCGGGGCCAGAGTTGGAACCAGGGACTGGGGTGGCAGGATAAGTGGAGGAGGGAGCTGGGTGTGAGGGACTGGGAAGGACAACAGTTTGAGGGGGGGTATGTCTACGAACGTCAGAGTGCAAGACGAGCATATGGATGCTCGCTTCTGCCTTCCCGCTGCTGGAAAAATGGCTGTAGTTCTGGAGGTATCAGCAGCCAGTTTTCTGAGAGGCACAATAGCCAGCACCGCAGCTTAGAACAGAAGCACCGACAACCTCAGTAGAGAGGCAAAAACACGTGTTCCAAGTGGCATTGGCATGCTGGCTACTGTGCCTTGCATAAAACTGACTGCTGAGTGCCCCCTGAACTGCTGTAATTTTCCAACAGTGAGGAGGTGGAATTGGGCGTCTGTGCACCCTGGTTTCCTGCTGTTGGAAAAATTGCAGCCGTTTTTGTGGGAACTTGGCATCTGGTTTTATGCAAAGGAATGCAACAGTGATCTTTCACAGACTGCATTCTGTGTGTATCCTAGGAATATCACTGCTTTACCCATGATGCTGCTGTGATTTTTTTTTTTCTTTTCAAATCTTCAGTTTTCTCAGGGTCCTCTATATAATGCTAAGTATTCTGAAAAATCTGGTCCTAGGAATCTCATATTGGGCACCCAAAACTAGTGGACGCTTTTTACCTTAATTTCTCTGTGCCTTGGTTCCTCATCTGTACAATGGGGATAGTAATATCACCTTGCCTCCCAGGAGTGTTGGGAAAATAACTTCATAAATATGTGTGAAGCACTGAGGTACTGTAGTGATGTGTGTCATAGAAAAGACCAAGGGGAAATTAATTTTTTTTTATTCAGAGCAGGGTTTGAATAGTGTATAGTGACGAAGGCATGAGGTTGCACACTGAACAATGAGGGTGAAACAAAATATTGAACAGCTGCTCATTCAGTGAGCACTGTCCATCCTGTTCACAGAAGGCGGCCGGGGTCCTGTGGAAAAAATAGTATGTGATTATGTAATTTAAAGACTGTATCATAATGCATACTCACGGAGGGCTGAATTAATGTTGTACAGGCAACCTTAATTCAGGTATTCTCTAACTTTTAATTCCTTCAACCTTAATGTTCTTTTAACAAAGGTTTTATATAGGTGTACGTTTTATATTTAGGCCAATAGGAGCTGTTAGGGTTCTCAAAACTTTGAAAATTGGGCAATTTAGGTGTCTAAATTTAGGTTTCTATTTTTTAAAATCTTGTTCTAAATCAAAAGGAGATAGCAAAGGAAGATCGAGAGAAAAGAAAGTTAAAAAGAACTCTGATACCTACTTAGAACTCAGAATGGAACAAGTAATTTATATTTTACCTACTACTTTGCATTGCACATATAATACCTTGCTTCTTAAAATTATGGTAAAGGAAATGAAAATGATCCATTTTGCATTGCTTTGCTGATGTACACTGTTTAAAACATATTTTTCATGCTAATTATATGCTCTGACATTAAGAAATTCTGCTAATTTATTTACTTCATACAGGAAGTAAAGTAAATAAAAATTAGTGTACACAATAAGAGTTTTTCATGTATAGTTTAGATTACAAAATTTAGTATGATCTTTCAGCTATAGCTAAATCTCCTTTAAAATGTTACTGTCAAAGCATACTTAACAGGATAGTGTGTGTTTGTATGTATATATATAATCAATGAATTTTAAAGTCAACCAGTCACGGTCATTTCACTCAAATTTAATTTGCTTGTTTTATTTAAGTGCTAATTTTACTTTAAATGTAGCTTCTTCCCTTACAAATCTGCTTTAGTTTTGTACTTGTGATAGAATAATTTCAGCAATAATATAAATGTTGCGAATTTCACACAGTTATCCTTCGCATGCTACTCTTAATTTTATTTTATGCTGTAACCTTTAATTCATTGCAGAATAGCACAGAGTATATTGCTATGACTTTATCATTTATTTCATAATTAATCTTGGCATGTGCACAATTAAATGACACTATCAGTTTTTTCATCAGTTTTATATAATACCCTCTGAGGCTAAGAAATATTTTTTTCTATACTAATTTAAATACTTTGCCATTTGGCAATTGTATTTTTCCCTCCTGTGTGATCAATGGAGCAAAATTCATTTTTGTAACAAACTTTCAGTTTATTCTTGTTCCCCAAGCTGGCAGGTGCTCAGGGTGCCTTGTCAGCAACCATTCTGTCCAATTAAGGAGTTGTGTTGTTTGGATCCAAATGGAATCCCGTCAGTCCAGTCTCCTTTGTCTGGTAGGATGATGGCTAAGCCATTGGACATTAAGATTGGGGTATAAATTTACAGTTGAGATAAAGGATCATGGAGCTCCCTCATGGTCTACAGGAAATCCTATTATACTCAGATATGTCTGTTTGTTCACTAACATCATTTTTCTGGAAACTTGTTGACATAAACAAATATACATTTGTTAGTTTAATTGCTGTAGTGTTAGTTAAGAGACAGCAGAAGAACCACAAAACATTCTAATTTTATAGAACAAAAGAAGTGAGATAGTTTAACTTAGTTGTGGTAGAGGTGCTACATTTTTAAAAACTGACAATTGCCTATAGTTTAGGACCATAGAAATTAGAGATGGAAAAGATTTACTTTTCTAGGTCTTCTAATCCATTTTTTTTTTTTTGCCAGTCAGGATTTTTCCTACATAACTTTGACGAACATCTCCACAGAATTTAGTAATTTTAATATTTCCAGTGTTGGACCTCAGACCTTGATAGTGTCATTTTAATGTTTTCTTTGTTAAAGATCTGGAAGAGCATTTTTACAACACGTAATTATTAAACATCAAATACCTTATAACTAGTGGTGTTTTAAGGATGTATCTTAAAGTGAGAGCCCTCACAAAAATCTTTTTATTCTAATTCTTGTACTTCTGAGGTAAACTGTATAACAGAATTCACTAGTTATAAGTTACTGTTTCTCTCTTGTGTTTTATGTTCTGGATAGTTCCATGATATTTGGTTAAAATCAGTAGATACGTTATCTGAATTTCAGATTAAGAAATGTGATGTTGTTTAGAAGTATGTTCTAGAAATTTCATATCTAAAGTTCATATCAAATATTTACTTCTTGAAAGCATTTTTTCCTGATTTGGCATTTGTATTTATGATTTACTGATGATTGCTATTCTGTGGATTAGATCTCCTTGCTGAAACAGAACCTGGAGATGCAGCTTTCCCAGTCTCAGAGCTCCTTGCAACAGCTACAGACCCAGTTTAGTCAGGAGCGACAAAGGCTTACCCAGGAGCTGGAGGAACTGGAAGAAGAGCATCAGCAAAGGCATGAATCCCTGAAGGAAGCACATATCCTTGCATTTCAAAACATGGAACAAACAAAAGAACAAGAACAAAAGGCATGTTCATCTGGATATTTCAGACAAGTGTATAGGGCACACCACAGAAACATGATTAAACCAATATACAAAATACTGAGAGAATCAGTAAAGAAAACTCTGCATTATTTCTTATTTCTCTTTTCAAGAGATGTAACTTACATTAGTAATATGGTTATTACAGTTAAATATTATGCAGGCAAATTGAATAACATCCTTTATAATATAGACATTACCTATTAGAAGGTTAGCACCCTGCTCTGTCTTCTGGCATCATGTTAGTATTTTTAATCATTATCAACATCAGCTACATATTTTTGTCCAACAATCTGATTCTGAGGGTTTTTTTAAAAGTTCCTACTGCACTATAGTTCATGTTGTTGTATGTAATAACTTTCTTTGTACTTTCCAGTACATCCAGTATAGCTCTTTTTTTAATTTGTTACTTTATATTTCTGAAGTGTGGTCACCCCATCTCAAAAAAGGTGTATTGGAGTTGGAAAAGGTTCAGAAAAGAGCAACAAAAATGATTAGGGGTATAGAGTGGCTTCTGTATGAGGAGCGATTAATAAGACTGGGACTTTTCAGCTTGGAAAAGAGACGACCAAGGGGGGATATGATAGAGGTCTATAAAATCATGACTGGTGTAGAGAAAGTAAATAAGGAAGTTTTGTTTACTCCTTCTCATAACACGAGAATGAGGGGTTTCCAAATGAAATTAATAGGCAACAGGTTTAAAACAAACAAAAGGAAGTATTTTTTCACAAAATGCACAGTCAACCTGTGGAACTCCTTGCCAGAAGATGTTGTGAACACTTTAATAGGGTTCCAAGAAGAACTAGATAAGTTCATGGAGGATAGGCCCATCAATGGGGATTAGCCAGGATGGGCAGGGATGATGTCCCTAGCTTCTGTTTGCCAAAAGCTGAGAATGGGCAACACGGGATGGATCACTTGATGATTACTTTTTCTGTTCATTCCCTCTGGGGCATCTGGCATTGGCCACTGTCGGAAGACAGGATACTGGGCTAGATGGACCTTTGGTCTGACCCAGTATGGCCATTCTTTTGAAAAAACTTCTCACACCACTTCTCAGAATCTGCTAGAATCCTTTTGAAATTTTTCTTCACACTTGTGTACATCATATGCTTCCTTATTTTGTCTACTGTCTAAGGCCCTGAACCTGCAGTGTTTGTGCATGGGCATACCACTGTTGCTGCTTAGAACCCCATTTATTTTGTTGGGGCTCCATCTGAGATGGAGTCCTCTCATGAGCAATGTACAGTAAGATCAGGGCTGAACGTTGTAACATTACTTCTAGTACAAATACTTTTAAGCCTATTCTGACACCTTTGCTCAAATTGAGTACAGTAGAACCTCAGAGTTATGAACACCAGACTTATGAACTGACCAGTCAACCACACACTTCATTTGGAACCAGAAGTACACAATCAGACAGCAGCAGAGACCGGAAAAAAAAAAATAGCAAGTACAGTACAGTGTTAAATATAAACTACGAAAATAAAAGGGAAAGCAGCATTTTTCTTCTGCATAGTAAAGTTTCAAAGCTGTATTTAGTCAATGTTCAGTTGTAAACTTTTGAAAGAACCACCATAACGTTTTGTTCAGAGTTACGAACAACCTCCATTCCCAAGCTGATCGTAACTCTGAGGTTGTATAGTAGTACCGAACTTTACATGTAGTGCTGTTCATTTCAGTGGGATAATCTGTACAGCAGAGTGCTGCCTAATTTGAGAGAGGATGGCAGAATCTAGACATCTGTGATTTTAAAAAGAATGTTCAGAACTGAAAATATGCATCTGTGTTCTCAACCTGGGTATGATTTTTTTCATAGTATTTAAAAGGTGATAAAGCATTTTTCTTTTACCCACTGTAAGCTCATTGTCATGCTCAGAAATGATTTTTTGGTTTGATACTTCATTTTGTTCACACCTGGATCAAAACCACCAGAACAATAAATAACTTTAGAAATTTAAACTTTGGGTGTACATGGTAGTTGTAGCCTGCCCTTGGTCCATGAACAAATTGGGAGTAGGTTATGGTCCTTACTCTTTATACTCAAAAGTACTCGAAAGACTCCTCTATGGCACTTTAATTTGGAGAAGTAGAATAAAGAGTACATTTTTAACGATGGCTTGAGCATATCAGTGGCTTTTTTAAATGATAAATGGAGGTATTTTTAATAATACATGCATTTTTTTGTCATTTTAAAGAGAATCCCTCCTGTTAGTTCATCGTTAAATATTTTATGCATTGTTTAAGTCTGTGTAAAAAAAGTTCTTCTCCTTTTGGATTTCATAGGAACTAGAAGAGCATTTACAACAAAAACATTCTGAAGAACTTCAGACACTGAAAGAAGCACACAAACAAGCTATGGAAGGTTTCAAATTGGAAATGGAACAGGAACTTCAGACTCTTCGATTTGAGCTGGAAGATGAAGGGAAAGCTATGCTAGGTATCGTATTGTCTAGCTAGTGTAAATTGTATCAGAAGATATGATTGCCATTTGCATAATTAATATAATTGTAGACATAATGAAGCACTTTCCACAAACTTCATAGCACTATAAGTGAAAAATGGTATAAAACTAAGGATGACATTATGAATAAAGAAGGTAAATAATTTAAATAAATATAAAGTTGTAGAATTTGGATTTTCAAAAGCACTCAGCATTGGCCTAACTGTTTATACTGAAATCGACAGGAGTTTGATTTGAATGAGAGCAGATAGATCAGCTGAGCCTTTGGAAAATCCCAGTATTAAGTGTTCTAGAATGATGTGTCAGCAACCATAATTTCATGATGGAGAAAGTTTCAGAAAGTACCAATGAAATAGAACAACTAGAACAGTTTCAGCATATACATGTAACAATGGTAAAAATGAAGACACTAAGGATCCAGCTGTACTGCAAAAACATTTTAGTCAGGTGACTCAATAAGTACCAATTGCTAATTACTATGTATATTACTAATCTGTAGTGTATTACAAATCAATCTATGATTTGTAGAATAGACAGACCCTTAACTAGAAAGGTCCATAGTTTTAGCCTGGTTAAGGAATGTGGTTACTAAAAATCAGCTTGTACATGACTGGGTTCCTTGACTTTTTATTTTTGGCATATAGATGAGTATCATTTATTTATTTTTGAGCCCCTATGAATGTGCTGGGCACTGCACAAAACAGAAGAAGATCTCGTCATTTCCTCAAAGAGTGCGCAATCTAAATTCAATACAACAGAACAAGTGAGGATCATAGACTGATGAGAGGGTGAGAGGAAGGACAACGGGTGACAATCAAGCAATTTACTCCATAACACGCACACACACTTGATAGTTCTGAGTTGTTTGCTTGTTTTTTTAATTGAAGGAACCTTTTCCCCCCTCACTCTTTCAACTGGTGAGATGGCAGGAATTAGCTTTTAGAAGGAATTTGAATGAGGCAAGTTAGGTGGCTTGCTGAATAGACTTGTGGGAAAGAACTGGACACTTAAGGTGCTGAGGAAGAAGACAGATGCCTGTGAGATGAGGTGATTAAGGGAGTACGGAAGCTGGTGTCGCTGGTGGAGCAGAGGGGATGGGGAAAATGCAAAAAGTGGCTAGATTGTACAGGTGGGCAAAGGTTGTATGATGGTAGGACCTTGAAGGCAAAGACAAGAAGATTGAAATGAAATGCTGTGCAGTGAAGACCCAGTGAGTGATTCAAAGAGGAGAGAGGATATATTCAGAGTAAGAGGGGATTCAGAAGAGAAGGAAGACGGGGGAGTTATTTTTGGCAGTGATATTTTGGCTTGACTGGAGGGTGAGGGGCAGGTGACAAAGGTAGTACGAAAAAAAAACATGAAGAGGAGACTTCAGGAGTCACAGCAGGAGGTAACAAATACAGAGAAGTGATTTGCCCATTCGGACAAAAAGGAAAAGGCAGATTTTAGAAATATTATGAAGGGAAAACCAACTGCATAGGAGTGAGAAGAAGAGGGAGGATTCAAAAATTATCTCTCAGTTTAAGGGCCTAGGTAACAGGGAACATTGTGGTGGTGTCAGCTGCAGCAAAGAATGGGGGAAATAGGCCTTAAAAAACAAACCAAAAATAGATTTCAAATTTTGATTATGTACATAGTTGAAAGATGTCATTTTGGTATAAGATGACATTTCTCTGGTAGTTTCTGGTTAGGTCACACTTTATCCATGTCACATAATGAATAAGCAAAAACTCACTGTACATGCAGAAATGCTTGGCAATTAGGTACCAGCAACATGTCTCACCTGAGCTCACTACTTTCATTCTGCCTTGTGTGCTACCATTTTCGTTCCTTCTTTTAGTAGTGCTTACTTCCTGTTCCCTTAATTGGAATGTTTCCTTACTAGTTCAGCATCTTTTCTAGTTAGTTTAGCTTAACCTTTCTACCTGAAAAATCAAAGAAAACAATCCTCTAGCTACTGAACTTTTGATGAGGCAGTGCATCTCAGCAGTACTGGGTCTTCCTGTCCATCTTGCTTACACTTCTCTGAGTCATTGTTTGGATCAGTCATAGACCAGAGTTAATCATGCTTCCCAGCTGGTGAAGAGCCTGTGCTCAGAGATCTCCCATCCAAATAGAGCTGCTTGTTATCTTTTTTTCTGGCAGATCTCTCTTTTCAAACTGTTTTTTTGTGAATTTGGGGCTTTTTGTTTTTGTTTTTTTTTGCTGACTTGCCCTTTGTGGTGGCATAATCCCAGCTTTCTACACCCTGTGATCCTCATTATGTCAAAACTAATAACCCATTGCAGTGAAAAGAAAGGGTCCAATATTAAATCTTTTCAGCACATTATCAAAGTCATGACTGACTCTAGTCTTCTCACACAGACAAATCTCCTGTAGACTTAGTTAATGTTGGCTCCACAACACTAGCCAGAATCTCCTTTCTGATCCTGGAAGGCAGAGTATCAGGGATAATGCCAATTTCAACTTCTTGGACAAGGACTATCTGAAGTAAGAGCCTCCAGACACCTTTCACGAAAGGACCTATCTGCTTGTTGCAGGAATCTGACAAAACGTCTCACATTATCTCCACCCCTTCCCTCAGCCCTAACAAAAAGTAGAGAGGATTTGCTCTTCATTGCTGAAGAGGGGAATCTGGACAATGCCATTCTTCAGTTGCACTCTTCTTTTATGGTTCTACTGAGCAGTACCTGGGCAGTCCCAGACTCCTGTTTTGCCCACTCTGCTACAAGTAGAGACAATCTGCATGCACACAAAGCAAAACTGTTGTCTTCTCCACTGAAAGTGAACTCAGCAATGGTCTGTTGCTCCAACCAGTCCAGTAACTGGGTATTTTTGTGAACCAATCCAGGAGTTTCCTCGTAATCCTGCACAGTCTCATGCACCTTGGAATGCTCTCCCAGATCCACAAAGGGATAGTATTCATCTTAAAAAAAGGTCTGTCTACATTAGAGCTGGAAGTTGTAAATTCCAGCTCAAGGAGACATCTTTGTGCTAGCTCCAATCAAGCTAGCAGGCTAAAAATAGAAGTGTAGCTACTTTAGCCTGAGCAGCATGAGGAACTAGCTACCCTGAGCACAGTCCTGTCTGAGATGCTAGATGTGTACTTGGGTTGGCTAGCCTATCCCACCACTTGCATCAGTGCATCCCCACTTCTATTTTTAGTGCGCTTGCTCGATCAGAACTAGTATGGGTATGTCTCCTTGAGCTGAGTTAATACATTCCACCTTTAGTAAGGACATACTTTAAAAGTATTGCAAAACAGAGACCTGCAGTCAGGGAGTTTGTGATGCAGTTAGCTGCAGCACATCACTAATTAGTAGGCTCTCTCAATTCTTTTAAGGTACCCTTGAAAAATTGACTTGACCTAGAGTTTAAACTCACCTCGGAGCTATAAACCTTACTTTGAATCTGTGAATGTTAAATTTCTGGTTTTGGCTGCTGTTGTTTAAACTGGATAGGTCAGTGAATTGTTTTTTCCTCATCAGCCCTTTTAGAAGAGGGATGTTGGTAAATTGGAGAGAATTCAGAGAAGAGCCACAAGCATGATTAAAGGATTGGAAAACATGCCTTATAGTGACAGACTGAAGGAGCTCAGTCTGCTTTCCTTAGTAAAGAGAAGGGTAAGGGATGGTGTGATCACCATCTGTAAGTACCCTGCAGAAATGTGGTAGTGCAGCAAGTTGATAATAGGTTCTTCAGTCTATCGGACAAAGGTATAACAAGATCCATTTACTAGAAGTTGAAGCTAGACAAATTCAGACTGTCAATAAGGCATACAATTTTAACAGGTAGGGTAGTTAATTATTGGAACAATTTACCAAGGTCATGTAGAACTCTCTATCACTGGCAATTTTTAAATCAATTTTGGATGTTTTTCTAAAATATACATCCTAGTTCGAACAGGAATTACTTGGGGAAGTTCCGTGGCCTGTGTTATACAAGGGATCGAACTATATGATCTCAGTGGTTCTTTCCTTCTTTAGAATCTATGAATCTGTACTGTCATCTAAAAACACACGTGTTTTTATGTATTGCACCTTCTTTCATGTAAAATCAGATTTTCTGTCCTTTTTTTGGCCCTCTTTTTTCATATCAAAAGAACAATAAAGTATTATCTTAACAGAATCCAAGAATTTGAATTAGATGAATGTTTGTTTTTCTGATTTGAGGGCTCCAAAAAGAGATTTAAAGTTTCCAGAATACTCTGGCCTCCATGGATTAAGCTCTACTGCAGGGGGTGCGCGCACGCGCACACACACACACACACACTTTTACCTGGTTTGGTGGTACGTTACCAGCGTGGGTATTCAGACGTGTGGATAGACAGCTCAACTCAGGCTAACGCAAATCTGTCTACCCGTGTTGGGAATCATACTTTCCATTTGCAGTGTAGATTTACCTTAAGGGCCTAATCCAAAGCCCACTGAAGCAAATGGAAAGATTCCCGTTTACTTCAGTGGGCATTGGATGAAGATCTACATGGCAAAAATGTGAACAGCAAAAGATCAAATGAGTCTCGTACTCCCTGAGAAATGGCAGTTTATATAGGATAGATGCAAGTTGGTACCAGCAAGGAGGCTAATCAAGCAGAAGAAGCACCAAAGCATGCACTAGAGCTTGTTGGGCCAACTATTAACCACAGCGTCTCAGAATGTTAATAAACGAAGTTGACACGCGTCTTAGCAGTAAAATCCACTTCAGACTGAATGACAAATCTGAGTTGAAAATTACATCCAAATTCCGTACAGTGGAGGCTAGGGTGGTACAACATTAGTTTACTTCAAAATAGAAGGACTCCCAAATGGAAAGACAAGTGACGTGGCTGAAAAATAGGATTTCACCCTTACCCAAGATTAATAAGAGTTTAGCATACATCCAGTTAGAGCTGTCACTCAGGGTACCTCAACACTGCAGCTGCCTGCCAGCGTGCTTCCCAGCTCAGGTAGACAGACATGCACTAACTCTGCTCCAGCTAGGGTGCTGAAAATGCAGTGTACCCAGCTTGGGTTTCTGCCCAAATACAAACCTAGGATTTGTGTACTGTATCTCAGTGATCTTCAGCAAGGAACTGGACTGACCAGTTTTAATCCTGCATTGCTAGTTGCAATGTACCAGGCAGCGGGTTTCACTTAAATTACAAGCAGAAAAAAAAATTGCCATATTGTGACTGGCAACCGTTGCTGCATGTATGTACGGCAGTCCGCGCCTGTGGCCGTTTCCACTACAGTGCCCAAGTCAGAAGGCCTCTGGGACCGCTGCTAATGTGGCACCCGGATCCCACACTGCATACAAGGCCCTCAGTACGCCCAGTCGGCAGCTCCTGCTCCTCTCAATGCCAGAAAGCAGGACAGACCCAAGACTCATGAGCAGTGAGGTTAAGCAGGAGAGGCCCGGGGGCATTGGTTCCTGAGAGCTTGGGAGGAGACAATAGGGGAGCTGCCTGGGCTGGGAGGGAGTGGGTATAGGGGCTTATGGGCCAGGGGAACAAGGTTGATGGGAGAGGATAACCTGGGAGGGGAAGGGAGAGTATCTGGGAGGAGAGGAGGAGGGTTAGGCTTGTGGGGGGGAGCAGTTGCTGTTTTTTCTGTATCTCAGAGGTGACAAATTTATTTGGGCCCCTACCAGCTTCCATCTGGGGTCAGCCACACCAGCTGTTGCAGAAGTCACAGAGAGGCATGGCATTCTGCTTGCCCACTCAAGAGGATGAAGGACTTATTTTTCAATGTGCAATTAAAATGTCATTAACTGGAGTGTGTTTTTCCATTATCAGTCATGGTAAAAAGGAGACAAGTAGGTTTTGTGCCGAGGCTGGTAAACATCCAGGGCAATTTTGCAAGTAGTAAAACATAGTTTATCACTCAGGTAAGCAGACATGACTCTGAATGTGCACAGGGAGCAGATGTGATGTATAAGATCGCATTTTTACATAAGTATTTTTCAGATTAGAACACGCTTTAAGAACAAGCGTACTGAGTCAGCAATACAATTTCCTGCAGCACGTGGGTTTTCTAGTATTGAACAAGTCTGACTTTGCTTAAGATAGAAGATAGATGATGTGCAAGTTCAAGGTGTAGGGTTCCAAACCTAAAATCAGCTTGATATGTTCAACATAGATTTTATGTTAATTTATACAAGTAATTTTCTGTCTCTGTTTATTAGGTGAGCAGTAATATTTTATCAGAGTTGGATTATTATGTTAATTAACAATAATGTTTACAAAATAAACATTTTTCCTTTTAATCATTGTAACTAGCCTCTTTGCGCTCAGAGCTAAATCATCAACATGCAGCAGCAATTGACCAACTAAGGCACAACCATCAACAAGAATTGGTAGCTGCTAAAATGGAACTTGAAAGAAGTATAGAACTCAGCAGACGACAGGTAAATAAGCATTAATGGTAACTGGATTTAAAATTGCATATTTAGAATTTGTTTTGTGTTAACTGGAGAGCATAACTGTACTATAAATGCATATTGAGGACTTTAATCTTTAAAAGGCAGTCAAAGCTGAAGACAGTGCTCCATCATCAGTTTGTCTAATCTGCTACCTCTTTCCCTTCTTCCTTCCCCCATCAACAAACCTAACTGGGAGTCTTAAACTAGCCCCCAATTCAAGTCTATAAACTAAATTTCAGATTCAAAATTGTCCAGCCATTTTGAGGGCACAGTGACTGGACTCAGAGGTGGAAGGTGTTATTTCCCATTAAAGTTAGTCTGCTAGACTTTGTCTTTTTGCAAGACTTCAAGGCTAAAACATTGGTTTTTTGTGGAGCCACTGTTCCTCTAGGAGCCTAAATCCAACATTTAGGTGCCATGGAAAACTTCAAAATTCCCACTAAGTTAGCACCTAACTCCATAGCACCCAAAGTCCCTAGAAGCCTACGTTAGTGGGCATGTGCACAGCCACCTCACTCTAGGTGCCTGGGCACCTATCTCGTTCCTAAACTCTAGCAGGTTCTTCAAACTAGGCAATGCCCTTCCGCTCTTGCTTGTGGAGCCTGATCCTGTTGGTGTTCTCAGAGTACACTGAAACCCATACAAAATTGCCAGAGGTAGAGATAGTGATGCTATGCTCGTTATAACTTTAGCCCAGTGATTAGGGTAGTCACCCAGAATGTGGGAGTCCCAGATTGAATTCACCCCTCTTCCTGATGTAAATAAGGGTTTAAATTTGAATCTTCCACCTGCCATGCCAGTGCCCTAGCCACAGAGCAAGGGGGTATTCTGGGACAAGTCTCTCTGTCTCTCCTGTTGAATCTGTTCCATTGTGTATAAATAATTAAATATGAAATGAAGCAGAGTGAATGGACCAGGGTCTCCCACATCCCAGGTGAATGCCTTAACTGTTGGGATACAGTGTCATTTTCACTCTCTCTCTCTCTCTCTCTCTCTCTCTCTCTCTCTCTCTGGCCCACCTTCTTCTTCTCCTCTGCCAGTTTTTGTGAAAAATAGCTTAGGTACCTAAGTCCAGGAGAAGGTCCACAGCTGTGAATCCTGAGTGGAGAAAGACACCTCCCTTTGGCCTGGAGTTAGGCACCTAAGTCCTTCTGAGGGGTGGAACTTAAGCCATGCACTCTCCTGTTAAATTGTAAATAAAAAAAATCTAAAACAAAAGGAAAAGTAAACTATGTTATTATCTTCCAGAGACAAGTATTTTGCATCTGAAACAGGAGTATATTAAAGTATACTTTGTTCTTTATATTTGTTTATCAGGAGAAGGAATTTTTGTGCCGAGTATCAGATCTACAGGATGAACTCAAACATCGCGACCATCATATATCTGAATTGGACAAGGAGGTTCTGACTCTGCATGAGAATATAAGTGCCCTAACCAAGGAACTAGAGTTTAAGGGAAAAGAGGTTCTCAGAATACGCAGTGAATCCAACCAGCAGCTAAGGTATGAATTTTTCTACTATAAACTAAAATATATTCCCATTTGTTAATCTCAACTGCTAATGTTTGTCAGAGATACTTGACCCTTTGTGGGTTGTTAGTTTAGATATTTAGTCATGTGGTAATGTACATCATTTAGCCTCTGCCAGGAGGTAATATAAGTAGATATTATTCGGTTCAGCTGTAATTTTAATAACCTATTTTGGCTAACTTTAAAATCCTCTTAAGTGTTTTTTAAAACTCATTATGCTTATTTAATTAAAAAAAAAAGCATTAAAGGAGATGACTTTTCAATGAAATAAGCTTGAAGCATAGAGAAAAGTGAGTAGTACGATTTGATGATTCAGTAATTGCTGACAGTGGTGTTTGGTGTTGTACAAAAAGCCGTTTCAAACCTGGCAGAAAATCATGATGAACAAAGAAGACTGATGTTAGAATAACTATTTTTTTAACCAAAAAATAAATTAAACAGGATACATGAGCAAGATTTAAGCAAGATACATGAGAAAGAGCTGGATGTCATGACAGCAGACCACATCAGAGAGAAACAAAGCATGCTCGCAGATTTTAATAAGACCCAAGAGCTACTCAAGGAAATTAATTCAGCTTTACAAGTTTCGTAAGTTTTATTACATTAAAAAATCATATGTGGCTGAGTTTTGAGTGAAAAGTGATTCATTAAGGTATCCAATAAGTTATCAAGTATCATTTGAGAGAGAAACATATGCAAAAACCACCCCCAAATATGGGGCCTAATCCTCAATTCCTTATACACTCAAAATTCCCACAGACTTCAGTGGGAGTTTTGTGAGTGTAATCAGACCCAAAGATACAGGGTAGAAAAGACAACATTACATTGGTATAGTGCTTAATAAATTGGAGGGAACATGTTGTTTAAAAGTTTATATTGTTGCTATACGTTACTGTACATAAGTGAGAAAATAAAATAGCTTAAGTAAAGCTATAAATACCATAGATCATGTACACTGCCAAAATATTGACTGTTGTAAAAGATGAGGAGGGTAAGACATTGTTCAATAATTATGTTTAGCTTTTATTAAAATCCAATAAAGATTTCCACATGAACAAGAAGATTTCTGTTTGACCTTGTAAAAATGGGTGAAAACTTTTTCACCACAGAAAGCTCATACATTTTTCTAATAACTTAGGCCAGGCAGGGAGTCATTTCTCTGAGCAACACAGAATATCTCTTTACAAGAGTTAAAACAGCACATACATATCTCTTTTAATATATATCGAGGCCATCCTACTCATATATACAAAGGAGAGGAGAAAAAACAGGAGAGCCTGCACTCCTAATTATGGATGAGATGTTTGTGTTGTGCCTCTCAGGGTATGTCTATATATACAATAGTACTCTCAGTAAAGAGGCATTATTTCATATCTCCGCCAGAACATACTTTTAAGTATGCAGAAGACTAGGAGACTATTAATTAAAGATATTAATTAAAACATATCCTATTATATTTTTCACGGAAGCAGAAATTTATTTGGGAGCTATTTTCTTTCCAAATGTGATCCTCAGTATCAACACATACCTTCTCAATGAAGAGAACTCAAACTTCAGAAATATTTTTATTGCACTTGCAAAGAAAGGTTTTCATAATTGTGGATAATTAATTAATAATGAGCAACTGATGTCAGGGCAAAGGACACCCTCTAATAAATTTTAAAACCTGTTCCTTCATATGTAGCAAACTCCAATTAAATTAAGATCAAACTCCCCATCACCGTTCTAAATTAATAGCAACAAATAGTATATTCCTTGTTTGTGAGTATTTATAATAGTGACAATTAAGAATCTTAAGCTGTCACCTAAATATTTCAAAATTAAATATATTTTGCTCATATATGTGTTCAGCATCTTTCAGGTTGGTATGGCTCAGTTGCATGTGTTTTACTATTCTTGAGGTTTATGAGCTAAACCAAACAGCAGATAATCTACTTTAGAAAGAAAAGTATAAAGGAGTGGAGAGGAATTTGGTACCACTGTGTGTCAGAGATTATGTTCTGGCAACATTAAAGAAGATAGAGTGAGTGAGTTCAGCTAGAAAAGACTGAGAAAGTTGATAGTCTTTAAAATAATAATACTTAGCTCTTCTATAACACCTTTCACCCATAGATTTCAAAGTGTTGTATAAAAGAAGTGAGCATGATTTATGTTCACTTTACAGAGCAGGAGACTGAGGCATGGGTCAAAGGTTCACACAGAAGGTGCTGGGAATAGAACCAAGGTATATATGTCTAAAGGGACAAATCCTGCAGAAAGGCAAAGATATTGCTAGAAAGTCAAACAACTTTGCCGGAGAAATTACAAGGGATGCAGTAGCATACCCATGCCTATCATCATAACCTTAGAACAATATATCTGAAGAAGGCACAATAACATCAGGAAAGAAGATTAACCACCACTTCAGGATCACAGAAAGAATATTACAAAGATCATTAGATATAATAAATTAACAGGAATAAATAAGATTCATTTTAGCATACTAAGGGAATTAAGTAAGAAACTGACATGGCTCTTATCAAGTCACTTTGAAATGTTGATTAGCATTAGGAGGGTACTTGACGACAGATGTTTTGATTATTCTTGAATAAGTTAATAGGAAACAGGAAAAACTAGACCAATAATAAAACTGAATTCAATTTTAGAAAATATTTTAGAGTCATTAATAAGGAATGAGCTGTGCGTGTCTTATCAAGAGAGCAGTCAGCACACGGATTTACAGGTTGAAAGTAAAACCTAGTTTCAGACTAACCTGGTAGACTTTTTTCAAAGGGAGGGACAGAAAAAAAATCTGATCTATTTGTGTTGCAGCAAGACATTTGCAAAAGGATATTTGAACAAAAAACCAAGCACAATATGCTAAGCACAAGCTGGATAGAAAACATGCTCATGAAAATTGAATATGGACTGAGGTTATTCAGTCAACGTATTCATAAATTACTGGAAAAAGGGGTGAACAAATTTGTGACAACTTTGCAGATGATACAAAACTATGCAAGACAGTTAAGTGCAAAGCAGACTGTGAAGAGTTACAAAGGGATCTCACTAAACTGGGTGACTGGGCAACAAAATGGTAGATGAAAGTAATGTACACTGGAAAAAATAATCCCAATTTATTTATACCAAATGATGCGGTCTAAATTAGCTGTTACTACTCAGGAAAGAGATCTTGAAGTCATTGTAGATAGTTCTCTGCTGTGCTTAATGTGCAGTGGCAGTCAAAAAAGCTAACAGAATGTTAGAAACAATTAGGAAAGGGATAAATAATAAAGCAGAAAATATCATAATGCCAATATATAAATCCATGATACGTCCCCACTTTGATTACTACGTGCAGTTCTGGTTTCCCCACCTGAAAAAAGTTATATTGGAATTGGAAAAGGTGCAGAGAAGGCAATAAAAATGATCAGGGGTATGGAACAGCTTCCATATAATGAGAGATTAAGAGGAGTGGGTTTGTTCTTCTTAGAAAAAAAGACTATTAGGAAGGAATATGATAGAGGTCTATAAAATCATGGTGTGGAGAAGGTGAGCAGGGAAGTGTTATTTACCATAACACAAGAATTAGGGGTCACCAGATGAGATTAATAGGCAGCAGGTTTAAAAGGAAGTGCTTCTTCACACAACACACAGTCTGCCTGTGAAACTCAGTGCCAGGGAATGTTGTGAAGGTCAAAAGTATAACTGGGTTCAACAAAGAATTATATAAATTCATAGAGGATTGGTCCATCAAAGGCTATTAGACAAGATAATTAGGGATGCAATCCCATGCTCTAGGTCAGGGGTGGCCAACCTGTGGCTCCGGAGCCACATGCGGCTCTTCAGAAGTCAATATGCGCCTCCTGGTATAGGCACCAACTCTGGGGCTGGAGCTACAGACGCCAACTTTCCAATGTGCTGGGGAGTGCTCACTGCTCAACCCCTGGCTCTGCCACAGGCCCTGCTCCCACAGCACCCCTTCCTGCCCCCTCCCCTGAGCCTGCCATGCCCTTGCCCCCTCCCACTTCCCCAAGCCTCCCGCACGCCACAAAACAGCTGATCGGGCGGTGCGGGGAGGGAGGGGGAGGTGCCAATGGGAGGGGCTGCCAGTGGGTGGGAGGCACTGGGAGCTGATGTGGGGCTGCTGACCTGTTACTGTGGCTTTTTGGCAATGTACACTGGTAAATTCTGGCTCCTTCTCCAGCTCAGGTTGGCCACCTCTGCTCTAGGTGTCCCTAAATTTCCAACTGCTAGAAACTGGGATTGGACAATGGGATGGATCACTTGAGATTGCCCTGTTCTGGTCATTCCCCCTGAAGCATCTGGCAGTGGCTACTGTCAGGAGACAGGATATTGAGCTAGGTGGACCACTGGTCTGACCCAGTATGGCTGTTCTTATGTTCAGGGAAGGTTTGCCAACTGAATAAATAATCGCAGCCCACATTCACTCAATTTCCATAAGTATGAGCTGAAGTTCTGAGGATCTGATCATTGTTGAGGGGTAGGAGAGGCTGAGGTGCAAACACAGACCTTTGTGGAAGAACAGTATCTGGGGACTGGACTGTGAGGGGACCGCTGTGGATGGCACCCAAATGGAGGGTTGAGTTAAAGCCAAGGCTCCTGTAAATCCAGGTGCCTGGGTTCTATTTACAAACTGAATCCTGCAAGTTTAGCACAGCATTAATTCAGAGCTATAGTGAATTAATGCTGTGCTAAACTTGAATGGAAACAAGTGGGGTATCCCCAAGCCTATTTCTACTCAATATCTATATAAATTATATATTATTGCTGTAAGGCAATAGAAAAAGCATGACCTCTAGAGCTGACCATAGGTGCAGAATTCTGGTCAATATTACTGACCATCCTCCCCCAAAGTTAGAGAGTGTTTGGATCCAGATTTTGTTTCAGGCTGCTCTCCACTGATAACTTCCTGGTGGTATCAAAATATGAAAACCTGGATATATATTTGAGAACACAGAATTGAAGGAAGATTTAAACATATTTGAGAAATGGATTGATGTGCAGGTTGTTACAAGTGGAGTTTAATGTTCAAAAATTTAAAATCATGCATTGTGTACTTCAGAAGAAAATATAGGAGAATAAGTTACATCGAATGGTCCGAAGATAGAGTGATCTAGTGAGGAAAAGGATTTAGGAACTGTAATAATTTGAAAGTTGGGACACCATTTCTGGTAGCCACAATGAAAGGAAAAAGATTATTAGATGATATAAATGGAAATAAATTGTAAAGCAAAGGATGAGATTCAACTATATAAAGCTATGAATGGTATGTGCAGTTTTGGTCACCAAAGGTTATCCATATTTTAGAAGATGTATGAAGGAAGACAACATGACTAATTTAGGGCAAGGAAGGAAAGTCGTATAAAGAATTGAATTAAGCCTATGCAGTCTTAAAAAAATGAAATTGCGTTGGGGTTTGGGAATGGGCAGGGACCAGGGCTGTTGTGCCTCTATCTCTGCTGTTACTCCCACCCCTTCTCTGCATTTCCCCACCACCACCTGTGTGAATGCTGTTCGCTGCCCTTGCCCCCCACAACCTGTCTGAGAACCAAATGCCCCCCATGTCTCCAACATGTCTGAATATTGGACACCCCCATGTCCCTGCTGAGTAGCAGATAGCCCCTGAAACTGGGATAAGAGCCCCCTTTGACTTTCAGTACCCCCATCCCTGCCCTCCCATCAAAGCCAGGCGTGGAGCTGTGGAGGCAAATCGCAACTTCAAGGGATCCATGACAAGCCATTGGGGTTGGTTCCAAATCATGGTGTACCTAAAGAGTGCAGGAAGAACTATAGGAAAACAACCATTAATAATGCACAGTAAGTACCAAGTCACCATTCAGCTGGGCTCTCCAACCACTACCTTAGCCTCAAGATAAAGAGGCAACTCTATCCTATACCCCTCCTCCTTACTCAGGGTGGAAACAGTCCATGGATCTGCTAAGGGCAGGGTTTAACTCCAGAGTATACATTTTTCAAATCCTGTCTCATTTGCACACACCTCATAAGGGTCTGTCATGGCTGCAGTCCCTGTGCTCACATAAGAACAGGGAGTGCCCCTTCCAAAGAGGGTGGAAAAGATGTGTGGCCATGTAGGTTGAGCAAACCAAAGTGAAATGGGAGGGACCAACCTTTTAGGTACATGGCCCAAGTGTACACTAGGGAAGGATTAGGCAACCTCCTGAGGCAATGCAGCTCTGCTCCACTCTGAACGCAGAGACGAGGCTTAAAGGTATGGCATAGCCCTTTAAATTGCTGTTTTCTGATCAAGATGGAAAAGGTAGGCCCATGGGCCTTACCATCCAAATTTCTGGAGATAATCTTACCCCACGATCGCAGCTGTTGCTAACTTAAACCCCGGTAGGCAGATTCCAAGGCAAAAAGTCTATTGGGAGGAGGTTGTGGAGACAAAAAGTTGCCACAACTTACCCTATTCTGGGAGCACTGTAGAGGGCTAGCATGGTCCCAAAAGTGGGCAACACTAGCCAGTAATAGGTTGTGGTGAGAGTAACCAGGGGACATGCTGATTCATGCACTTACTTTCAGCAGCTTCCTCCAGCAAGGATTATGTGGAGGCCTTGATGAGATTTTAAAATTGGCCCCATCTAACAGGTTTCCCCTTGAGAGGGCAGCAGTAAAAAAGCAACCTCACTTCTCTGAGGTGCAATCTCCTGTGAAGCATAGAGGTCCATGCTGACTCATAAACATGTAATTTTCACCTCCCTGCACCAGCTTTGATGAATCTGGCCTTGTATGTTTGAGATGCTGAAAATACATTATTACTGTATATCTATTTAATATTTGCCATTAAAAATAGAAATATCGGGCAAGATTTTTTGCTACAGCTGAGCTCTTCTTAGATGGACTGAGGTGGGAACCATTAGGGACCTAGTTATGGCTACCTAATCCTGAGCTGTTTGGCCCATATTCAAAGGGAGTTGCTCTGATTTACACCATTGGTATAAGGCCCCTATGCCAGTGGAGCATCCGGTGGAGTGCTCTGCGCCGGAACCCCTCTCCCGGTCACTTCTCTCCCCTTACATTGTGGGGGCAGCTAGGGAAAGAGATAGCTATGCCAAAGGGGAAGCCTCCTACACAAGGATTTCTCCACTAGCTTTCTCCAGCTGCTTTAAGTTCACTTTGCACCACTTAATGCAGTTCATAACAGACTTAGTGAACTGGAGAATCTGGCTCATGTAACTTGGAGGGGTAGTATTAATTAGCTTCTCTGATTGGATTGTTTTAATTACATGTACTTCTTTGATATACATAGAAAATGGCTCCCTGTGATGTCTGAAAATAGGGTGGCAGCTGTGCATAAGTGTGTATTATACTTTGGGGATTTGTCTACAATAGCTTATCCTAGCAAAAAATGTATACACAAAATTAAACCCACTGAGTGTATTTCCATTCTGCTGAATCGAAAGCTTTTTCTGCATCTGAAGATGTAATTGTGTTATCCAGATTTTCAGTATTTTGTTAAAATATATTTTGTAAACTCACGGAACTATATGGAGATTATTAGGGGGGCATAAATAAAGCTTGGTTTGCAGGCACTAGTTTTTCAAATGCTCACTATAGTCTTGGCTGTCTCAACTTATGAGAATTTTATTATCTGAATTTGAAGGCAATGGATTTCTGATTACATATCTCAGAAAGAAGTGTTTCAGAAAGTACTAACTTTCTGCAGACCAAAATATAGATGGCGTTTTGCACTGTGCAGCTGCCACATAGCTATGCATGGTGGCAGACCAAAGGCCAATAAACTGTTTGGTGTGGTGGGGGGAAACCCAGTGTATTATGGAGAGTTAGTGTAAATGAAATTCCTTCCTCCCAGATACTGCTACTCCCTGTTCTGGTGTCCTCAATCCCATTTTCTGACCCCAAGGTCATGCATTCATTCCATGTTGCTATATCTCCAGTCATCTGCTTGATTTAGTCATAAGGCCTTCACTTCCTTCATTGCTGGAGAAGCTTCACCAACTGGAAGAGATCTCTATGTCCCCATCATGACAGGTTTCAGAGTAACAGCCGTGTTAGTCTGTATTCGCAAAAAGAAAAGGAGTACTTGTGGCACCTTAGAGACTAACCAATTTATTTGAGCATAAGCTTTCGTGAGCTACAGCTCACTTCATCGGATGCATACTGTGGAAACTGCAGAAGACATTATATACACAGAGACCATGAAACAATACCTCCTCCCACCCCACTCTCCTGCTGGTAATAGCTTATCTAAAGTGATCACTCTCCTTACAATGTGTATGATAATCAAGGTGGGCCATTTCCAGCACAAATCCAGGTTTTCTCACCCCCCACCCCCATACACACACAAACTCACTCTCCTGCTGGTAATAGCTCATCCAAACTGACCACTCTCCTTACAATGTGTATGATAATCAAGGTGGGCCATTTCCAGCATAAATCCAAGTTTAACCAGAACGTCTGGGGGGGGAGGGTAGGAAAAAACAAGGGGAAATAGGCTACCTTGCATAATGACTTGGCCACTCCCAGTCTCTATTTAAGCCTAATTAATAGTATCTAATTTGCAAATGAATTCCAATTCAGCAGTTTCTCGCTGGAGTCTGGATTTGAAGTTTTTCTGTTGTAAAATAGCGACCTTCATGTCTGTAATTGCGTGACCAGAGAGATTGAAGTGTTCTCCGACTGGTTTATGAATGTTATAATTCTTGACATCTGATTTGTGTCCATTTATTCTTGTACGTAGAGACTGTCCAGTTTGACCAATGTACATGGCAGAGGGGCATTGCTGGCACATGATGGCATATATCACATTGGTGGATGTGCAGGGGAACGAGCCTCTGATAGTGTGGCTGATGTTATTAGGCCCTGTGATGGTGTCCCCTGAATAGATATGTGGGCACAGTTGGCAATGGGCTTTGTTGCAAGGATAGGTTCCTGGGTTAGTGGTTCTGTTGTGTAGTATGTGGTTGTTGGTGAGTATTTGCTTCAGGTTGGGGGGCTGTCTGTAGGTAAGGACTGGCCTGTCTCCCAAGATTTGTGAGAGCGTTGGGTCATCCTTCAGGATAGGTTGTAGATCCTTAATAATGCGTTGGAGGGGTTTTAATAGGGGGCTGAAGGTGACGACTAGTGGCGTTCTATTATTTTCTTTGTTAGGCCTGTCCTGTAGTAGGTAACTTCTGGGAACTCTTCTGGCTCTATCAATCTGTTTCTTCACTTCCGCAGGTGGGTATTGTAGTTGTAAGAATGCTTGATAGAGATCTTGTAGGTGTTTGTCTCTGTCTGAGGGGTTGGAGCAAATGCAGTTGTATCGCAGAGCTTGGCTGTAGATGATGGATCGTGTGGTGTGGTCAGGGTGAAAGCTGGAGGCATGTAGGTAGGAATAGCGGTCAGTAGGTTTCCGGTATAGGGTGGTGTTTATGTGACCATTGTTTATTAGCACTGCAGTATCCAGGAAGTGGATCTCTTGTGTGGACTGGACCAGGCTGAGGTTGATGGTGGGATGGAAATTGTTGAAATCATGGTGGAATTCCTCAAGGGCTTCTTTTCCATGGGTCCAGATGATGATGATGTCATCAATATAGCTCAAGTAGAGTAGGGGTGTTAGGGGACGAGAGCTGAGGAACCGTTGTTCTAAATCAGCCATAAAAATGTTGGCATACTGTGGGGCCATGCGGGTACCCATAGCAGTGCCGCTGATCTGAAGGTATACATTGTCCCCAAATGTAAAATAGTTATGGGTAAGGACAAAGTCACAAAGTTCAGCCACCAGGTTAGCCGTGACATTATCGGGGACAGTGTTCTTGATGGCTTGTAGTCCATCTTTGTGTGGAATGTTGGTGTAGAGTGCTCCTACATCCATAGTGGCCAGGATGGTGTTATCAGGAAGATCACCGATGGATTGTAGTTTCCTCAGGAAGTCAGTGGTGTCTCGAAGGTAGCTGGGAGTGCTGGTAGCGTAGGGCCTGAGGAGGGAGTCTACATAGCCAGACAATCCTGCTATCAGGGTGCCAATGCCTGAGATGATGGGGCGCCCAGGATTTCCAGGTTTATGGATCTTAGGTAGTAGATAGAATATCCCAGGTCGGGGTTCCAGGGGTGTGTCTGTGCGGATTTGATCTTGTGCTTTTTCAGGAAGTTTCTTGAGCAAATGCTGTAGTTGCTTTTGGTAACTCTCAGTGGGAGTCTATCAAGCATTCTTACAACTACAATACCCACCTGCGGAAGTGAAGAAACAGATTGATAGAGCCAGAAGAGTTCCCAGAAGTCACCTACTACAGGACAGGCCTAACAAAGAAAATAATAGAACGCCACTAGCCATCACTTTCAGCCCCCAACTAAAACCCCTCCAACGCATTATTAAGGATCTACAACCTATCCTGAAGGATGACCCAACGCTCTCACAAATCTTGGGAGACAGGCCAGTCCTTACCTACAGACAGCCCCCCAACCTGAAGCAAATACTCTCCAACAACCACGTACCACACAACAGAACCACTAACCCAGGAACCTATCCTTGCAACAAAGCCCGTTGCCAACTGTGCCCACATATCTATTCAGGGGACACCATCACAGGGCCTAATAACATCAGCCACACTATCAGAGGCTCGTTCCCCTGCACATCCACCAATGTGATATATGCCATCATGTGCCAGCAATGCCCCTCTGCCATGTACATTGGTCAAACTGGACAGTCTCTACGTACAAGAATAAATGGACACAAATCAGATGTCAAGAATTATAACATTCATAAACCAGTCGGAGAACACTTCAATCTCTCTGGTCACGCAATTACAGACATGAAGGTCGCTATTTTACAACAGAAAAACTTCAAATCCAGACTCCAGCGAGAAACTGCTGAATTGGAATTCATTTGCAAATTGGATACAATTAACTTAGGCTTGAATAGAGACTGGGAGTGGCTAAGTCATTATGCAAGGTAGCCTATTTCCCCTTGTTTTTTCCTACCCCCCCCCCCCAGACGTTCTGGTTAAACTTGGATTTATGCTGGAAATGGCCCACCTTGATTATCATACACATTGTAAGGAGAGTGGTCAGTTTGGATGAGCTATTACCAGCAGGAGAGTGAGTTTGTGTGTGTATGGGGGTGGTGGGTGAGAAAACCTGGATTTGTGCTAGAAATGGCCCACCTTGATTTTCATACACATTGTAAGGAGAGTGGTCACTTTGGATAAGCTATTACCAGCAGGAGAGTGAGTTTGTGTGTGTGGTTTTTGGAAAAAAAAAAAAAGGGGGGGGGTGAGAACCTGTATTTGTGCTGGAAATGGCCCACCTAGATTATCATACACATTGTAAGGAGAGTGGTCAGTTTGGATGAGCTATTACCAGCAGGAGAGTGAGTTTGTGTGTTTGGGGGGGTGGGGTGCGAAAACCTGGATTTGTGCTGGAAATGGCCCACCTTGATTATCATGCACATTGTAGGGAGAGTGGTCACTTTGGATGAACTATTACCAGCAGGAGAGTGAGTTTGTGTGTGTATGGGGGTGGTGGGTGAGAAAACCTGGATTTGTGCTAGAAATGGCCCAACTTGATTATCATACACATTGTAAGGAGAGTGATCACTTTAGATAAGCTATTACCAGCAGGAGAGTGGGATGGGAGGAGGTATTGTTTCATGGTCTCTGTGTATATAATGTCTTCTGCAGTTTCCACAGTATGCATCCGATGAAGTGAGCTGTAGCTCACAAAAGCTTATGCTCAAATAAATTGGTTAGTCTCTAAGGTGCTTTTCTTTTTATGTCCCCATCATCAACAAAGGGTAAACCATAAGGAAGCTATTACCTGGAGTGATTACTTGTTTGAACCAGGTGACCCATTTAAACTTTTTTCTCCATCATTTAGTAAGGGATAAACAGTTTCATACTAAGACATAGAAAGAGGCACAGAATATGCTCAGTTCGTTAACTGACGTCATTCTCATGAACCTGAGACATAGGCAGTCATGTAAGGCCAAAGTCAAAATTACATAGCTGCTTCTGAAGGGAAAATACTCTTGAAATGAGAAGGGATCTGTCATTTAGGAAGCCATGTGAAATTAAATTTGGACTGACTGAATACCTTAAATTGAAAGTTAAAAAAAAATTTTTTTTTTTTTTTGGCTAAACTTGTTAAATTATATGTATTTGTGCTGAAACTCAAGGCAGTAACCTACATGAAAGCTGGATTTGGCAGATACATATGCAAGTAACTTTCTAGTGGGTAATATTTAGCATCATGAATTCGATGTCTGTTAGGAATTTCAGAATAATGTCTTAGTGACGAATATATGTATTTTGTGGATATCTTATGAAAACTCTTTAAAAAGTTTTTTCATCATATCTTCCTAAAAATTCAAGAATTCTTGTGCTTGTTCTCCTACAACTGTTCTCTAAATTGGCATGCTTATTTCAGTTCTCTCCTTTAATGCTTTCCCACTCTGTGCTTCAGGTTTCCTCATATTTTTCTCACTTAATCAACTTTCCTCTTTAAATGCTAATATCCAGATGTTTATCGTTTGTCTCTTACAGCTTGTTCCTTTATTTCCATCTCTCTTGGTGCTAAGTTGGTTTTGCGGAGAGGAATTAGTTACAGATTAGTCTTCACCATTCTCGGATATCTTTGCTCCACTGTCCTCCACATGCGCTGAGGAAGATGGTGCCAGCCTTGTCTCTTTCTTTTCTCGTTCTTCAGTACCACTTCCGTACACCTCTTTACAGTCTAGTGATCTATTAAATGAAACATTACATTTTTATTTATTTTTCTCATTCCTCAGAATAAATCTAGCTGAGCTGCATATTGCCAGCTTCACAAAATTCAAGTTTAGATAATATTAGATGCTAAAGTTTAGTCTCTGTACAGCACCTAAGAACCAGTCTTATCTACAACATCCTGTGATTCCACTGCATATATTTTTGTTTGCTCAGAGGGCCTGATTTTCAGTCTAGCCTAAACCGGGCCTTTTATTTGGTGCCCAATGGTTGCATGCACAAAAAGGATGATGAGTTTTCAAAATCTTGCCCAAAATATTGGTTGTTATAGCAAAGATGGTAGTTTCATGTTGAAGTTCAGATTAACTATAAAGCCTCTTTAACCACTAATTTTGGTTGATATTAAAATAAAATGTTAATGTATGAGAGGTAAAGCAAATTATTGTCTTACTGTTTTGTTTTGTTTTTTACCCATTGAATACCTTATTGTACTTATTCATGGTATGATTGTATTTATTTGGAATTTAATTCTGGACTACATTAAGTTAAATGTGTTGTCTTCTCCTATGAAGTTTAGAAGAAATGGAAGAGAAATACCAAAACAGGGAATCAAGACCAGAAGATTTACAGCTTATTTCAGAGTTGAAAGACCTGATTGCAGAGAGGGACCAACTCATAAAGAAACTGATTGTAAGACTTTTTGTGCTCTTTCTGGTATTAATATATTAACAGATCTAAATATTAGTCTAATTCCTTGAAAAAACTTGATTAAAATGGATTTAAGGCCTCAGTTCTGCTAACACTTATTCATATGCTTAACTTTATTGCAGTAGTCCCATTGACCTAACTGGAAATGCAGTAGTAAAGTTAAGCACATGCCTAAATGTTTGTAGGACCAAGCTTAATATTGTAAATATGTATCAACATGTACGTAAGTTGCAATTTTTTTTTCAAAATTACAATATTCTATTAAAAGTATAATATTCTCTAAAAGCGTAAGTGCCTGAAAGCCAGAAAATTCAAAGTTAAGGTTACATAAGTAGAATATAAAACATATGCATTGGAAAGTATGGGAATACAGAATTAAGGAATCCCAAATAACTTTACTTCCACCTTTGTATCTGTACCATCCTGTAGGTGCCCTCAGTGTAAGGTAGTTATATTCCCATGGCTAAATGGTATGTTGAAAAATGGACAGGAAATCTGGTGACTGAGTGCATCTTAAACCCTGTATACATTGGTGTTTTGCCTACATCTGTGGACATCTCAAACCATATTGACCTTGGCTTTTGCAAAAGAGTATACAAATGCTAATCGTAAGTAATACTAGGATTAAGAAATCTGCAGGCTCAGGGAGCTCAACCATTGAGGAAAATGAAACTTTAAAATCGTGTGAGAGTTTTCTATTAGGAAGAGGGGATGGGAGTTAAATATTGTAGGTCTTGGGGTATATATGAAGTGTAACAATAATATTTTTCACTTGTATAGTGCCTTCCATCTGAGGAACTCAATGTACATGCTTTATAAACAACAAGTAAATTAGCTTTACAACACCTCTGTAAAGCAGGTAAGTACTATTATCTCCATTGTACAGCTAAAGAAATTGAGACACGGTAATTGAGACAAGCTTAAAATCTAAGTCTCCCGACACTCAATTTTGTGCCTTACCCCCATTATTCTTCTCTCCAGAGGCAAAATGTTGGTGTTGCTGTTTTGTCAAGGGAAGGTGAACCGGAGAGTAGTCTCTGGTTGAGTAGGTAACATATGTACAGTATAATGAATAGGTGGTGCATACATTCATGAGCATGTTACGGTGTGATAGTAATATGTGGTTCCAATTGTCATATGTAAACAGACTGTCTCATGATTTTGAGTGGATGATTAGTAGGGATATGAGGGCAGACTTAAGGTTGTTTGGGGTACCATAACTATAATTCCATACTTTCCAATATTTTCAGTGTGGAGAACTAAGTGTAACTGAATTTCCTGGCTTTCAGATATGTGTGTTTCTTAAAACTACAACATTACATTGTTTCTTTCTCTGAAGTTATTCAGGGCTTAACAAACATTGTTTTGGAATTTCCTTTGGTGTTGTAAAAAGAAAAAGAGTACTAGTGGCACCTTAGAGACTAACCAATTTATTTGAGCATAAGCTTTTGTGAGCTACAGCTCATCCGATGATGAAGTGAGCTGTAGCTCATGAAAGCTCATGCTCAAATAAATTGGTTAGTCTCTAAGGTGCCACTAGTACTCCTTTTCTTTTTGCGCATACAGACTAACATGGCTGCTACTCTGAAATCTTTGGTGTTGTCTTTTTCCTTCAAAGAATAGCTGAATGACACCACATTACATTTTTAGGTTGGACTGTCCTCACTAGCAGAGTCAAAGCTTCAAAGCAATGGCTAGTTCTAAGATTGCCACCTTTCAGCTAAACAGCTGATATAAATGCCACATCATTGGACTGGGGAAAGAGAGATGTGGGTGGCAGAGGGAGGAATGTGAAAATGTAAGGTGTCTGAGTATGCTGGGTGATGTAGCGAAAGGTATGGGTACCTTTGCTAATAAGACAGAAAATATTGGAAAGGGCAGGTGTGTTTCCCCTTCCCTCAATAACCTTTTATTGTAGAGCACTCGTTTCACTAGCTCAGGTATATTGAGACTTGTGCTCTACTTGTTCCTTTCACATCTACATGGTCTCTGCTGTTCTGCACACAGTAATAATGTGGTGGATGAGGAGAATTTCGGTTATGTTTCTTTTTGAAAAATCTACAAACTAAATTGCCCGAAGCTCAGTTTTATCAACCTTGAAGATAGAGGAGTAAGCTAACCCTGTCCAGATTTGATCCTGTGACTCTAGGAAAATTAAATATTTCAAATCAGGTGTTTAAATCAGTAAGACAAACCCTTCATCAGAGCATGAATATTCCATTATAACTTCTCACATTTTGTTTCTAAACCTGCTTGTCTTTCAGCAGAAAATACTACCAAACATCCACTCCCTTAATTCTTCCCATTCCATCCCAGTTTATGCATTCTTGAGAGTCTCCCACCCATTCCTGACTATGTAGAAAGCATCCCACAGAAGCAAAGTGAATTTCCTGGTATACTCTGTAGTTTACTAGAGAAGGACTGGACTAGGAATCAGGAGTCTTAGGTTCTAAACCATCTTTTATAGTTGCTTGCTATGTGATGTTGGACAGGTCTGTTAAACTTTCTGAATCCTGTAAAACTGGTAATATATATACTCTAGGAATGTTGTGAGCTAAATAATAGGATTTTCCTATCTGACTGAGCTGCTTTTAGTGTGACTGTAAATGAGGTTGGTCTGGTCTTCAACCTAATTGTGAGGTTCATCATCTGGCCCGCTGACGTACTATATATACTGAACATGCACAATATTGTTAAGATGAGAATAAAATATAGGAGTTTTTGGCTCCCAGTCTTGTAATGTGCTAAACCATATGACCTCAGGAGAGTTAGAGATACCATCATCACTTTCTTCAAGAAAATATTTTTACTGTACCAATGAATTTAGAGGAAGAGGAGGACATAAATTGTCTTTATGGTGCTTACATTTTTTACACCAGACAGTTCTTTGCTGAACTTTACTAAGTCTGTCAGACTCTTGACAAATCTTACAAGATTTAGTGGATCTTAAGTCTGCAGCAGCATGATGGAATGTTTGACGCTCCTAATTCAGCAAAAATAGCTTAAAAAAATTAAAAAGCAGGGTTTTTTTAAATTGTAGAAGTTCAAGAACTTGAAGAAACCAATTTGAAGTTTTTATGTCAAGCTACCTCTGAGATATTTCATGACAAAATAGCATTAAGTCCTAAATGTAAGCCATATCTAATTTTCCCAACTTCCATATCTCAGAAATGGCTTGTCCAATTTACCTCACTTTTGGCACCAAAAAGAAGAAAAAGTTCCTCTGGTCATAGACCACACAAACAAGATTTATGTCAGACAGGACCTAACACAGGATTTTAGACAGGTGAGGATGGGGACAAATCAGTTTAATAAGGGGAAACTGGTTACAACCAGACAACTACTCTGAACCTTCACAGCTCAAAGTGCTTGTTGCTGAACTAGGAACATCAGAATATAGTCAGGCTGCTGTAGCCTTATTTGGGGAGTTGTAGACACTCAGCATATCATAGGATTGGGAGGGCCTCTCTTAGCAACTCCATAGGGATGTTGTGTGCATTAGTTAAAAGTTCATACAACATTTTGAAAATGTAAAGCATTTGAAATTAATGGCACTTGAGAAGGCTCACTTCTCAGCCTTTAGTCTTTTTACTACAGCTTCACTGATGGGGACATATTTGACTGAGGCCACACAAGAAGATAGTGACAGAAAAAAGATTGGTTTCAGAGTAGCAGCCATGTTAGTCTGTATCCGCAAAAGGAACAGTACTTGTGGCACCTTAGAGACTAACAAATTTATTAGAGCATAAGCTTTTGTGAGCTACAGCTCACTTCATCGGATGCATAGAATGGAACATACAGTAAGATGCTTATGCTCTAATAAATTTGTTAGTCTCTAAGGTGTCACAAGTACTCCAGAACAAAGATTAAGTATTGTGGGTCCCTGCCTATCCACAGTCCACTAAACTATGCTGTCTCTCAAGTGTAAAATGTACATAAGAGAAACCCGTTAATGTAAATTATTTAGTGTTTCTTTAATTGTATGTAAGATCATACATAAATAAATTTTAAATAATGGATTGATTGGAATTGATAGAAATACAGGTTTGGAACTGAATGTGTTTGAAACAGTGTTATATACAGATCTTGCCATTAGCTAGTGGAAAATGCATAAAGAGAAGTTTGTATTTCTTGTTCTTCTTTATTAGGATGACAAAAAATTCTATCAACTGGAACTAGTCAACAGAGAGACTAACTTCAACAAAGTGTTTAATGCAAGCCCTAATGTCGGAATTATTAATCCACTGGTGAAGGTAGGCTTCACAGGCTCTATTGCTAAAATGGAAAAGAAATCTATGTTAATACATAGTGTAAAAAAAAAAAAGTATATAGAGACATGATAGTCTCTGTATTTTGTTAGATGTGTTAGTCTCTATATTTTGTTTGATGTGTTCAAAACACTGCATATAGTTTATTGCTTGCCTGTATTCTATTTATTATTATTTATTTGTATTATGGTAGTACTTAGGGATCCAAACTGAGATTGTGTTCCAGTGTGCTGGCTACTGTGAAAACATAGCATAAAAGATAGTCCCTGCCCTGAAAAGCTTAAAATCTAAATAGACAAGATAGACAACAGATAGAGGAGGAAGGATTATAACATACAAATAAAGTGAGCAGTGATGATCTGAAAATGTCATGTTAGTTCCATAGAGACACAAGGTGGGTGAGGTGGTAAATATTTTTTATTGGACCATCTTCTGTTGGTGAGAGAGACAAGCTTTCAAGCTTACACAGAGCTCTTCTTCAGGTCTGGGAAACATCAGAGTGTGGCAGCTAAATACAAGATGGAACAGATTGTTTAGCATAAGTAGTTAACCCATACTTCAGAGGACCATTCAAGGTGAAGTGGCTCGTTAACACCCCTCCAGTCATGAGGGGAGGAGAGAAAAGGGAGGAAAGGCAGCTGTGGGTGGTTGTTAGTGGGTTATACATTGTTGTAATAAGCCAAAACACTGCATTTATGGAGTTAAATCAGTCTCTTACCTTAACTAACCTTTTTAAGGTTTCACATAAGATCATATAAGAACATTTCCCTGTCTCTCCCCCATATGCTGTCTGTAGGTTCCCTGGTCCCTCATATTTTGCAGGGCCCAGCAGCTCTGTAAAGCTCTTTGGTGTGCAAGGTCCCCTGGTACTGCTACATTAAAATTGGTCTCATAGTAAACTCTGGAGTGCTCTGTGTGGGAAAACTCAAAATGTGAGAAATTTAAATAAAATGAAAGCCTGGGCCTAACAGACAATATCAGAACTGTGGACACCTAAACCAGATCAAGGGGCGGTTTCCACTTAAAGGCGCATGTAGAAATACAGACACTGCACCCCTGTTAGTTGGGCATGCAAATATCAGCATAGAAGGTGAAGCATGGCTTAGGTGAGTAGAGTAGAGTACCCTACCCTGGCTCTCTAAATAACAATCAGTGCCTCTCACATCTACACTGCCATTTTTAGCAGTGTAATGTCCCATTCCTGGAGTCTTTCCCCACTGCAAACTGGTCAGAGCTTTTTACTGTGACATGTAGCTTACAGGCACTCTATACACTGCCAGAAGATAAAGGGTTGGGAGTGTGTGTTCAAAAGTTTTGGAAGATTTTCTCAACCAGTTGTCTTAAACCTTTGAGGTTTAAATATGGATGTTAGCTGGTGTGGGTTTTTTTGTTTTCTTTTGGGATTGTTGAGTTAGGGTTTTGTTTTTGTTTTTTTGTCGCTTTGATTTATGAAGTACTTATACAAACTTCTGCAGTCTCAGATCTTCAGACTGATCACTCACAAATATTTGGACATACACTTCTATCATTTATACCTTTTCAGATCAGAGCCATAATCCATAAACGTGCCTTAAGAATTAAAAGATTTCTAGAACTTGGATTTTGTATAATTACCTAGCAATGTTTTAGATTTAAATTATTTTACATTATATTAGTTTTCTAGTTTAAATTAAATAGAAACTTTATTAAACCATTTTCTTCAGCTCATCAGGAATAATTGTGACCTTATCCAATTTAAAAAAAAACACATACTGAGCTATGCTGATGGCATAGCAACAGTCTAGAGTGCTAGCACAGAAGATATCCATGGGTTCAGAAGCAACTTGGGAATTCATAATTAAGGGCCTGACTCAGTGTATATTGCAGTCAAAGGAAGGATGCCTACTGACTGGAGTAGAATTAGGATCAGGCCCTAAAAGTTGCAGAAGTGATTTGTGGGAATGTGAGCCATGGGGAAAATATTTGGGAAGATGCTTGTTTCCTCTTGGCCAGGCTAAACAGCAGGATTAAAACTTATTGAAACTGAACAATACTGTAAATTCTACTTTTACTGGAATAGAGATGATAGAATAAATAGTCAACAAAAAAGGAAAGTAAGACTGAGGGAGACAACCTAAAACGAAGGGGGGAAATAACAGCTAATATTGCATTAATAAAACATAACTGTGATCAATCAGAATAACAACATGAAGATTCAAGCGTCATTAGTTTGTTTTTCTTCTTTCTCATGCATCTTTATTTTACTTATTCAAATGTTTCTCTTCATAATAACCAAATGATCAAGATCTGGGAAGTGCTGCATTCAGCATAGTTAAGATAACGTTGTGAAAGTAAAAGAACGAGGAGTACTTGGGGCACCTTAGAGACTAACAAATGTATTTGGGCATAAGCTTTTGTGGACTAAAACCCACTTCATCAGATACATGGAGTGGAAAATACAGTAGGAAGATAGATATACAGAGAACATGAAAAGATGGGGGTTGCCTTACCAACTCTAATGAGACAAATCAATTACAGTGTGCTATTGTCAGCAGGAGGAAAAATCACTTTTGTAGTGGTAATCAGGATGGCCCATTCAAACAGTTGACAAGAAGGTGTGAGTAACAATAGGGGGGAAAATTAGCATGGGGAAATAGTTTTTAGTTTTCAGAGGAACAGCCGTGTTAGTCTGTATTCGCAAAAAGAAAAGGAGTACTTGTGGCACCTTAGAGACTAACCAATTTATTTGAGCATGAGCTTTCGTGAGCTACAGCTCACTTCATCAGATGTTTACCGTGGAAACAAAGTCTGCTGCAGTTTCCACGGTAAACATCTGATGAAGTGAGCTGTAGCTCACGAAAGCTCATGCTCAAATAAATTGGTTAGTCTCTAAGGTGCCACAAGTACTCCTTTAGTTTTTAGTTTGTGTAATGACCCAGACCTGGCAATGGGGTTTGTTGCAAGGATAGGTTCCTAGGTTAGTGTTTTTGTTGTGTGGTGTGTGGTTTCTGGTGAGTATTTGCTTCAAGTTGGGGGGCTGTCTCCCAAGATCTGTGAGAGTAAGGGATCATCCTTCAGGATAGGTTGTAGTTCAGGGATCTCAAACTCAAATCACCATGAGGGCCACATGAGGACTAGTACATTGGCCCAAGGGCTGCATCACTGACACCTTTTCATATAAAGATACAAAAGCCCCCCCACCCTGCCCTCAGCCCTGCCCCCACTCCACCCCTTTCATGAGGCCCTGCCTCTGCCCTGCCTCTTCCGACCTCTTCCCTGCCCCCATTCCAACCCCTTCCCCAAATCCCCACCACTGCCCCACCTCTTCTCTGCCTCCTCCCCTGAGCGCATGGCTTCCCGCTCCTCCCCCCTCCCTACTGGAAAGTGCTAAGCATCACTAAACAGCTGTTTGACGGCAGGAAGCACCTGGAGGTAGGCAGAGGAACAGGGACGTGGTGCGCTGGGGTGGCAGCAGGTGATAGGAGCTTTGCGGCCACAGGAAATAACTCTGAGGGGATATGGGGGGGCCGGGGAGTTGCAGGCTGCGTGTTTGAGGCCCCTGTTGTAGATCCTTGATGATGTGCTGGAGAGGTTTTAGTTGGGGGCTGAAGGTGACGGCTAGTGGCATTCTGTTATTTTCTTTGTTGGGACTGTCCTGTAATAGGTGACTTCTGGGTACTCTTCTGGCTCTGTCAATCTCTTTTGTCACTTCAGCAGGTGGGTATTTTAGTTTTAAGAATGCTTGATAGAGATCTTGTAGGTGTTTGTCTCTGAGGGATTGGAGCAAATGCGGTTGTATCTTAGAGCTTGGCTGTAGACAATGGATCGTGTGATGTGGTTGAGTTTTGACTGCATTTTAAATTTTAATTAAATAAATTAGTATTTAGTGGAAATCTCACATTCCCAGTACTGCTAGATATATTTTTCCCAGTTTTCTTGAAGCTACTCTACACTGGATATGAAAAAAAATTCTTTGATTTCCCCTCCTCAAAATCCAGTCTCCTTCCCCCACTCCAATATTTTTCTGTGGCAGTCTTTGTTTCATCAGCCTTCTATTACAAAGTGACTTGATTCAGTACTATTAATGAGGCCATGACATATTATTCAGCATTGACAGCAGTTATTTTTAACATGTGTATCCAACTATACAGCAGCTGTGCCAGTGTGAACCAGTGGAGTGTGCTGTCCATTTGCACCCGTAGACATTGCCATATGTTGGTGGGAATAGGGGCAGGAAAAAAGCCCAACATATAAGGATGAAAAACCTGAGCATTTTCCATCAACTGTAGTGTAAGAGCTTCAGTGGGCAAAAAGCTGAAGAGTTCAGTGGGTGATGTCAGTGAGAGAGAACAGCAGTCCTTGGGTAGTTAAAGACCAACATCTCAATTAGTAATGACTTTGTCTCCCCTTGCCAAAATATTTTGTCCTTTCTTGTTCTGAGAGCACTGGATTTTCTTTGTTTTTTTTTCAAGTACATGTTACTAGAGAACAGTTTTAGAGGGAAAAGGAGACTCTTAGGTCAGGAATTGTAAGTAACTCTGGTCTTTGAACATTGAGTCATGATTAGGCAGAATCACTGCAGCACGATTGACAGCTTCTTAAATGTATGCCGCAGATCTCTGTAGTACTATATGGTCACGTTATTTGAGATTCTATGATGTTTTGAGTGAATTTAATGAAAGTGCTAAATGTTATTTTGTATCTTCAGAGTGCACTGTTTACAAAATTCTAGAAACCTAGTTTATTATATGTATTTTACAATAGAAACTATTTTATTTTTCCTGAGTGCTTGGATGTAGAGAATATACTCAAGAAAATTTAAAGGTAGTACGTAAGAGAAAGCTGCCAGAAAAAAATGACCCATGAAGCACAAAGCTTTAATACAATATAATTTCTTTTATACCACTACTGGTATACTTTACAGACAAATCTTTATCACACAGACACATAGTGTATGTGTGATAAAACAAAGTGGGACAGTCTTAATTTAATCCTTCTCAACGGAAGACCTTTCCCCCTAGTACTTAAAAAGGGACCTTACTGTTCCCTCTATCAAGACCCTGATTTATATTGACCTTTATTCAGGTGGGAGGGGGAGAGAAACACTGAGAGTAACCCCCTTTGGAACATATTGGCTCAGTGTGGTTGTTTCAGGCTGATCTATGGAGGTGTTGTCTCTGAACTTTGAATGTGCTACATTAACAGCACTTGCCGCTACCAGCCAGGTAAGAGGCCAGAATTCAAACCTAGGTCTCTCATCTGGCAGTACTGGACACTATCAATAGGGCAATGTAGCCATCTACATTTCAACTCTTTTCTATACTTGAACTCATTGTTCCTGTTGTTTCAAATGCAGTTCTACTCTTCAGAGTAGATGTTATAATTTTATGACAGAATTACAGATGAATTTGTCTCTTGGGGGCTCCATATAAAATGTTTACACATTTTACACAGTTTGCACAGTTTACAAGTAACAAGATTTTTTTCTAAGTGCTTTAGATGGGGTTGTATATGTATTTATGAATAGTATTTGTGAGAAAAAATGAACCCAGTTTCACTTTTAAATCAAGTGGAGTATATTTTTAATGAAAACCTTGTTACTGTGTAAATAGGAAGTACATGAGCCAGAAGTAATCAATAGATATTAAATATGGTATGCCTCACTAGACCATTTCTCTGTAAAAACTTTTGAGATTTAAACCTCCCATATATTTATAAGTTCTGAAAAATCAGTGAGTGGGAGATAAAGCTAGTACTGGCATGGCAAATAGTAGATAATCATTCATTTTACCTCGTAATAAATTACTGATACTAAAATATCAATATCAGAATACAGGTTTCAGAGTAGCAGCTGTGTTAGCCTGTATCCGCAAAAAGAAAAGGAGTACTTGTGGCACCTTAGAGACTTACACATTTATTTGAGCATAAGCTTTCGTGAGCTACAGCTCACTTCATCGGATGCATTAAGAATAACTCCTCTTTCTCTTTGAATCACTTGAAGTACTGTCAGTTGAAGTTGAAAGATACTTCAAACTGAAAAGTTGATTTAGTTGTGCCATCTAGTGGCTAGAAATATTCTACTTAGAGATAAAAGGTTGTGCTTTTTTCTTTCTGGCAAGGAACTGAAATACAGTGTAGGATCAGTTATATCCTTCATAATAATGTAATATACCGATTGATTTGGGGGTCACTAGTGCTTTAATAAAAGAATGTACCTTAATTACAGATTTTCTAAGTTTCTGGTCGAAGACAAAAACTAATTGTTTACCAAACTATACTTAAATGGCAAAGTGAAACGTATTGAACAGATTTACCTTTCCCGCCAATGAATTTGCTGCATTGCATTTGACAACAGAACTATTTCACTAATCCAGAGAATGTGTTTAAGTAGAAATGAAGGATAGTAGACTGAAGTATAATTTTGTAGAGAACTAGCTACCTCCCCATCTCCGTCCAATAAAATATCTTGCTCTATACGTTCAATCCATGAGAATAATATACATATTGACTGCTGAGCTAGGCCTGAATTCCTTAGTAAATTTGCTTAAATATTTAATTTTCCTTTGAGAATTTATGCTATTCGGCATTGTTCAAGGAATACAATAAAGGTGCAATTATAGAAACCATTCCACTTCCTTCCCAAACTTGCTTCCCATCCAAAAAAAAAAAGCTATAAAGGAACCTTCTTATCTACCAATCTCCTCATCTGTCCTGGTGCAAGGAGCCTTCCTTACATTTTTTATTTTTAATGCAGCAAAAGAAGAAGAATGATAAATCAACAAACAGGTTTGTGAGTGTCCCCAATCTAAGTGCTCTGGAATCCAGCGGAGTGGGCAATGGACATCCTAACCGCCTGGATCCCATTCCTAATTCACCCATCCATGATATTGAGTTCAACAGCAGCAAACCACTTCCACAGCCAATACCACCCAAAGAGCCCAAGACGTTTTTGAGGTGAGCACTGCCTCACCAATCCTTTTTTTTTCTTAACTCATAGAAATTTTCCTATTCAGATGAAAATCCCACTTGTTTTATTAAAACTTTGAGTACAAATATTACTATGGAATTTTTACACTCTGTTTCTAACCTCTTTACAGTAATCCTTTTTATTGTAGAACCTGTTGAAATGTGAAATATTTTTTGACCTTTTTATAAGTCTTGAACCCTCAACTTTTAAAACCTTTTAATATTGCTTAATATGATTCATGTGCTTCCAATTGTTTACATTTTATGAACAATTGTTTTAAATGTTTGTGTGATTTACTAGTTGTCCTTTGGGAATTGTTTTTAACATACGGATTTTTTATTCATTATTGTGTGATGACTTCTATATGACACAATTGTTTTCTGTGGTACGTTGATTTTTTTTTTGTCCTTTTCCTCATTTCTGTCAAATTGTTTCATAAACATTAGTTTAGTGCAGAAATGGGAAATATGTATGGTTGGGTGTTTTAATGCTGCCTTTCCAGTATAAAAGTTAGCATTAAAATCTCCAGGATTAGGTCTTTGAAAGGGATGGTAGAGTGAATTGCACTATTGATTTAACAAATGAATTAAGAGGGAAGACTCGGGGCTTTAGGTGCCTGGATCCTGAGTGCACTGCAGAAGTGGTATTCTCTATCTGTAGTTGGAATTGCTTGCTATCCTATTCCTACAACACACTTTATTTGCAAATCAAACCAATGGCATAAGTGTCAGTTGGACAAGCAGTTGTTTCCCTTCCCTTATGATTTACATGGGTAATGCCACAGTTCTGACAAGTGTTAAAAATAGAAGTGGGAAATGGTAGAATTAAAAATAAATAAGTAGTAACATTCTGTTTCAACAAAATATACTTTTGTTAAATACGTTGTGTTGCTTATTTTTCCCTGTGCATGTGATATGCATGCTTCTGCTCAGACGTCAGTAATGTGCATGTGCATGAATTCATGGATTGTGATACTGGAGTTTCCATTGCAAATTGTTTCGTGACTTGTATTACCCCAATAAAACGGTAGGATTGTTTTGTTCTTAATTTTTGTTGACCAAAGAACTTTGATCTAGCATTAAAATTACATACATTTTTCTTGCTAATTCAGTAGTATGATTAACATGTTTGAGGGGGGAAAAAACTTGTTTGTCATGCACCAATTTCCTTTTTCCTAGTATATAATTAATGTATTTTAAATTGTGTGCATGAAATGATACAAGTAATATTTCAGTTTGATTTATGTAAAATATTAAAATAGCATGTATTTTTGTTTAGTTACTGACTAGTCTTTGTTAAGCACATGTCTTTAAGAATGTGATGCTTGCATCATACTTCTGAAAACTATCTTAACCAGAGGAAAAGGATACTAAAAGAGGACCCTCCAAAGTTCACCCCCCCCAACAAAAAAATTTTATCCAAAAAAACAGTTAACTGTATGATTTTAATTAATATTATCTCCAAATATTTTTCCACCTTACGACGTGGCTTCTTAATTTGTCTGTGCTGCTGATGCTCTCCAATGGAGTGGATGATCACAGATATTGCAGAGGGACATTAACCTAGAGTATATGCTACAGAATGTGATATTTGATTTATGAAAAGGTTTTTTGATCATTTATGTTCCGTATTGTATTCTCTGTGCTTTTTCCAGACGTTTTGCACTCTTTATTTTGGTTGTGGGTTAAAAATGTTTTTCTTTTTATGAATTTAGCCCTCCTCAGACTGAAGCTTCACCAGATCCACAACGCCAGGAATGGTTTGCCCGATACTTCACATTCTGAGAATTTTTTTTTTTGTGGCATAGCGTGGTGTGGATTGTTTATAAGAGCATGCCTTTAAGTAACCCTATGTGAACAAGCTTTCCTGTACTATGTCAAACACTGTGAATGAGAAAGTATTTGTCTCTCTGATTTGAAAATGCACTGTATTTCATGTGGTATTTGTTGGAATCACTTGACATGATATTATATAATGTGCGTAATTATATCAATTATTTTTATTTAAAATGGAAGAGTCTTTAAACTTTGTATTTATTACGTAATAAATTTTGGTAGAACAAACATAAGGCTTTCCCCATTTTTCCTATAAATATATGTTTTCTTTGGTTGCAGTAAGGCTCCCCCTCCTTCCAAAGCAATGTACTGCATGGTTATAAATATCAAAATAATCTTTCAATGATGGATAAAATAAAATAAAAAATATCAGACTAGGGCAAGGTATGTTTAATCCATCCCAAATTTATTTTTATTTGTAGCACTTTAATAATTGTCCTCTTACTAACATTTAAAGTGATGAATACGAAATAAATCAGACATAGTTTAGCTGCTGGCCTTCAGAATTGAGTGACTTTGATAAGACCATAAAAAAAACATTCAGCATTTTCTTTTTTGCGAACTTCTTACTTACTGCTCATTAGACTGTGCACTCTAGAAATAACTACTACATTTGATGTTGAGTTTCACCAGAACCTGCCTTCACAAATTACCTGTTTATTTTATGAATATCTATGAAGACAAATGCTCTTCGGAACATTTGGGATACTACACTAAGTATCACTGTGTAAACCAAGAATCATTAAAGGAAATCTGCATTTTGGGACATCCTCCTTCAGGCAGAATACAGACTTTAAAAGTAACCCTAGACAAATTATACACACAATCGTATGCAAATCTTTCATTAAAGCTCAACCATATTCAATTATCTACATGAAGGAAGTTTCTTTTTTACCTTTTGACATGAATCCATGGACTACTCGGCTTTTTCAGGTAGTAAGCCTGATTCCCTAGTCTGTTACACTGGTGTGACACCAGTATTACTTCATTGCCAGACAACTGCTATAACAGATTGGAGAGTCAGGCCTATTGGCTTTATTATTTATATTCTTTGATAATTCAAAGATTACCACAAAGTAATTAACACTGGTAGTCTCAGGGAGAAAAATATGTTTGTTTTATGAATGTATTTTAAATCTGAAACTCTCTTTAAAAACAGCAAAGGACTATTCTGATTTATTTAAATAAGATTTTAATAGCACATACAAAAGCACATAGATCTTCATTATTTCCTCTGAAGCCCTGACTATATCCTATTTCCCTTTATATACAAACAAATATCCAGTAAAAGATACTCAGTAGTTATAATAATAATAAGTTTTATATGTAGTAATATATATATATATAAATGAACAATTTGTATGTTTTCAAAAATTTCATTTAGAATATTTTATATCTTCTATAACTCAGCTTGAAAACTTTCACTGAAAGCCATGCTCTGGTGATCCTACCATAGTGTAAAGTAAACAGCAGATTCTGTGTAGTTGGTGGACTCAACTGTCGGTAAATGCAATTTTTAATTTTAGAAGAAAGCCATATTGGGCCAAAATGTTGGATTTCTTGGCTGTTACCTGAAATAAAACACACTAGCTCATTTTGCTATAACATTCTGAAGTGAGTGTTATATTTTTTCTTCTCTGCTTTGCCAGTGTTGTTAAAAGTACACTGCTTCTTTGCTAACCCGGTACCTCATTGGTTAGAGTGTTAAGTTGCATAATCATACGTTTTTGCTTATGAAATTTATAGATATAAACTATAAATAAAACCAATGAAACTCCACTTCAGATTTTCCTGTTCATGCATTTTTTGCTCTCTTCAGTAAATGGTGTATTGGTAGCCTCTGCCTTTGGGCATCAGCTTTCCAGTGGTGAGAACAAACTCAAGAAACCGTCAGTTCGAGTCCTTTAAGATCAGCAGTTTTCAAACTGACAAACAAGTGTGTCCTGACAAAACCAGTCAATTCCCAAAGAACCCAGGAAGACTGAAAAGTTTCTGCCAAATGGTATCCAGAATACTTGATGCAAACTTTATTCCACATTATTTTTACTGTCTTTCATGTTCGATTCACATAGGAACCTGCATTACCAGATTAGACCATTGTTCCATCTAGACTTGTGTCCTACTTCTTGTAGTTTGTGATGCTTTAGAGAGAGAATGAGAGAAAACTCCTTTATGCCACTGGTTAAGAGCCCAGTCCTGCAAACTTTTTCTCTCACATGTAGTCTTTCCTCACATAGCATTCTTACCTTCATATTAGTTCCATGGGAATACTCTTACAAGGGAGGATTTTCAGAATCAGGACCTATTTGTGCAGTACTGTTTATGGGACTGGGCAAATTCCTTCTTAGCTCCCATGAGTGACATTTTAGTATTTTGATGCATGAGATTAGCTTATCTGTATCATTGTAGCTTGTCCAAATATAAATGTTGTTAATGGTAATAAAATTGACTATCCCTTTTGTTGTTAAAATTCTATCAAGAAAGTTTGGGGTTGTTATGTATCAACATTAAATGTTCAAATAAATTAACAAGTAGCAAAGTACACAGGCAAATGCAAAGAGACACTTTAACACTATACACTTGGTCAAAAGCATAGCAAAACTATGGTTTAGTCAATATTACACTTCTCCAGAGAGAGTGACATGATAAGGGAATGAAGTTCAGTGATGAACTGCATTTGACATAATGGCAAAATGTAAAGAAATCCCATGAACAATCATAAGGTTGTCTTAAAATTCAGCCACAGGGTCATATTCTCTTCTTCAAGCTGGACCCTTTTTTCACTCTTGTGGTACAAAAGAGCTACAAAACTGGTTGATATCCCCAGTTGGCAGAAAACTGTTGTGTCTGACTCTTCTACCAGTCCCCTTGTAACCTACCAGCAGAGGGGACATGGAAGTGTGGGTCATGGCAGCTCTGGTCAGCACTGCCAACTGGGCTATTAAAAGTCCCGTCAGCGGCGTTGCCTGGCTAAGGCAGGCTAGTGCCTACCTATTCTGACACCGCACTGCACCCCGGAAGCGGGCAGCAGCAGGTCCGGCTCCCAGGCGAGGGGGCCACAGGGCTCTGTGTGCTGCCCCCGCCCTGAGCACCAGCTCCGCACTCCCATTGGCCAGAAACCACAGCCAATGCGAGGTGGAGGCAGTGCCTATGGGCAAGAACCGCGCAGAGCCGCTTGCATGCCTCTGCCTAGGAGCCGAACCTCCTGCTAGCCGCTTTCAGTGCGCAGCGCAGTCCGCGGTGCCATGACAGGCAGGAAGCCTGCCTTAGCACCTCCACTGTGCCACTAACCAGGAGCCACCAGAGGTAACCACAGCCCCAACCCTGCACCCCAATCCTCTGCCCCAGCCCTGAACCCTCTCCTATTCCCCAAACCCGGCCCCACTCCAGACCCTGCACCCCCAGCCCAAAGCCTGCACCCCCTCCTGCACCCCAGCCCAGAGCACCCTCCAACACCCTGAACATGGCCCTACCCCACAGCCCTCACTTGCACACCCCAAATCCCTCATCCCCAGCTCCACTGGGCATGGGCACCAACAATTTTCTTCAAGTGGGTCACCAGAAAAAAAAGTTTGAAAACCACTGTTCTATTCTCCCCCTGGGGGCCAGAACCAGCTGGTGTACTTTTAAAATAACCCCAAGGCTATTCAAATTATGCTGGGCCCACAGCCGGGACAGAACAGGCCCTGGAATCAGCTGACTCCTTTCCCCTACATACTTTAAGCTACCCCTAGCAGATATTGGACATAGCTGAGAATTTGGCCCACAGTTCAGTATTTGCTTTGGTGACTCTTAGCGGTAACAGATTCCACAAGTTGATTATATATGCTGTATAAAGAAATATTTTTGTGTTCTATATTTACTGATTTAACTTGTTCTTTTGTCCCTCATGTTCTGTTATTATGGGACAAATAGCTCAAACAGATCAGTTTTCACTATTTTTGTTATTTATATGATTATTTTCACATTCATTTACAAGTATAAATAAACCTTAATTTTGTAGAAATCTTGGGACACCCAAGACATAAAATCAGGAACATGTAAAAGATGGAGAAAGTATACAAAAGCATTTTTACATTCACTTTTTTTAAGATCAGTGTTTACTTGTTCATCAGTTAAATCCTATTTAACTCTGCTTTCCAAGGTAAACAATCCTAGTCAAAGCCCTGGTCTACACTAGGACTTTAGGTCGAATTTAGCAGCGTTAAATCGATTTAAACCTGCACCCGTCCACACAATGAAGCCCTTTATTTCGACTTAAAGGGCTCTTAAAATCGATTTCCTTCCTCCACCCCTGACAAGTGGATTAGCGCTTAAATCGACGTTGCCGGCTCGAATTTGGGGTACTGTGGACACAATTCGATGGTATTGGCCTCCGGGAGCTATCCCAGAGTGCTCCATTCTGACCGCTCTGGACAGTGCTCTCAACTCAGATGCACTGGCCAGGTAGACAGGAAAAGAACCGCGAACTTTTGAATCTCATTTCCTGTTTGGCCAGCGTGGCAAGCTGCAGGTGACCATGCAGAGCTCATCAGCACAGGTGACCATGATGGAGTCCCAGAATCGCAAAAGAGCTCCAGCATGGACCGAACGGGAGGTACGGGATCTGATCGCTGTTTGGGGAGAGGAATCCGTGCTATCAGAACTACGTTCCAGTTTTCGAAATGCCAAAACCTTTCTGAAAATCTCCCAGGGCATGAAGGACAGAGGCCATAACAGGGACCCGAAGCAGTGCCGCGTGAAACTGAAGGAGCTGAGGCAAGCCTACCAGAAAACCAGAGAGGCGAACAGCTGCTCTGGGTCAGAGCCCCAAACATGCCGCTTCTATGATGAGCTGCATGCCATTTTAGGGGGTTCAGCCACCACTACCCCAGCCGAGTTGTTTGACTCCTTCAATGGAGATGGAGGCAATACGGAAGTAGGTTTTGGGGAGGAGGAGGAGGAGGTTGTAGATAGCTCACAGCAAGCAAGTGGAGAAACCGGTTTTCCCGACAGCCAGGAACTGTTTCTCACCCTAGACCTGGAGCCAGTACCCCCCGAACCCACCCAAGGCTGCCTCCTGGACCCAGCAGGCGGAGAAGGGACCTCTGGTGAGTGTACCTTTTAAAATGCTATACATGGTTTAAAAGCAAGCATGTGAAAGGATTACTTTGCCCTGGCATTTGCGGTTCTCCTAGATGTAGTCCTAAAGCCTTTGCAAAAGGTTTCTGGGGAGGGCAGCCTTATTTCGTCCTTCATGGTAGGACACTTTACCACTCCAGGCCAGTAACACGTACTCGGGAATCACTGTAGAACAAAGCATTGCAGTGTATGTTTGCTGGCATTCAACCAAAATCCGTTCTTTATCTCTCTGTGTTATCCTCAGGAGAGTGAGATATAATTCATGGTCACCTGGTTGAAATAGAGTGCTTTTCTTCAGGGGACACTCAGAGGAGCCCATTCCTGCTGGGCTGTTTGCCTGTGGCTAAACAGAAATGTTCCCCGCTGTTAGCCACAGGGAGGGGAGAAGGTTGAGGGGGTAGTCACGCGGTGGGAGGAGGCAAAATGTGACCTTGTAACGAAAGCACATGTGCTATGTATGTAATGTTAACAGCAAGGTTTACCCTGAAAGAGTGTAGCGACTGTTTTATAAAATGTGTCTTTTTAAATACCGCTGTCCCTTTTTTTTTCTCCACCAGCTGCATGTGTTTCAATGATCACAGGATCTTCTCCTTCCCAGAGGCTAGTGAAGCTTAGAAAGAAAAAAAAAACGCACTCGCGATGAAATGTTCTCCGAGCTCATGCTGTCCTCCCACACTGACAGAGCACAGACGAATGCGTGGAGGCAAATAATGTCAGAGTGCAGGAAAGCACAAAATGACCGGGAGGAGAGGTGGCGGGCTGAAGAGAGTAAGTGGCGGGCTGAAGACAGGGCTGAAGCTCTAATGTGGCGGCAGCGTGATGAGAGGAGGCAGGATTCAATGCTGAGGCTGCTGCAGGACCAAACCAGTATGCTCCAGTGTATGGTTGAGCTGCAGCAAAGGCAGCTGGAGCACAGACTGCCACTGCTGCCCCTCTGTAACCAACCGCCCTCCTCCCCAAGTTCCATAGTCTCCACACCCAGACGCCCAAGAACGCGGTGGGGGGGCCTCCGGCCAACCAGCCACTCCACCACAGAGGATTGCCCAAAAAAAAGAAGGCTGTCATTCAATAAATTTTAAAGTTGTAAACTTTTAAAATGCTGTGCTTAAAGTGCTGTGTGGCATTTTCCTTCCCTCCTCCACCACCCCTCCTGGGATACCTTGGTAGTCATCCCCCTATTTGTGTGATGAATGAATAACGAATGCATGACTGTGAAGCAGAAATGACTTTATTGCCTCTGCAAGCAATGATTAAAGGGAGGAGGGGAGGGTGGTTAGCTTACAGGGAAGTAGAGTGAACCGAGGGGCGGGGGGTTTCATCAAGGAGAAACAAACAGAACTTTCACACCGTAGCCTGGCCAGTCATGAAACTGGTTTTCAAAGCTTCTCTGATGCGTACCGCGCCCTCCTGTGCTCTTCTAACAGCCCTGGTGTCTGGCTGCGCGTAACCAGCAGCTAGGCGATTTGCCTCAACCTCCCACCCCGCCATAAACGTCTCCCCCTTACTCTCACAGATATTGTGGAGCACACAGCAAGCAGTAATAACAGTGGGAATATTGGTTTCGCTGAGGTCTAAGCGAGTCAGTAAACTGCGCCAGCGCGCCTTTAAACGTCCAAATGCACATTCTACCACCATTCTGCACTTGCTCAGCCTGCAGTTGAACAGCTCCTGACTACTGTCCAGGCTGCCTGTGTACGGCTTCATGAGCCATGGCATTAAGGGGTAGGCTGGGTCCCCAAGGATACATATAGGCATTTCAACATCCCCAACAGTTATTTTCTGGTCTGGGAATAAAGTCCCTTCCTGCAGCTTTTGAAACAAACCAGAGTTCCTGAAGATGCGAGCATCATGCACCTTTCCCGGCCATCCCACGTTGATGTTGGTGAAACGTCCCTTGTGATCCACCAGAGCTTGCAGCACTATCGAAAAGTACCCCTTGCGGTTTATGTACTCGGCGGCTTGGTGCTCCGGTGCCAAGATAGGGATATGGGTTCCATCTATAGCCCCACCACAGTTAGGGAATCCCATTGCAGCAAAGCCATCCACTATGACCTGCACATTTCCCAGGGTCACTACCCTTGATATCAGCAGATCTTTGTTTGCGTGGGCTACTTGCATCACAGCAGCCCCCACAGTAGATTTGCCCACTCCAAATTGATTCCCAACTGACCGGTAGCTGTCTGGCGTTGCAAGCTTCCACAGGGCTATCGCCACTCGCTTCTCAACTGTGAGGGCTGCTCTCATCTTGGTATTCATGCGCTTCACGGCAGGGGAAAGCAAGTCACAAAGTTCCATGAAAGTGCCCTTACGCATGCGAAAGTTTCGTAGCCACTGGGAATCGTCCCAGACCTGCAACACTATGCGGTCCCACCAGTCTGTGCTTGTTTCCCGAGCCCAGAATCGGCGTTCCACAGCATGAACCTGCCCCATTAGCACCATGATGCATGCATTGGCAGGGCCCATGCTTTCAGAGAAATCTGTGTCCATGTCCTGATCACTCACGGGACCGCGCTGACGTCGCCTCCTCGCCCGGTATCGTGTTGCCATGTTCTGGTGCTGCATATACTGCTGGATAATGTGTGTGGTGGTTAATGTGCTCCTAATTGCCAAAGTGAGCTGAGCGGCCTCCATGCTTGCCTTGGTATGGCGTCCGCACAGAAAAAAGGCACGGAACGATTGTCTGCCGTTGCTCTGACGGAGGGAGGGGCGACTGACGACACGGCTTACAGGGTTGGCTTCAGGGAGCTAAAATCAACAAAGGAGGTGCCTGTACATCAAGGAGTATTTCAGGCAGGACTGCACGGAGGGTTCCAATAAGAAATGGTGCACCTAAGTTATCGTTGTTATTGGAACAAGGAGGTTAGCCTGGCCTCTGATTGATACATGGCTAGATTTACCTCGCTGCACCTTCTCTGTGAGTGACTGCAGTGTGACCTAGATGAATGAGTCCCCTAGACAGGAGAGGAGGCAAATGAGTACAAAACAAATCTGGTCTATTTCTTGTTTTGACCCACTCCATCTATCTTTTACATCTTTGGCTGGCAGCAGACGGTGCAGAAGGACTGCATGCCATCCACATCTCATGGCTGCTCGGCAGAAGATGGTACAGTACGACTGCTAGCCATCCCCATCTCTTGCCTGCCTGGCAGAAGATGGTGCAATACGACTGCTAGCAATCCTCATCTCTTGCCTGCCTGGCAGAAGATGGTACAGTACGACTGCTAGCAGTCCGTATCGCCTGCCCGCTCACCATAAGACGGTTCAATAGGACTGACTGCAGGACTAAAGAGAATGACCTGGTCAAGTCACTCCAAATTTAGTCCCTGCGCCCATGTCTGCCCAGGCGCTCCCAGCCGACGTGGCCAGGAGCACCTCTGACACGACGAGGACGACTACCAGTCGTATTGCACCGTCTGCTGCCAGAAGGCAATGGGTTGCTGCTACTGTGCAGCAAAGCCGTACCGCGTCTGCCAGCACCCAGGAGACATAGGGTGACGGTTACCTGAGCGGGCTCCATGCTTGCTGTGGTATGGCGTCTGCACAGGTAACTCAGGAAAAAAGGCGCGAAATGATTGTCTGCCCTTGCTTTCACGGAGAGAGGGAGGGAACGGGGGCCTGACGATACGTACCCAGAACCACCCGCGACAATGTTTTAGCCCCATCAGAGTGCTCCATTGTGACTGCTCTGGACAGCACTCTCAGATGCCCGATTGTTTGCCATTGCTCTGACGCTGGGAGGGGCGCTTACAGGGTTGGCTTCAGGGAGCTAAAATCAACAAAGGGGGTGGCTTTACATCAAGGAGTATTTCAGGCAGGACTTCACGGAGGGTTCCAATAAGAAATGGTGCACCTAAGTTATTGTCCTTATTGGAACAAGAAGGTTAGCCTGGCCTCTGATTGATACATGGCTAGATTTACCTCGCTGCACCTTCTCTGTAAGTGACTGCAGTGTGATCTAGAAGAATGAGTCCCCTAGACAGGGGAGGGGGGGAAGCAAATGAGTACAAAACAAATCTGGTCTATTTCTTGTTTTGATCCACTCCATCTATCTTTTACATCTTTGGCTGGCAGCAGACGGTGCAGAAGGACTGCATGCCATCCACATCTCATGGCTGCTCGGCAGAAGATGGTACAGTACGACTGCTAGCAGTCCGTATCGCCTGCCCGCTCACCATAAGACGGTTCAATAGGACTGACTGCAGGACTAAAGAGAATGACCTGGTCAAGTCACTCCAAATTTAGTCCCTGTGCCCATGTCTGCCCAGGCGCTCCTGATCGACCTCACAGAGGCGACCAGGAGCACCTCAGACATGACGATGACGGCTACCAGTCGTACTGTACCGTCTGCTGCCACAAGGCAAGGGGTTGCTGCTACTGTGTAGCAATGCCGTACCACGTCTGCCAGCACCCAGGAGACATAGGGTGACGGTTACCTGAGCGGGCTCCATGCTTGCCATGGTATGGCGTCTGCACAGGTAACTCAGGAAAAAAGGCGCGAAATGATTGTCTGCCCTTGCTTTCACGGGGGGAGGGAGGGAACGGGGGGCTGACGATATGTACCCAGAACCACCCGCGACAATGTTTTAGCCCCATCAGGCATTGGGATCTCAACCCAGAATTCCAATGGGCAGCGGAGACTGCGGGAACTGTGGGATAGCTACCCACAGTGCAACGCTCCGGAAGTCGACGCTTGCCTCGGTACTGTGGAAGCGCTCCGCCGAGTTAATGCACTTAATGCACTTAGAGCATTTTCTGTGGGGACACACACACTCGAATATATAAAACCGATTTCTAAAAAACCGACTTCTATAAATTCGACCTAATTTCGTAGTGTAGACATACCCTTAATTTCTCATTTTGTATAAACTTCTAGCCATCTTTGTTTCCATTCTTAATGGATTATATAATTTTCTTCATTGTTAGGTTGGAATTTTAAGTTAGACAGCTAGGCATTATGCCTTTTGTCACATACTGACCATTATTTCCTGCATTTTGAGGTTAGAGCAACAGCTGGGTGAAGTTTTTGAGAAAAATAATTTATTCACTGAAAAATACAGTTTAAGGTCAACTGAAACTATTTGCAAATTTGATAGACGTTTAATGAATAGTATCAGCCAAAAATAATTTTTAGGGCTAGATTTGTCCTTAGCTGCCATTCATAGAGGAACTGCAGGCCCCGCCCAGCCCTTTATCACCCCCTGGCTAGAGCACTCACTTGGGATGTGGGAAACCTGGATTCAAGCCTCTCCTCCCCCATTCAGAGCAGGGAGTTGAACATGGGTCTCCCCAATCTATGGTTAGTACCCTAACCACTGGGTTATAGGCTATTCTGCGGTGAGTCTAAAACTTTATTGTTGAATCTGTTCTACTTTGTATAAAATAATTAAATAGTGATTGGCCCAGAGAGTGATAATGATGCCATACCGTGCTGCTGGAGGGACTCCCATGGATTCCAGTCCCTGCTCCAATTAATATTTATTTATATAAAGTCGAACAGCTTCAACAGAGAATCTGAGACAACTGCACCCCAGAATATTGTATGCTCTAGTGGTTGGAGCACTTTCCTAGAATGTGGGAGAGCCAACTTCCAAGTAAAGTAGAGTAGAGATTTGAACCCAGTTCCCTGACATCCCAGGTGAGTGCTTTAACTATGGGGCTAGTGTATAATCAACTTGTCTGCCTTCTCTAATTTTGTGAATGCTGATTCCAAATTTCTTTTGCTTTTAATGTAAAAATTAAAAAAAGAACAGCAGTAAAATAATGCCAGAAAACTAAATGTTTCATTGAGTTGATCCAAAACAATTTTTTTCTGATTTTTTTCATTGAGAAAAATTGATTATCCACCCAGCTGCCAAGGGTCTGTTTTGATGGTTTACACTTGAAGACTGATGGAACCAAAGTCATCAAAGGAATTTTTGGTTCATCTAGCTGACTACTCTGGGATTTTGACTTACAGGGTGTACTGCAAAGCTCATTTGTTCACCGAGGCAACTGAAGAGATTGGATCTTGATGGGAAAATTGTTGATGGGGGATGCAGGTTTGGTGAGGAAGTTTTGCTAGAGCTTTTTCTTAGGGTTGCTGTTGGTTTTGTTGTATTGTTATTTTTCAAAATGTCAAAAGTATCCAGAATAGTAGTTGGACACCTTCTTATCTGTTACTTAGCAATTTATTTATTATTATTTTTAAGTGTAGGATCACCAAATCTGTGTTTCCTTACAGGAGCTGTTGATTTGTCCCCATTAAGTTATACTTACTTCAAGCATTATATTATTACTCTCTCCTTAATCAAACTCTCAATCAGTTTTCCTAGGATTTTGGTTAACTACTTTTTTGAAGTATGGCACTGCAGTAATTCCTGTTTTTATTTAAAGCAATTTGCAGGCAAAAGCTTTAAAACGGAGTTTAGGTTGAGAGGAAAGAAAAAACAACTCTCACCTTCTCTGAAAGATAAAATCTTCACTGACTGGTGTTCTTTTCTCCAAGCCACCAAAAACAATTAGTTTGGAAATCAAAGCATCACTTTTAATTTAAAAAGGTTCATTGCAGGGTGATTTGCATAAGTGCACATGTAATTATATGCACAGATGTGCATTCAAGCCCATAACTAATTTGCCTTTCAATTTACAGTACTGTGATTGTGCATACACAAAGCCATTTGTGCACTTTATGATAACTGCATGCACAAATTAGGCAACTGCGCACATGCACATGTGCATGTACAACTAAGCAGGTGTATTTTTGAAAATCAGGTAACCAGCGTCACCCATGCTGCCTTATTTCTGTCTCTGTATCACCATCCTTTCAATGTGAACTTAGGGACAATATAATGCTTAAACAGTACAAGGTTTTATATTACCAATAACTCCTGAAATTAAGAACATCTCTTTGCAGGCATCTTAACCTGAATTTTAGTTGTTACATCTGTATTATTTATGTATACAGAACTCAAACAGCAAATAAATACTTGACAAAGGCCCTTCTCCAAAGAGTTTTAAACCTAATTTTACAGGTGACAGAATAGAAGAGACCGTAAGAGGGACAACTTTACTGTAATGTCTTACACTCTAATCCTGCACTGAGCTCCACCCAGGTGCATGCCTGAGCTCACCTGGAGTACCAATTAGTCTCACAGAAAAGTTAATACTGGGCCTATCACCATGACAATTTGGGGTTATTTGCAGAATTGAACACAACATAGAAAGCTACTCACAACAAGAGGAAGCGTTAATACAATTAAAAACACTTCTGCTGGAAATATTTGTATCTATGCTGATAAGAAACAAACACATCAACCAAAAGCTAAGGCAATAACAAATAGGTCTAGCATCGTTCCCTAAAGCTCACTAAAACCTGACTCTGTCCCAAAGGTGAAAGCTCATGGAGATCACTAGGTTGGATTGTCCTGACGAGGAATACAGAATTGGAATAGAGTGCTGATATTTAGGCTGTTTTAAGTGGATAGTACTACTGTTTGTATTAAGTATTTCCCCCTCCCCACTTTCTTCCTGCCCTTAACTATGCACGGTGAGAGTCTCATATACTAAGCAAAAATGAAGAGCAAGCCGTATTTATACCCTACTTGGGTGAGATTCCATTTTCCAATCTCAGTTGTAGGCAGATGAATTGAGCTGAGCTGATTGGAACCTTCCTTTTATGTTTGAGGGTGAGATTCATGCAGTGGGGGATTGGAAACTGCCCCGTGGATAGCCAAGGAGGCTGCATCGCTAGTATGGAAAAGGAGACCTCAGGGAGGTCTATGGTGAGATATTTTGTTTACCTATTTTCATAGCATGTGGTTGGAATTCAACTGATTAGTATCTCCATCCTATTTAGGTCTTTAGAGACTATGTAAATTGGGTTGAGGAAATTACCAGTGAAGGTGAATGTTGTATGTGATAGGAAACCAATGAAGTTGACTGGTAGGGATGGTGTGTGAAAGTTTCTTCAATAATCCCTTCTCTAGATCCCATGAATTGGTTCACCACTTTTAACTTGCAGGATGCTTACTACCATGTGTTTGTTCATCCTGCATACCGAAAGCATCTGCATTTTATCACCAGTTTAGAGTCCTACCATTTGGCTTGTGAACAATTCCAAGGATTTTTACCAAATGTTTTTTGGTGGTAGCAACTCATCTGAAGTGACGAGTGATATATACCCCTATTTCAAAAACTGAGTGATAGATAGCCACTCACTGCAGCAAGTCACAGATTACATTCAAACCGTTCTCCATCCATTCTCCTGGGTAGGCCTGAGGACTAGCCGAGACAAATTTACTCTTATCCCTATTCAATCAGTAAAGATTATGGAGCAATACTAGAATATTGGAATCCACATCAGCATACCATCCTCAAAGAAAGTTTGGCACAATGTGTCATCTCATTTCCAACCTTCATTCTCAGCCAAGAATTTCAGTGAGAATCTGCCACGCTTGCTATAACACACAGCTGCTTGTACTTAGATCCCCCCTCCCCTTCAGGTCTTTGCCCTCTTGAAATCTGTTTACCAACTGGTTAGACACAGCATGGACTTATCTATAGTGGTCCCTCCACAAGTGCTGACATCTCTGTTTTGGAGGCCAAAAACTCAAAATGCCAGCTAACCTGTAGTGTTTCAATCATCCTACCCCTGCCAAAGACTCTTGTTACAGATTGTGCCAGCATGGTTGGGGTGCACATCTAGACAAACTTCAAACACAGAGACTGTGGTCCAGGACAGAGTCTCAGTTGGACATAATTGTACTAGAACTCAGAGCTGTTCACTTAGCCTGAAAGGCTTTTGTACCTTTCCTGCAAATCACAATCCTCCAAGTCCTGGCAGACAGTATTACAGGAATGCATTACATAAACTGACTCGAAGAAGCAAAAGCATCCCCCTTATGAGAGGAAACTATCTACCTGTTGGACTGGTGCATCATTCATCAGATCAACCTAACAGCCCTACACTTACTAGGCAGCCAAAATAATTTAGTGGATAAGATCAACAGGAAGGGCTCCTCTACGCACAAATGGACTCTCAAAGATTTGGTTCCTTTTACAATGGGGGATCCCCACTATAGACTTCTTTCCTACCTATGTCAATGCAAAGTACTTTATATTTTCCTCCCAGGGAGGAGAGGGTCCAAACTCTCTGGCAGATGTATTCCTGATCCAGCAGGAAAGAGACCTCCTATATCCTTTTCCTCCATCCCAGAGGGGATATTTCCAGTGCTCTGAAGAAGATACAACAGCATATGGCTGAGATGGTGGTGATAGCTCTGGCCTGGGCTTATCAATTCTGGTACTCCAACTTGTTGCACCTGTCAAGCCAACTATCTCCTCTTCCACTTCAAAACCATCCAGATATCATTTCACAGAACCAAGGTTTCGTGTTATATCTTGACCCAATTTTTCGACATCTGATAGAATAGAGGCTAGTTGACTAAATTCTGTTGATAGGACTGCCAGTGGTAGCACAGGACATTTTGATCCAGAGCAGAAAGGCTTCTACAGGATTGACATACAAAGCTACGTGGAAGTGTTTTTCATTGGGTTCCATTCAGACACCTTCAATCTTTGGAATCTTCTGCTCCTGTTAGCTTGGATTATTTGTCTTTGAAACACCCAGGTCTGTTGATTAGTTCTTTTACAGAGCACTAATCTGCTATCTCTGCCTATCATCCGTCTTTTGAGAGTCAATCAGTTTTTCCCATCCCACTGTATCAGTGTTTCTAGGAGTCTGTTTCATGTTGTTCCACGCAGTCAAGAACCTCTTTCCTTGCGGGAACTTGAATGTGGTGCTTCTATCATTGATGAAATCTCCTTTTGAACCCACATCATCATGTTCATTATACTACTTTTCTATTAACACAGCATTTTTGGTGGCTATTATTTTGGCTTATAGAGTGGATGTAATCCAGGCTTTGATGGCAGGCCTTATATACATTATATTCTAAAAGGACAAGGTTACTCAGACCACATCCAAAGTTTTTGTCAAAGAGGTTTTGGATTTTCTGATTAATCAGTTTATATACTTGCCTGTGTCTTTTCCTAAAGCGTATGAATCTCCTGAAGCAGTTATGCTTCATACACTCAATGTTTTCTTTTTACCTGTTTAGAACAAAAGCCGCTTCTTAAACCATTAAGGCTTTTTGTAATTTTTGGAGACAAACCTAAGGGGTTGGCTATTTCCTCAGAAAGACTCTGTGATGGTGTCTATCAGGCCTTTGCTGCCTGACAGACATCCTATACTATTCCTAAGGCCTGGTCTACACTGGGGGGGGGGGGGGTGAGCTAAGTCGGTCTAAGTTACGCAACTTCAGCTATGAAAATAGCATAGCTGAAGTCAACGTACTTAGAGCTACTTACTGCAGTGTCTTCACTGCGGTAGGTCAATTGCTGACGCTCCCCCATTGACTCCACCTACACTTCTCGCTCCGGCGGAATACCAGAGTCGATGGGAGAGCACTTGGTGGTTGATTTATCACATCTTCACTAGACTCAATGAATCGACCCTCTGGATCAATCGCTCCGGAGGTAAGTGTAGACAGAAGCTGCAGCCATGAACGACTAGATACTTCACCATCAAGAAAGAATACTTTGTCATCAGTTGGGCTGTAGTGGTAATACATTATCTTTCAAGGGTTCCCTTTGACTTAATACTGGAGCATGCACCCCTTAAATGGAGTAATGAAGAACACTAATCCTCCCCTTATTCAAGGGTATATGATACTGCAAGCACATGGCTTTTGTGTATAACATTGACCAGATACACAGAAATAGAATACACACTTCTTTTTCCAGATCGTGGGATTATTGCAGAAGGGAGAGATCGGACCCTCAGCTCCATTCTCCAGGGGGAAGTGTGTTGGAATCTATCAGGCCGTCTCTGCTCCCTGTGAAGGTGTTAGTGCCCTGACACACCACTGCTCAGGCCAGGTTGACAACAAGACATAATTGTTTAGAGCCCTAAAAGGGTCACGGGAACCAGGAGGCCAGTTAAGAAGGCTTGCCTGCTGCTTCTCAGGGCAGTGTGGGGGTGAGACTAGGACAGAGAATTCCTACACATTAAACAAACTACCTCCTTCCTCTTGGATTAGGAAGCACACTGCTACAGCTCAAACAACATCCACAGCATGCTTATGGGGAATCCCTATTTCAAAAATTTGTAGCGTAGCTACTTAGAATTCTATTGATACATTCCCCATTCATACTCCATTGTGGCAGCTTCTACAACAGATGTCCAGTTTGGCAGGGCTGTTCTGGGGTCATTATTTAGATAGGGGTCCTATCCTCCTTCTCCACTAGGGGGTGACTGCTAGCCATTCATTTGAATCCATGTGTACAAATGCTTGAATAAATATAGTTATTTATTTGGTCTGTCGAGCTGTTAAAAAATTAATTGAAATTAATCACGTGATTTTTTAAAAATCATGATTAATCGAGCAATTAATCACGATGTTCATAATAGAATATATTTATGTATTTTTGGATGTGTTCTACATTTTCAAATATATTGATTTCCATTGCAACACAGAATACAAAGTGTACAGTGCTCACTATATTTATTTTGATTGCAAATATTTGCACTGTAAAAAACAAAAGAGTATTTTTCAATTCCCCTAATACAAGTACTGTCGTGCAATCTCTTTATCATGAAAATTGAACTTAGAAATGTAGAATTATGTACCAAAAAATAACTGCATTCAAAAATAAAACAATATAAAACTTCAGAGCATATAAGTCCACTCAGTCCTACTTCTTGTTCAGCCAATCGCTCAAACAAATTTGTTTAAATTTGCAAGAGATAATGCTGCCTGTTTCTTGTTCACAGTGTTACCTGAAGTATGCCCGTTCATGCTTCAAACACCATTCCAGAGGCCATGCATCCATGCTAATAACGGGTTCTGCTCAATAACAGTCCAAACCAGTGCGGACCGACACATGCGCATTTTCATCATCTGAATCAGATGCCACCAGCAGAAGGTTGATTTTGTGTGTGTGTGGGGGGGGGGGTAGTTCAGGTTCTGGAGTTTTCGCATCGGAATGTTGCTCTTTTAAGACTTCTGATGGCATGCTCCACACCTCATCCCTCTCAGATTTTGGAAGGCACTTCAGATTCTTAAACCTTGAGTCAAGTGCCATAGCTATCTTTAGAAATCTCATATTGGTATCTTTGCATTTTGTCAAATCTGCAATGAAAGTGTTCTTAAAACACACAACATATGCTGGGTTGTCATCCGAGACTGCTATAACATGAAATATATGGTAAAATGCAGATAAAACAGAGCAGAAGACATACAATTCTCCCCCAAGGAGTTCATTTTCTCAAATTTAACTAATGCATTATTTTTTTAAGGAGCGTCAGCATGGAAGTATGTCCTCTGGAATGGTGGCTGAAGCATTGGGCATACGAATGTTTAGCATATCTGGCACGTAAATACCTTCCTTTCAGGTGACATTGTAAATAAGAAGCGGGCAGCATTATCTCCCGTAAATGTAAACAAACTTGTTTCTCTTAGCAATTGGCTCAAGAAATAGGACTGAGTGGATTTGTAGACTCTAAAGTTTTACATTGTTTTGTTTTTGAATGCAGTTATGTAACAAAAAAAATCTACATTTGTAAATTGCACTTTCACGATAGAGATTGCACTACAGTACTTGTATAAGGTGAATTGAAAAATGCTATTTCTTCTATCATTTTTACAGTGCAGTATTTGTAATAAAAATATAAAGTGAGCACTGTACACTTTGTATTGTATTGTAATTGAAATTATATTTGAAAATGTACAAAAACATCCAAAAATATTTAATACATTTCAATTGATATTCTATTGTTTAACAGTGTGATTAAAACTGCGATTAATCACGATTAATTTTAATTGCACTTAATTTGAGTTAATCCTGTGAGTTGACTGCGATTAATCAACAGCCCTATTATTTAACTTTCAATAACTATGGCTCTTCAAGGTGCTTTTGCCCTCACATATCCTATGATCCACTCGCCTTCCCTACTGATATGAAATCTTTTAATAGTAGAATTCTATTTTGAGGAAGGAACTGAGTAGTGATTGGAGCTGCTCTGCCCTTTATGGCCTCACAGAGGGGCCATAGCAGCGCACATGCACAGCCCCAGTGGACTCTGAGCTCATGCACATGGGGCACACACAGTGAGATCTGTGAGGACAAAAGCTTCTTCAAGAACCCATTACGGTAAGGTAAATAACTTTTTAAATTTAAATAACTTTTAAAAATAAACTTTTTAAAAAATTTCTGTTAAATAGGTCTGGTTTGTGTCTTTATTCCAAATTACCTGCATGGAAGTGGGGGCTAGCAGTAAAACAATTCATTGCCACCTCATGTGGTGCTTCCCCAGTGATTTGCACAGGTAACATGGGGGGCCAGGGGATAAATACTGGGCTTGAAATAAATATCTAACTCAGCTACAGTCACCACAGCAGTCTATATAGTTAAGATCACTGTATTATTTAAAATAAGTATAAAAAAAAAAAAACCACCACTGAAATTAACGGACGACTCATGTAAGTAAGGCAAGCAAAATACTGTTTTGATGTATGTGAATTAAATATATTAAATAACCTGAAAGTACAAATTCTTTTCCTACAAATCCTTTTTGTAATCCTTTGTTTCGCATGTGTTGACTCTTCTCCATGTATATCAAATTAAGTTACAATTAAAGGTTTTCATTTCCTTTTTTGTGCACTTTTCTCACAGACTATTTTAGCGCAGCCCTGGTAATACTGTTGTGTCTGGTGCCTTTGCAACCTTAGATTACTGAAGAATTATACATATTTTTTTTGTGAAGATCTTACACTAGCAACTGTTTGGGGGATACAGGTTGTTTCTATTTTAATTTTGCACCAGTTAATCATTCATCAACTGCCAACAGCATCCAAAACACAATGGAATGCAAGGTCTCTGCAATGAGCATCTTACAATAGAAGGCTCAGATCCTGCAAACACTTATGCAGATGGGTAGACCCCTAGGGTAAGTGGGTCTACTCACATGCATAAAGTTCTTTTTCCTTTATGCCACTTTTTCTGGTGAGGATCACAGCAGCAGCATGGAGAGCAGGAAGGACCACACCTCCTTTTCCTCCACAACAGGTTCTAGTTCCTCATGGGGGATTCTCCAGCATGCCTAGTAGAGTTCCAACAGAAGCCTCCCAAGGGGCATCCTTATCAGGTGCCTGAACCACCTCAACTAACTCTAGATCTAGAGGAGTAGCATCTCTACTCGATGGCCATCCCATATAGCCGAGCTCCTCCCCCTATCTCAGAGTAAGCCCAGTCACCCTGCAGAGAAAGCGATTGCAGGACTGGGGCACAAACAAACACCAAAAAGAAGACACATACACTCAGTGATACGAGTTTATCTTTGGGCCTGATCATCCATCCCTTGAAGTCAACAGAAGCAGGATTAGGATTTAAGTGCAGAGCACTTAAAATGTTGTTGGTGGATAACAGCACTTTTAATGATATAGGAAAGTAGTTGTGGGCTAAATGAACGTTAGAGGAGAAATGTGACTGAAGAGTGGATAGGGGCCTAGTGCATGGGGATTGGAATGGAATGTCAGGCATGGGGAAGTATGTGAGGTTTTGCTTTTTAATTTTAAAATGTAGTAAAAAGATTTAACTGAAGTTTTACAACTAGTTAAATACGTAAACATTTTTTCTCCCCTTTACAAGCTAAATAGAACACATCACAAATACTCAGATGAAAAGGAAACTTATGTTTAACACCTCCCACTCCCACCAAACAAATAAAAAAACAACTTGTGGCTGTGTCCCAGTCCCTGCAGCATAAAGAAGAGAAAACTGGCTTGCCTATCAGCCTGACTGGCTTTAGAGACCAAAATTCAGAAGACCTCAAGGTATCTGTCCAACTATGGGGATAGAGGAGATGGGCCTAACTAAGCTTCAGTTAATTGGGAGTTTTATTTAAATGGAGCACTACTACAATTGCATTTTCTCCTTTATCTATAACTATCTGTAGTTCTCACAGCTTGCCTGAAAGGTAAGTAACTGTAGTATCCTCATTGTACAGATGAGGAAACAATCACAAACAACAAACTTCCCTGAACTCAAGCAAGATGGCTGTAGAAGAACTTTTTGGATCTACTAACATGAAGGTCTTTTTGGCATTGCTGACAGTGAAAAATCAAAAACTTCTGTAGACAAAGGCTTCCTTTACAATAGACAATTAGTCTGATCAAAAAGAAAAGAAGTACTTGTGGCACCTTAGAGACTAACCAATTTATCTGAGCATAAGCTTTCGTGAACTATGGCTCACTTCAACAGATGCATTCAGTGGAAAATACAACGAGGAGATGTATATACACCCAGAACATGAAAAAATGGGTGTTATCATACACACTGTAAGGAGAGTGATCACTTCAGATGAGCTATTACCAGCAGGAGAGCGGGGGGGGGGGGGACCTTTTGTAGTGATAATCAAGGTGGGCCATTTGCAGCAGTTAACAGGAACCCCTGAGGAACAGTGCGGGGTTGAGGGGGGAAATAAACATGGGGAAATAGTTTTACTTTGTGTAATGACCCATCCACTCCCAGTCTCTATTCAAACCTAAGTTAACTGTATCCTGTTTGCAAATTAATTCCAATTCAGCAGTCTCTCTTGGAGTCTGTTTATGAAGTCTTTTTGTTGTAATATTGCAACCTTTAGGTCTGCAATCGATTGACCAGAGAGATTGAAGTGTTCTTTGACTGGTTTATGAATGTTTCAGAGTAGCAACCATGTTAATCTGTATTCGCAAAAAGAAAAGGAGTACTAGTGGCACCTTAGAGACTAACCAATTTATTTGAGCATAAGCTTTCATCGGATGAAGTGAGCTGTAGCTTACGAAAGCTTATGCTCAAATAAATTGGTTAGTCTCTAAGGTGCCACTAGTACTCCTTTTCTTTTTATGAACGTTATAATTCTGGACATCTGATTTGTGTCCATTTATTCTTTTAGGGAGAGGCTGTCCAGTTTGACCAAATCAGTTTGACCAGACTGACCAACTGGACAGTCTCTACGTAAAAGAATAAATGATGATCTGACTGGGGAGACTCTGGGGCTCTACACTTTGGCTGGTGAGAACATCTACTTTAACAGTTCCAAACCTGCTAAAAGAACAGAAGCACTTGTAGCACCTTAGAGACTAACAAATTTAATTGACCATAAGCGTTTGTGGGCTACAGCCCACTTCATTGGCTGCATAGAATGTAGTAAGATTTATATTTGTACACACACACAGACCTAAGTTGGAAAAAGAAAAGGAGTACTTGTTCAACCTTAGAGACTAACATACAGATAAGGTGGAAGTTAACTAATTAGCCTCTCACAGTGTGTATGGTAACTTCCACCTTATCTGTATGTGTATATATATATATAGATCTTACTATATGTTCCATTCTATGCTCAAATAAACGTTAGTAATAAATGTTAGTCTCTAAATTAGCCACAAGTCCTCCTGTTCTTTTTGCGGATACAGACTAACATGACTGCTACTCTGAAAACTGCTAAAACTGACGGTTACTTACTGTTGGGGACAAGTTTAAAACATTTTAAGCAGAACTGTTAAAATTCATTTAAAACGATATTTTTTTAAAAAAACCACATGTAATCCTGCTTCTTGCCCTCTATTCCTTTACCGACTATCATGATTGCCTCTGCTGGACGTCTCGTTCTTCCTTCAATTCCCGCCCCCCTCGGCTCTCTTCTTCTCCCAGCACGACAGCTCGGACTATTTTTATTTCTGCAACGGTTCAGATTACTACCCTCCCTGCAATCGGAGGAGAGCCTGGCTCCGGGGGGGCGGGGAGGAATGAACAGGGGTAAAAGACACCGGCTGAACGACCGCGGGGGGGGGCGTGGGGAGAGAGAGAAGCGATGCGCATCGGGGGCTTGCCCTGGCAGGGCTCAGCACCAGCTCACCCCGCGGCCCGGGGAACAGCCCAGGGCCACCCGAGAGGCCCAGCGCGGCTCCCCGGCTAGTAGCACAAACTGCCCCCTGGCAGAATCTCCTCTCTGGGCTGCAGCCTGTGCCTCTACCCCGGCCCCGCGGGCCGCTCCCGGGCTCGCTCTGCGCCGCCTGCTGGGGGAGGCTCTCTCCTTCTCACGCTGCTCCCAGGCACGTTTCCGGCTCGCCGGGCCCCTCTCGCCGGCAGCCGGCCCGGGCGGGGAGCGGAGGGGGCGGGACGGAGCCGCTTCTCCTGCCGGGTGAGGGTGGCCGCTCAGGGTCGCTGCCTCGGTGCAGCGCGGCGGCTGCCTGCGGGAGCCCGGCTCGGGAGGCGGCGGCGGCAGGTAACCCCGGCGGGGTAGGAGAGCGAGCGGCCCGCGGGGGCAGGCGCTGGAGCAGGGGCCCTGGGCTCAGCCCCAGTGAGGGGCATTGCCCGCGCCGCAGGAGCTGCGGGGAGAAACTTTGCGGCTGGGAGTTCCCCGTTCCCCGGGGCTGGCCCGGCCCGGCGCCACGTGCCGCGCTCCGCGGCCCCAGCCCCCCAGGGGCCGGCGGGATTGGCTGCCCTGGCCCAGGGAGGTGGGGCTGCGAGGTTCCCGCGCCGCCGCCGTGTGCCCCCTGCCTGCGGCGGGGGAGGCGCCCCTCAGGCCTCGCTGTGTCTTCGGCCCCTTTCTCTCACATTTGTGTGTGCGCCCGTGCCCGCAATGCGCTGGGGGCTGCGCGGACACAAAGGCAGGCCCGCCCCCCCGGGGCGGGGGTAAGGCTGCCTCGCTTCTTCAGCCCCTTCTTTTCCATTTCCCTGGTAACGGTAGTCACAGCTGGACAGGCCTGAGCGGGCTGGGGCTCCTGACTCCCCAGTGATGGCACTTGGGGGTTGCGCCCTTTGTAGCTTCTGTGGGCTGAGCTCATTGCACATACCAGCGGTTCCTTGTGTCTCTTCATTTCCCCCCTACAAGTTTCATGTGTGCCACCCTCCCATCCCGCGCTATGTCATGGACTCCCTGCACCCCTGCTTCGCACACACACCCCCTCTTTAGGGCTCTGTATGCCCCCTATTTCATCTTCCCCATACCAGCATCCCCCATTCTTCCCCCCCTTACTAGGGTCTCTGTGTGCCCTCCATTCCCCCCCCCCCCATTTGCCCCTTCCCCTATGTCAGTGGCTCTTTGTGTGACCCCATTCCCTCTCATGGCAGGACCCTTCATTCCTCCTCCCATAGCAGGGGCTCTGTGTGCATTCTCTGTTCCCCCACCCACCCCCCATTCTGATTGGATGTGGCATTCAAAAGTTATCACTTTACACATTCACAGAGAAATGCCATCATGCTGAATGGAGGACCTCACTACACTCAGCCAATCAAAGAACATATTTATGTTACGTATGTTCTGTCCGTTAGGAAGTTTAGAAATAGGAATGTCACAGGAACCACAGACCACCTGGTCTTTATAAAAAAAAAAAAAAAGTTTTGATTAGTTGGTAGTTTGTTGGTTGCCCAAAAGTCATTTATACTTAAGCAAACAAAAACTCACTGATATTTGTTCCATTCACACTGACTCAAAGGAAAACATTCCAAATTCTAAGCTTCATAGATGGTAAACTTGAGCAAGAGAAGGTTCCTGCTTCTTTGCAAGTTGCTACTATAACAGGTTTATTATGTAATTATAGTTTATTATTTATATTTCAGTAGCACCCAGAATGTGTTAGGCATTATCTACAAATATAGGGAAGACAAATATAGTCGCAGCCCTGAGGAAGTCAATCCTGCAAACGTGCCCATGCTTGACTTTATGCATGTGAATAGTCCCATTGTAGTTAAATTTGTAAGAGGCCCTAGGACTAATGAGAGGCACTTAATAGAAATTGAAATAAATATCTTAAATTTTCATTGATGTCAATGAGAGTTTTCACTGAGTAAGGTGTGTGAACTAAGACTCTTAGCTAAAGATAATATGCATGATTGCCATATGGTATTTTTTATTCATAATTTTCCAAGCAAACTATCTTTATCCCAGTTTAACAATTTTTTGTCATGGCATATAATGTACTTAGTGTAAAATAGTTTACATTGTTCACTTGTGACCCTAACAAAAATATTCTTTAAAAAAAACCTGATTTTTTGTTTTTGAGATCTTTAATTAAGTTTTTTCCCTTTTACAATTATAGGTTCAATATGCTATTAAATGCTGACCAAGTAAACCTAACTGGACAAGTGTTTGAATCCTATGTTTTGGAACATAACAGGAATGACATCTTGCGTATCTTAAGGGAAAGAGATGATGAGGGACATTACCCAGTCGTTGTTGATGCCCTCACCCTTTTTGAGACCAACATGGAGATTGGAGAATATTTCAATGCATTTCCAAATGAAGTGCTCCCTATTTTTGATAATGCATTGCGCAGGGCAGCCATGACAGCTCTGCAGTCTGCTTCCCAGGCTCATGATTTTAGCATTAAGCAGAATCTTCATGCCAGAATATCAGGTGAGTCATTGAGGTGTGTAATTCCATGAGATGTTGTGGATTAATGTTTTATTAACAAAGGGTAGTATTCACCAGAGAATTGGGTGCCGCCTAACCCTGTAGGCACCTAAAGTTCCTAAAGACTGAGCAGCCCACTGGTTAGGGCTCAGAGACCCATGTTCCATTCTCTCTGCTTCCCATCAGGCAGAGTGGGGATTTGAACCTAGGTCCACACCTCCTGGGTGAGTGCCATAACCAATGGGCCATAGATTATACGGGGCACCAGCACTACTTCCTCTTCCTCAGTTTTTCCTGAAAAAGGATGTAGGTGCCTAACTTCAGGAGACGGTTCCCAGCTGTGGATCCCAAACAGAGATGATGCCTCCTTCTGGCCAAGAGTTAAGCACCTAATTCCCTTTGAGGGGTGCCACTTAGGCCACACCCCTCTCCTCAGCATTTCCTATTGGTTAGCTTCAGCGGCTGCTTGAACAACTTGCTGGCTTTTGTGTATCCCATTCTTAGGGGCCTAACTCTCCCCATATATTATGTAAGGAGCCTTGGCGCCTAATTCAGGGTTTTGAATTCCACTGGGCAGCAGAGCAATGTAGAACTGAGCATTGTAGTGCCTTAATCTTCCTTGTTCATCCCACCTTAAAAGTTCCAGTGTACTCTATTTGCCAGGAACAAGTGCAGTGCCTGGTGGGAGAAATTACTGTCCTTTGTGTTTTTATTTTTGCAATTTTGATATGTAAGGAACAATAAGGAGTTTAAGTATATTAGAAACAAAAGAAATCCTAGCAATGAAAAGAGCCTCTATTAGATGCAGATGGCAAAATGGTTAATGATTCAGAAAAGGCAGATGTGTTCAATAAATATTTCTGTTCTGTATTTGAACAGAAGCAGGATGATGTGCTTTGTTCAAAGGAGAATGATAAATACTTTCCAGACTACTGGTAAGTATGGAGGATGTTAAACAACATCTACTAGGGATAAACATTTCTAAAAGAGCAGGCCTGGATAGCTTGCACCAAGAGACCTAAAAGAGCTGTCTGAGGAGATCTCTTGCCTGCTGATGTTCATTTTTAATAGTTCTTGGAATACCAGGGAAATTCCAAAAGACTGGAATAGTGCTAATGTTGTGCCAATATTCAAAAAGCTTAAGTGGGATGACCTGGAGAACTATAGGCTGGTTAGCCTGACAACAATCTGGGGGAAAATAATGGAAAAGCTGAAATGGGATATTGTTAAAAAATTAAAAGCTAGGAATATAATTAATGCCAGTTAACATGTTTTTATGGAAAATAAGTCTTGTCAAACAAACCTGATTTCATTCTTGGATGAGATTACTAGTTTGATAAAGGTAACTACATAGTTGTAATATACTTTATATTTCTGTAAGGTGATTGACTTAATACTTATGAAATTCTAATTAAAATTAGCACTATAAAATGTCAATAGAACACATATTAAATGATTATGAACTGGCTAATTGACAGATCTCAGTAGTTGTTAACAGGGAAACATCATCAAATGGTGTTGCTAGTGAGCTTGTGTAGGGATCAGTATGAGGCTTGACATGGTTTGAGATTTTCATCAGTGATCTGTAAGTAAATATAAAATCATTGCTGATTAAATTTGCGGATGGCACGAAGATTGACAGGATGGTGAATAATGGTGGGAATGGGTCAGTGCAAAGGGATCCGTATGCTGGGCCCATTCAAACAAAACACATTTTAATATAGCCAAAGGCAAAGTTACACATCTCAGAACAAGGAATGCAGGCCATAACAACAGCATGCGGGATTGTATCCTGGAAAGCAGTGACTCTGAAAAGGATTTACTGGACGTGCTCAACATGAGCTCCCAGTGTGATGCTATGGCAAAAAGGCCTAATGCAATCCTTGCATGTGTAAACAGAGAAGTAGCAAGTAGGAATCGGGTGGTGATTTTACCTCCATATATGAAAATGGTGCAACTGATATTGGAATACTCTCTACAGTTCTGGTATCCACATTTTAAAAAGGATGTTGAAAAACTGGAGAAGGGTGTAGAAAAGAGCCACAAACATTATGTCAGGGCTGGAGAAAATGCCTAGCAGTGAGTAACTTAAAGAGTTCAGTCTGTTTAGTGTAGCTACAAGAAGCTTCAGAGATGACTTAATTATGGTGTATAAATTCCTTCATGGGGAGAAAACACTAGGTACTAAAGGGTTCTTTAACAGAGAAAGGAATAACAAGAATCAGTAGCTGGAAGTTGAAGCCAGACAAATTCAAATTGGAAATAAATTTTTAACAGTGAGGGTAATTAACCATTGGCGCAAACTACCAACGGAATTGGTGAATTCTCCATCTCCTGATGTCTTCAGTTCAAGAATGGACGCCTTTCTGGAAGATATGCCTTAGCCAAACACAAGTTATGTTTTAGTCAAACACACGTTACTGCACTCAGTGCAGGGGTAATTGGAGGAAATGTAGTGTCCTGTAATCTACAGGAGGTCAGACTAGATGATCTAATAATCCCTTCTGGCCTTAAACTCTGTGAATCTATGAGAGTCAACAGAGAACTGCTGTTTGTCTAAGAAAAGCCGAAAATGTAGTCCTCATTAACAAAGCCAAAGAAACCCCCAACACAATTTGCAACAAACCAGTGCTGCTTCTATAAAGCCCTGCATGAGAGAACAGAAAGCTTTCACGAGATAAAAGGCTTGGTTACAATTAAAGGAGCATTATTTGAAATTCTCAAGACCAGTGCAGAGAAAGAAAGTTGTTATAATTACGGTTTTTTATTTGTGTTACAGTTATAATATTAAACTTGATTTAGGTAAAATTATATTAATACATATAAAATCTCTTGGAAAAAAATTACATTATTTGAACTACTGAATTATAAAGACAAATGTACTGTATCAAATAGAATATGGTCTACAACAGCTAGTAAGATGGAAGTGGGGATGGAAACTGAGGAACAGATGAGTATAATGATAATCTAAGGTCTTAATGTGTGGAGCTCATTTTAGGATCAGGGCTTAAACCAAAACTTGTGTATTTATTTGTAGTACTGGGACAGGCGAGTCTAGGCTGACCCATAATTAAAGGCCTGCCCCTTCAATTGAAAGTGAGGAACCAATAAGTCCTGGCCGAAATTTATTGCTGGGAACAACAACGGAGAAAACAGAACAGGAGTGAGGATAAAGGTTGAAAATCAGGATTTCAGAGGGGGCACCAAACAGAGAACCTGGAACAGCACTCTCCGCTACTGCTCCTCAAAGGTGTCTGAGGAGTCAATGGATGCTGCCCAGAGGAGCTGTGCCCAGAGGCATGAGCAGACAAGGGACTAGTAATATACCCTACAGTTGCAGAGCACCCTCCTGTCTAGTATTGTCCTCCTGGTATGATGGATGGCCATCTTGGCCAGTGCCAGGATGAAGTTGACAAGAAGGTCCCGCAACATTGTGGAACCACAGACGGGGTATGCAAACATCAGGGAGGTGCAGGGAAAAGTGCAACCAGAACCTCAGTAGGAGAGGAGGATGCAACCTGGTGCACTATGTGTTCTCTCGCCGCAGAAGGGACAGATATTTAGGGAGTCTGTGAACTGTGCCAGGTACATGCCCATGCTCATGGCTCCATGGAGGAGCTTGCAACTAATATCCCCAGTGGGTCATAGAACCAGAGTGAAGTACAGACTGGCCCACCAGAGTTCCTCTCCCTCTGCAAGCAGTAACAGGTCTCGCCATTTGGTGAGAAGGTGAGACATAAGGGTGAGGAAGTGGATGGTTTGAAGAACGAGTGTGTACAGATGTTTTCTGGCATGTCTTGGAGGCAAACTGGCTAAATGTCATTCAGGCAACTCAGGCGGCCTGTTGGGGGTGACCAGGGAAGCTTGCAGTCCCGATGCTGAGTTGTGGAGGGCCAGGAGCAAAGAATGGGCGGGGAGCACCATCCCGCAGGACCTTCTTGAGGAAAGTGAGAGAAGCAAGAGGCAAGGCTGTCCTCGCCTACTGCAACAAATGACAGCAGACACACAGGGTGGGCAGCCCCACGTGCTGGCCACGCACCGCAAGGTCCACCCAGTCCTTCAGATAGTCCAGAAGGTCTCTGGTTCTGGTGTCACCAGCCAGGACTGTCGTCTGACACCAATCAAGACTCCATCCCCTGCACATTTATATGGGGGTTATGTAGCAGGGGGTCTGTGAGCAGGTCCTCCACCTCAGTGGCCACTATGGACCTGGTTGCTGACATTAGCTGCCAGGTCCTGAGGAGGTCCTTGTATAAGACTTGCAGCTCAGAGAGATCTCAGGGGAGAAAGGTGCATGCCCAAATAGAGCAGTAGACCTACACCCCACCGGACGACATGGTGCATGGGTGAAAGGGAGACTGCCTGTCACCTGTCCTCAACCATCAGACCAGAGCTCTTAACCCAGTTGTCTAAGGCAGAGGAGGCTGCTGAACAGATGGTTTGACAAGCCTCCACCCACAGCAGGTCTCTCAGGTCTTGGGTCACAAGGAGCACATTGTCAGCATACACCAAAAGGCCCACCCACAAGTCTGTCTCCCAAAGCATCAACCCCGTCATCCTGTTGCATAGGAGGCAGAGGAAGGACTCAATAGTGATGGTATAGACCTGCTCAGACAGTGAGCAGCCCTGATGCACCCCGCAACGAAAGGTGACAGGTTCAGTGAAGCCCCAGTTGAGCTTGACCAGACACTCCACAGAGGCCTACAGCACCTGTAGAAACCCCATGAAGTGGGGTCTGAAGCCAAACGCCAGCAGAGTACCTGTGAGATATCTGTGATCCATCCTGTCAAATGCCTTCTCTGGTCCAGGGACAGGAGGGTGAGTGACAGACCATCCCTGAGTGCTAGCTGGAGTAGGTCCCAGACCAGATAGTTTGTCAAAAATAATCCAGCCGGGGATGGTCTAGGTCTGGTCAGGGTGGTTCGTTCCTGCTAGCATAGACCCCAACTGCAGTGAGATGGCTTTCACTGTGACTTTGTTGTCTGTGTTGAGGAGCGAAACTGGGAGCCAATTCCTGAGGTCGTGGAGGTCCCTCTATTTAGGCAACAGGGTGACCATGGCCTGCCTACACTATAGGGAGAGAACCCCGCTCCCTAAGGACTCAGCCCAGATAGTTGCGAGGTCTGGGCTGATCACTTCCCAGAATGTGTGGTAGAACTCCAGAGTCAGCCCGTCAGTCCCTGGAGATTTGTTGATGGGGATCAGACAGAGGGCCTCCAAGAACTCGACCAGAGTGAGAGGTTACTCTAACCAAACCTGGTCCCCTGCGCTGACTGTAGAGAGTTCATCCCAGAGGCATCAGCATCTATTGGATGCAGGGAGAAAAGGCTGACATAAAAGGCCTTGGCCCTTTCCCGCATCTCAATCGACCCTATGAGACTCTGTGAGAGGTGTGCCATCGTCCACCAGGAGGCTCGTGGAATGCTTTTTGGCTCCCCTCTTTTTCTCCAGGGTATAGAAGAAGCAGGAGTCGCAATCCATTTCCTGAAGATACTTGATGCGGGATCAAACAGAGGCACCCAGGGCCCTGAGCTCATCACATTTTTCCTGACACACTTTGCAGAGGGATGGATTCCTGGGGCAAGAGGCTAGGTGCCTCTTCAGTTCCAAAACCTCCTGCTCCAACTGTTCTAATGCCACATCCCACCGCTGGCTGGCCCCTCGGGTGTAGTCATGGCAGAAGAGCTGGTCACATACCTTCCCCACATCCCAGCATTTCTGTGCTGAGGGAAAGGCATGCCTCTGGCTCCTCCAAGCCAGCCAGAACTCCTGGAAGGATGCTGCAAAGTCCACATTCTCCAACAGACTATTAATTGCAATGCCAGTAGGCTGGCTCCAGCTGCTCAGGTGTTAGCGACGCCATTATGTCCACCAGATGGTGGTCCAAGAATGGGTCCAGCCTGATGCTGGAGGTATGGGCCCAGCAAGATGTGAAATCAAGAAATGTAAATGCAGTCCAACTGGGAGTGGCACAATTGAATGTCCTCCACCCATACGTAAGTGAAGGTGGTGGAGTTGTCCGGGTGGTAGTCTAACCAGGGAGTAATGGTTGACAATCTCTCTGAGAACGTCCAGGGTGGCCTAGCACTTCTCTATCCCAAGGTGGTCCTGTGCTTCCACGGTAGTGTTAAAATTTACGTTCAGGATCAGGCACTTATGAAGATCCAGAGAGCTGAGGAAGACAGATGCCTGCTGATAGAACTGCAGTGGCTCTGGGCCCATTATGTTAACCAAGAAAAGCCTGTGTAGGAGTCAGGAAATTCCATGAGTATGCACCTAGTTTCAGATGCATTCTTTCATTGGTGTGGGGAAGCATTGTTTGCACCTCAACCCTTTATGAAAGTAGCAGGGTGTACAGCAGAGAGTGGTTAGTTGATACTACTACTTCATTCCTCTCTAGCCCTTCAGCAGCATGGCTATTGCGGGTGCTTTAGTACAATTCAGGTACATGGTTAAAAGATGGTTGGGGCTACAAGACAGAGTTATATTTTAATCAATTTGGGGATAGTTTATCTGCATTGTAACTCGTCTGACACTATTGATTTTTGTAGTGCAGATGGGATCTTATCTAACCTGCTCACTTTAAAAGCAGAATACACCGTTGGAAGAAATTATCAGTAATAAAAGAACATTTCATCCTTTTTGTCACAATGTACTGTCCTTTCTATTGACACTAAATTTGTTGTCAAGGTGTTGATATTGAAAGCAATGTCATGCATGATTACTTGAAGTTGGTTACTCCTAGAAGCCAGGAGTTAGTGGTTTTCTATGTTGGCCAAGTGTGATTGCAAAAGTTACTAAAATATTAGTGTTCTGCCTCAAGAACTCCTGGCCTTTGAGCTAAGGGTTTCAGTTTCCCATTACACAGAGTGATATCAGGCCTGAGGTGCTTATGATAGTTTCCAAGAAGATATCACTCTGATATAAATATATACTGTACTGAAATCCATCAATTTCTTAATATAAGATTTTGAATGTTGGTTTATTTCTTAATAAAAAATTGCTGAAGCATTTATCAGCTGTTAGTAGTATCAGACAGAGTTAAAGTTTATTAATTAATATGTTGTTATATAAACCTATGTCCCTGGATTTTGATGGTATATGTTTACTTAATCTTTCAGTAGTGTCAAGTTAGAAGAATCAGTTATATAATATACAGTATCTGGTGTTTCACCCCACTAAACCTTGTTTCAAAAAGTTATCATTATACACATGTGCATTCAGGAATGTAATCTGAATTGTGATTCTGTCTTTCATAATCCTAGCAAAAAATAAAACAATTTGCCACCCATTTTACAATTTATGCAAACTTTATACAACTATTAATTTTGTGATATAAAAGGGATACATGGCCTCTTTCTTACCAGTTCAAAGTCATGAAATGTGATGTAGCTTCCTTTTTCTAAACCAATTTTCTGATTGCATTTGCACACCTCCTTTCTTTATAATGACCATCTTTTTTTACTCGTTGTGCTACGGGATTACAGATTACGCTACCAAAGAAGTAGTGGATGCTATAGGAGTCAAATAATTTTTGGATAGACCATACCTACAGAAGGCTGATTATTGCTCTAGGAATAAAAATGATGGGCTACATGGATTAAAGAGTCTTTCAGCCTAATTTCCTAAGGATGCTATCTTCCATTAAATGGGCAAAAGGGACTAGAAACGTTTTGATTTGTGGGGTTTCTCTTCATTCTTCCAAAGTGGGTCAGTAGGGCACTGCTTCCTCCCGCTATGGAAGGGGCAGGGGTTACAGCCCTGACCACAGTGGAGAATATAGTTTCTCATTTAACCAAAGAAATAAATGTTCTTGAATAGAAGAAGGATGTCTAGGAATCCAAAACCGGGTGAAAGCCTCTTTCTCCCTTGGGTGGAGGAGGGGGTGAGAGCACCTTGGCATATGCACTGGTTTGGGTCAGGTGGGATGAGAGAAGCTGCACTCAGCCGCACAGATCCCCTCTGCTTTAGGGGGAATTAAAAGATAAACTTGTCTATCTGAAGTTTTGCATTTTGCAAATATGAATGCATAAGATTTCCTTTCACTGCAAATCTGTTCATGGATGAGGGAGTTTTTGCTTAATTACCATTAGCCTAAACACCAGTATGTGCTCAGTAGCAAAGCATATATGTAAAGTTGAACCTATAATGCTATTACTAACGTACTAAAACCTACTCAAGGACACATGTATACCTCAGGCAAAGAGTTTGGGAAACAAAGTAAAATGAATGGATTGGAGTCTCTGTATTGCTCAAAATACATTAATTTCCTTCCAAATCTAGTCTCTCTCTCTCTCTCTCTGCCCCGCTGATGCTCACTCAGACAGTCATACCACAAAGATGTACAGTAGCCAGCTGAAGTGCTACAGCTTTCTCCCTGGTGACAGATGTGCTATGCTTTATGAAGGTCATAGAATTCATGCCCGTTACTGGAAAAAATTATGCCAAAGACAAAATTAGAAGGAAATACATTGCTCTCCAGTGTTCCAAAGAAGCGGGGAGGGGAAAGTCTGTCACAGTTACACAGTAATTACTCACTTTACTGTGTAATATTAAAGAAAATAGTAACTTCCTGGGAGGCAGCTATTAGTCTTATCACATATCAAGTATTATAAAGTGCATTTATTTTTGTAAAGGAGTTGTAGGCTGTTGAGGTACATTAATCTTCCTAGCTAAGGATTTTGTCCTGCATGGTTCTGAATGCCTTATAGCCAATTGAATGGAGGGCTCAGCGCTGGCTCTTAGGGTAGAACTAGAGCAGGGCAAATACTGCAAAAAATGTACTATGACTATTCATTTGAATTTATAAGTGAACATGCTTCAGGTGTGTTCATAACTCCTTTGTATTTGTTTTCTGTCAGCTTTCCTGAAAGTGAGTTTTACTAGTATTGATCCTAGAGGAAAGAGAATTTTAAGGTCAGATGCTCAGGATGTAAATTTTAAATTTGCTTATCTTGAGGATTCACACCAGATTATGAGTTATGCTGGTTTAACCAGGAAAACAATACCATATGATTTATATGGCTGATCACGGATAAGCAGCAAATTTGATATTTCAAATAGGAAGTCATAGAAGGTGATAAATGAAAGTCATAGAGTAAATGAAACTCACTAAAAGGTCATCAAATAATTTCAGTTAATAGATTCATTTGAGAAAAATCCATGAAAAGGAGAAAGAAAAAACCCTCAAATCAGTCACAATAAATTACTGCTTAGCTTTTGGTCAGAATTGGATTGTAATGCTGTTATATTTTCTCTCCGTGTTAATTCTCTTCTGTGTTTTGATATTTGTGACTAGTATGTCAGATTAATGAAATGTCCATGGATGCTATTCATATCTGTCTTTCTCTCCTTTTCCAGTTGAGAAAACATCTTTGTACCATACACTGCTAGTGGAGATACATTTCATGTTTATAAACTTAGACTTGTGGTCTTAATAATGTCTGTATTTTTATTTAACAGGTTTGCCTGTTTGCCCTGAGCTAACCAGAGAACGTATCCCTAAAACCAGAGATGTGGGTCACTTTTTGTCCATTACTGGAACTGTTATTCGTACCAGTCTAGTGAAAGTCCTGGAGTTTGAACGGGATTACATGTGTAACAAGTGCAAGCACGTTTTTGTGGTCAAAGCAGATTTTGAGCAGTACTATGCTTTCTTCCGTCCATCAACTTGCCCTAATGGAGAAGGTTGCAATTCATCTAAATTCACTTGTCTCTCAGGAACGTCCTCTGTTCCCACCAGCTGCAGAGACTATCAAGAAATCAAAATTCAGGAACAGGTAAACAAAAAAATAGAGGGAAGAGGAGGAATAAAATAAATGAATCATGTGGAAAAATAAATTATGCTAGTAAAAGTACTATGGACTTTGTTGCTAGTGTAAGCAAGTGCAACCCTAATAGAACTATACCTGCTTATGCCAGTGATGAATTGTTCCCTTGTAACTAGTAAAAGATTTGTTAACATTCTACTGTAAGTGGAAAAGCTGTATAAACCCTTTACTGTTATTTAGAACAATTGCCCGGGTGAGAGGAAAGCTACCAGACACCTTTATCCTGTAATTCCAAAAGTTCAAGCTAAAGAGCTAGAAAAATGAATATCCACAGAAACACCCATGCAAGTTTATTCCATTTGCTATATGACTGTTATTTGAAGTCATTTTTATGCATCATAAGAAATACTTACAGCCAATGCATGGATTAAATTAGGGTGTTCATAAATTAAGTACTAAGTGTGTGTAGTCCATCGGTTCGACGGTGATGTTTTCATGCTCTCTCGTTGTGGATTCTGGAGTGACTCTGAAGTCCAAAGCGTGACGCGCAAGCTCGTGAGCAGATCGGGCAGACAAAGTCATTGGTGAGTGTCTGGGTAGCTATAGCAGTAATATGGCGCTTTTCCCTTGCAGATAACAATCGGTTATTTCTGTCCTCTTCAAAGACTTGAAAAGCTCTGATTGCTGTGTGTTGCCAGGCTGATCTATTTAATGCAGCCTTCTCCAGATAATCTGGTTTTATTGCACCAGAGCGTGTGCTGTTCTTGGTGCTGTCCTTGTAGTGCTTTCTGGGGCAGCCTTGATTCCGGTGTCCTTGTACTGATTCTCCGTAGCAAACTTTTTCGGGGAGTCGATATTCAGGCATCCTAATGATGTGTCTAACCCAGCGTAGTTGGGCTTTTATCAGCATGGCCTCGATGCTTATGGCATTTGACTTTTGGAGAACCTCCAGGTTGGTAATTTTGTCCTGCCAACGGATCCCCATAATGGTGCGCAGAGATCGCATATGGAAAGCCTCCAGCGGTTTGATATGCCATTTGTATGGTGTCCAGGTCTCACAGCCGTAGAGGAGAGCTGTGAGCACAAAAGAAATATAAAGTTTTATTTTTGTTGAGAGCGTTATGTTGTGGGATTTCAGGACTTTGTTACGTAACTTTCCTAAGGACTGAGAAGCTTTCTGTATCCTGTTCGTGATCTTTGTCAAGAGATCAATCACTGGAGATGTTGCTGCCGAGATAGGTAAAACTGCCAACTTGCTTTAGTTGGATTCCACTAATGGATATGCTAGGGGATATGGCACAGAGCGGTGAAGATGATTGGTGCAACACCAGTTTTCTTCAGGCTGATTGTGAGGCCAAACAATTTTGATGCTTCAGCAAAGCAATCTACGATACATTGGAGATCTCCCTCTGTGTGCGCTAGAAGGGCACAATCATCTGCAAAGAGTGCTTCTCTTATTAGTAGTTCTGTTACTTTTGGTTTTGCTTTAAGCCTTGTAAGATTGAAGACTGAACCATTGTGTCTGTATCTGATGTATATGCCTCTGTTGAGCCCATCTGTAGCATGGTTGAGAACTCGAGGGAAGAAGAGGTTGAACAGTACAGGGGCAAGGACCTTGTTTGACTCCATATGAAATGGGAAAGGAGTCAGTAAGATCTCCCTTAAAAAGTACCTGACCTTGTATCGCCTCATGAAATAAACGAGTGATCTTTACCAGTTTGGTGGGCAACCAAGTTTGCTGAGGATCATCCATAATCCTTCCCTATTGACTGTAACAAATGCTTTTTTCAGATCGATGAAAGCACTGACGAGATTCATGTTTTGTTCGATACATTTTTCTTGTATTTGCCTAATACTGAAAATCACATCTATGGTGCTACGACCAGGTTTGAATCTGCACTGAGTCTCAGGTAGATTGGCTTCTGAGACAGATGAAATCAGTCGGTTCAGGAGGACATGAGCAAAGATTTTTCCAGCGACAGATAGGGGAGTTATCCCACGGTAGTTATCACAGACCACTTTGCTGCCTTTATTTTTAAATAAAGGAATAATTGTGGCATCTTTGAAGTCTTGTGGCATTTCTTCACTGTCCCAGATATCGGTAAGGATCTTCTGGAGCGTTGTTACCAGTTTTGGACCCGCAGATTTATATATTTCTGCTGGTATTCCATCTCTGCCCCGAGGACTTTCTTGAGCTCATCAAACTGATTGTCTTTTCTATTTTTTCAAGTGAGGATGGTAAATCAAGGTGGTGCTGAATAGGCTTTTGAAGTATTAGATTAATAGCATTTGTTTCAGCTGAGGATGGTGTGTTCAGTAACTGGCTGAAATGTTCAGCCCATCTCTGTTCCATGCCAGGTTTGTCTTTGATGACTGTCCTGCCATCAGCCATCATGAGACAACTTGTGCCCACCTTTGAACGTCCATAAACTAGCTTCAAGGAATCAAAGAACTTCTTTGTTTCATTTGTTTCTGCATATATTTGAGTGTCTTCTGCTACCTTCTCCCAACATTTATCTTGTATCAAGCGTAGTTGTCTTTGTGCCTTGTTTTGCAGGTGTTTAAATCTCTCTCTCTTTGAGGAGGACTGAATATCATTTTGCCAGATTTGGAAAGCCTCATTTTTTTCTTTCAAGAGTACTGTGATTTCCTCATCATTTTAATCAAGCCAGTCCTGGTGAGCCCTTTTCTTCCATCCAGGGACGTCAGTTGCAGGCTTTCTATTGTCGCTCTAAATTCCTCCTATGAGACAGGGTTATCACCAAGGTTGGTTTCTAGTGCACTTTGTAGTTTGTCTTGATAGGATGTATAATTTAGTTTAACAATATCCTAACACCCCTTATGTCACATTGTCGGACAATGATGGAATCTATTAGATGCCATTGTTTGGATCTGGGATGGATCCATGTAGTTTTATATTTGTCTTCCTGTCTGAATATGGTATTTGTAATTGTCAGGCTATGCTCTGTATGCTTGCTTAGGAGTAGGAGACCATTTTCGTTAATTTTTCCAGTGCCGTTTTTCCCAATGACACCTTGATAGTTGTTGTTATCTTTAGCTACTCTTGCATTAAAATCTCCTGGGATGATTAGTTTGTTACTTTGTGGTATTGATGAGAGAGTCGAGATCAGAATAGAACCGTTCCTTAGCATCATCAGGGCGTGTTAAGGTGGTTGCATATGCACTGATGATGGTAGCAAATCATGACTTATTTAGTGGTAACTGGACTTTCATGAGTCTTTGGTTAATGCCTATTTGAAGGTCTTTGAGACATTGCAATAGTTTGGTCTTAATGGCAATTCCCACTCCATGGATTCTGTCTTTGTCTGGTTATTTTCCCTTCCAAAAGAAGATGTAACTCCCAGCCGGTTCTGTGATAATGCCCTCGCCTGCCAATCTAGTTTCACTGTGTGCTGCAATGTCAATGTCATACTGGGCTATCTCTTTGGAAAGGAGAACTGTTCTTTCAAATTGAGAGGTATCGTCTTTGTCTATCATTGCTGCTTGGAACATCAGGACTATCTGTAGTGCTTTTTTGGTTATCTTTGGCTTTCGACTGCATTGGGGATGATCCACCAGCCATGGTAAGATGGCCGGATTTAATTTGGGCAGGCAGTGTTTGAGGCACCTTTTCTAGTCACTTCACTTAGAAAGGGAGAGCAGTGCAATCCTAAAAAGGACTGCTCTGTCACCAGGGGTGTTGCCGAGCTCCCCTGCTGCCCTTGGGTCAGGGATGTGCGACCAATGTCCCAAGCCACCTGCATGCAGGCTTGTGGCTACGACTACTAGTAATCATCTTCACCTGTCGCTTTGCCACTCCCCCATCACCACAGGACTTTTGAAGAGAGATGTGCATGAATGACATGTGTGTGAAGTTGATTAAAATGGGAGAGTCGTTGCACTGGGACAGTCCCATTCTCTTGACTGCTGAAGCTTGGCTCAGTGGCACAAAGACTGTTACAGCTGGAGGCATCTTTAGCTGCAGTGGATAACCATGACTTCTGTAGTGCCCCATTATGCCTTTCGCCTTCCACAATATGTTGCTGCATAATACAATACAAAATATATGTTGTCTATCTAAGGGCTTTGCTACACAAGGAGTTATTTCAGAATTGTTAAACCCGATTAACTCTTCTTGATTAACTCAGTATGCGTACCCTCTTATTCTGAATGAGAGTGCCTTATTCCAAATTAGCTTAATTCACATGGAGTTAATCAGAAATAGTTAATCTACTTTAAATTCCTACACTATCCTATACTGGATTAATCTTCCTGTGTAGATAAACTCTAAACCAACTGTACATTTGTTTTATATGTGGTCACGATACTTGAGATGGCTCCCATGGAACCAATTTAGCCCAGTTATGGCAAATGCCATCTCTATGGGTGCTGCTGCTGCAAGAGCAAATCTGCAGATCTCTACCACTGCCAGTCTGCAGCCAGCTACAAAAATGGTCACTGAACATTTTGCTGCCCAAGGCAACATGCAGTCATTTGTATGATAGTCAGCCCAGAGGGAGTGCCTATGATTGTTGCATAACTGGGGAAGTTATAACAAAAACTCAGTATAATGGGGACATACTTGGTCAGTGCCAAGTGGTTAAGAGATGCTTAACCAAGTGAAAAATAGGTGAAAAATTCTAAGTTCTACAAAATTTGAAAAAAAGAGAAATTTTAGTTAATATTTCTATTATTGTATTTTTGTTGAGTACAGTAACTTATTCAGACTTCTTTTAAGTGGCCTCTTATCTTAATTGGGATGATTTGATGTCCAATTTAAGAGAGCTCTGAGATGTGTGTACGTATACATCGTATATACAAAAATAGAACTGTGTAGAGTGAGAAATTAAAAATATTTTAACAAATTAAGGATAACCAATGACTGCAGAAGTTAAAATATTTCTGATAGCATGTTCCCTATGTTGCATATTCTCTTTATGCTTATTCCAGATTTTTAGTTTTTATTAGAACTTTAATTTTTTCTTTTACTGTGTCGCAAATATCTGCATTGTGAGACAGTTTCATCAGTAGTATGAACCTATTGATATTAATGGAGTTACATCGGGATTAAATTGACTCTGTATATACGATCTGTCCTGTTTAGTGCTGCCAGTAACAAATGTTTCTGCCACCAGTACCCACAGAGATGCAAGTTGCCTGTAGAAATAAAGTAATAGACAAAAATGCAGAAACAATTTCTAGGCCCTGGAGAATGAATTAACCTAAAATTGTAATATGGATGAGCATTTGCTACAAAAGAAGTAGGTACTTCAGATTACTATTCTGTCCGCAGAGTACAATTTAACAATTACAGCAGGGCTTTGTGAGTAACTAGAAAAGAAGTGCTTTATATGGAAATCGCCTGTGACAAGATTGCATAGCTTTTGCCTTGGAGGAAAAAAAATACAACAATTACTGATGTACTTGTCAATATGTATTCTCCTGGTTGTGTTTGATTTGCTTTTCACCTGCTGTTGGTTTAGTCTTTGGGATTTAAGTGTAAACTTCTTTCCGTCCCTGTCAAATCTTGATTAAATACCTTTAGTGAAGTGGCATCTTCCAATATATACAGTTAAGAGGAACTGTTTAATTTTTAAGCAGGCATCAGTGCCTACAGTAAACTTGGTTTATTGAAATCATCCTAAACTAATTCTCAATTAATGTAAAAAAAAGTTCATTTTTTTACAATTACCTTATTTTTGTAGGTTTCAGAGTAACAGCCGTGTTAGTCTATATCCGCAAAAAGTACAGGAGTACTTGTGGCACCTTAGAGACTAACAAATTTATTAGAGCATAAGCTTTCATGGGCTACAGCCCACTTCATCAGATGCATAGAATGGAACATATAATAAGAAGATATATATACGTACAGAGAACATGAAAAGGTGAAATTTGCCACACCAACTCTAAGACGCTAATTAATTAAGATGAGCTATTACCAGCAGGAGAAAAAAAACTTTTGTAGTGATAATCAAGATGGCCCATTTCAGACAGTTAACAAGAAGGTGTGAGGATACTTAACATGGGGAAATAGATTCAAGTTGTGTAATGACCAGCCACCCCCAGTCTCTATTCAAGCCCAAGTTAATGGTATCTAGTTTGCAAATTAATTCCGGTTCAGCAGTTTCTTGTTGGAGTCTGTTTTTGAAGCTTTTCTGTTGCAAAACTGCCACCTATATATATATCTTCTTACTACATGTTCCATTCTATGCATCTGATGAAGTGGGCTGTAGCCCATGAAAGCTTATGGTCAAATAAATTTGTTAGTCTCTAAGGTGCCACAGGTACTCCTGTTCTTATTTTTGTAAAGCTTTATCCAGCAAGACGTTGAAGTTGTTCAGCACCTCCCAGAATACGGCCCCTAGAGATAATTTAAGGTCCAGTTCTGTTTCCATTGATGTCAGTGGCAAGATTCCCCTAACTTAATGAGAGCAGCTGCATGCTCATTGTATGAGTTCTGTGAGAGAAACTAAGGAGATGCTCCTTTGCAGGGAATGAAAAATAAGGTCTTTGGTGTGCAGAATAATGGTTCTGTTGGAAACCAGGCTGGCATGGTTTGGCCAGTTTGTAAACCAAAGCAATAGCATGTGGTGGTTTGATGGCACCTGCCTGTAATAAATGCATACACTTTTTCTTGCTGTCTACTAGATTCAAAGGCTATCTGTCGGAAGCATCCCTCGTTCTATGGTCGTTGTCCTGGAAGATGACTTAGTGGACAGTTGTAAGTCAGGTGAGGACAATGGAGTGTTCCCATGTAAAGTTATATGTAGTTTCAATTACACACATTTGTGCCTCGGGCATTTTCAAGTTTGTATTTCATTTGAAAGAAGGCATCTCCAATAAAGTTGTCAGTTTTTAGGGCTTGTCTGGTGGGAAACGCTCATGTATCACTTTGTTGTTGTGTTAAGTCAGTGTGTTAACATGGCAAATTAATTCTGTTGCAGAAAAGACCATCCCCTTTTGTGACATCATAACATTTTGACAGAAAAACATTGCTATGCAATATTTCATGGGCTCCAGAAGTTATTTTGAGACCTGTAAATGTCAGGATACTGAATCTCCTTTTCTAAACTGGTGACAGTACTTACAGTTTAGTGTCCCTTTGGTGGTTTGGGAAACCATGTATCATAGCTTCCCGTCAAAGAAAGGTTGCAGGTAAAAATGTCAGCTTAGTGTGCAGTGACCGTCAAAAAAGCAAACAGACCATTAGGATGTACAAAGAATGGGACAGAAAATAATATTCAGAATGTTATAAGTCCATTATATAAATGGATAGTACCCCTTCCCCAGCAATACTGTGTTCACTACTGATCACCCACTCTCAAAATGATACAGAGGTCAAGGTTTACCAAAGTGGCACTGGCCGCTGTTGTAGAAAGGAACCAAAAGCTAGATGGAATAATCCAATATAGCAGCTTCTATGTAATTGACTGAGACTGATCCAGTATATCAGCAAATAAGAATGAAATGGGGGAAAGGAGGGTGCACAGAGCCCCTGGTGTGGGGGATGGGGGACCCTGGAATGAGGACAAAACACAGACTCCTTGGGATATAGGGAATAGGGGACAATGGTATGCTGGGAGAGGGACATGGGGAACACACGAGTCCCTTGGCATGTGGTGGATAGGAAATGGGGGGCACACAGAAACTATGGCGGGTGGAAGAATGGAGGACCTTGGTATGGAGGGGAGGTAAAAATGGGGGAGGCACACAATGTGGCATGGGGGAGAGAATGGAGGACAATGTTATGGGAGGGAGGAATGCACACACATTGCTGCTGGCACGGAGTAGGGCAGTGGTTCCCAAACTTGTTCCACCTCTTGTGCAAGGAAAGCCCCTGGCGGGCCGGGCCGCGGTTTGCTGCTCCAGGCCAATGAGGGCTGTGGGAAGTGGCACGGGCTGAGGGACGTACTGACCGCCGCTTCCAGCAGTTCCCATTGGCCTGGAGCAGTGAACCGCGGCCACTGGGAGCCGAGATCGGCCAAACCTGCGGACGCAGCAGGTAAACAAACCAGCCTGGCCCACCAGGGGCTTTCCCTGCACAAGCGGTGGAACAAGTCTGGAAACCACTGGAGTAGGAGGTTGGAGGAAGTCCCTGAAATAGAGAGGGATGGGGGAGGGTGCACACCTGGAGCTTGTGTGGGGGAATGGAGGGATGCAAGGAGCCCCTGCTGTGTCCAATACATTCAACCTGCGGAAACAGCAAAGTGGTTGTATAGAGCTATGGCAACTTCTGAATGAAACGAATAGCATAATGCACAGAGTTCCACTTGTGATTTAGATGTCTGTACGAAAACAAAAGAGCAAGTAGAAGTTTTAGTATTTACAACAACAGAGGTTTTTGACTAATTATATCCGCAAATCAAAAGGCATGACAAGAATACAAAAAAACAGAGATGGAATTATTTAGTAAAACTATCAGATGAAATTTGGTCGAGTTTTAGGTTTAATAAGGCCCAGTGAAAAGTTTCTATGAAATATTGCAGCGTTTTTATGAATGCATGAAACCTGAAAGTGAAATGGACTATAAACAAACCTTAGACTAAGTAGTCTTATTTTTATTGACTGAAGCAAAAGAGATGAAACAAGTAAATAAAGAGCATTAATAGTAGAAGTAAATAATATACTTTTTAGATGTCACTGTTGCTTATTAAATAGGTAAGGAATTTTTAAAGTAAGTTTTTGAACCTGATAGTTTTTCTTTATAACCCTTAAGACAGGTTATATTCATTTCTTTTGTTTGTTTTAGATTCACAATTTTTAAAAAATGATTACAAAATATTAGTCCCAGTTTTTATTCATAAACATAAAAAAGGCTACATGATGTCGCCTATTTTAGAGATGCAGTAATTAGAGTAAATTCTTTTTTCTAGCAATATCTGCTCTACAAAGGCCTAAACTCATAGAATCATAGAATATCAGGGTTGGAAGGGACCCAGGAGGTCATCTAGTCCAACCCCCTGCTCAAAGCAGGACCAATCCCCAATTAAATCATCCCAGCCAGGGCTTTGTCAAACCTGACCTTAAAAACTTCTAAGGAAGGAGATTCTACCACCTCCCTAGGTAACGCATTCCAGTGTTTCACCACCCTCCTAGTGAAAAAGTTTTTCCTAATATCCAGCCTAAACCTCCCCCACTGCAACTTGAGACTATTACTCCTTGTTCTGTCCTCTTCCACCACTGAGAATAGTCTAGAACCATCCTCTCTGGAACCACCTCTCAGGTAGTTGAAAGCAGCTATCAAATCCCCCCTCATTCTTCTCTTCTACAGACTAAACAATCCCAGTTCCCTCAGCCTCTCCTCTTAAGTCATGTGTTCCAGACCCCTAATCATTTTTGTTGCCCTTCGCTGGACTCTCTCCAATTTTTCCACATCCTTCTTGTAGTGTGGGACCCAAAACTGGACACAGTACTCCAGATGAGGCCTCACCAGTCTCGAATAGAGGGGAACGATCACGTCCCTCGATCTGCTCGCTATGCCCCTACTTATACATACCAAAATGCCATTGGCCTTCTTGGCAACAAGGGCACACTGCTGACTCATATCCAGCTTCTCGTCCACTGTCACCCCTAGGTCCTTTTCCGCAGAACTGCTGCCTAGCCATTCGGGCCCTAGTCTGTAGCTGTGCATTGGATTCTTCCGTCCTAAGTGCAGGACCCTGCACTTATCCTTATTGAACCTCATCAGATTTCTTTTGGCCCAATCCTCCAATTTGTCTAGGTCCCTCTGTATCCTATCTCTGCCCTCCAGCGTATCTACCACTCCTCCCAGTTTAGTATCATCCGCAAATTTGCTGAGAGTGCAATCCACACCATCCTCCAGATCATTTATGAAGATATTGAACAAAACCGGCCCCAGGACCGACCCCTGGGGCACTCCACTTGATACCGGCTGCCAACTAGACGTGGAGCCATTGATCACTACCCGTTGAGCCCGACAATCTAGCCAACTTTCTACCCACCTTATAGTGCATTCATCCAGCCCATACTTCTTTAACTTGCTGACAAGAATACTGTGGGAGACCGTGTCAAAAGCTTTGCTAAAGTCAAGAAACAATACATCCACTGCTTTCCCTTCATCCACAGAACCAGTAATCTCATCATAGAAGGCGATTAGATTAGTCAGGCATGACCTTCCCTTGGTGAATCCATGCTGACTGTTCCTGATCACTTTCCTCTCATGTAAGTGCTTCAGGATTGATTCTTTGAGGACCTGCTCCATGATTTTTCCGGGGACTGAGGAGAGGCTGACTGGCCTGTAGTTCCCAGGATCCTCCTTCTTCCCTTTTTTAAAGATTGGCACTACATTAGCCTTTTTCCAGTCATCCGGGACTTCCCCCGTTCGCCACGAGTTTTCAAAGATAATGGCCAATGGCTCTGCAATCACAGCCGCCAATTCCTTTAGCACTCTCGGATGCAACTCATCCGGCCCCATGGACTTGTGCACGTCCAGCATTTCTAAATAGTCCCTAACCACCTCTTTCTCTACAGAGGGCTGGCCATCTACTCCCCATGTTGTGATGCCCAGTGCAGCAGTCTGGGAGCTGTCCTTGTTCATGAAGACAGAGGCAAAAAAAGCATTGAGTACATTAGCTTTTTCCACATCCTCTGTCACTAGGTTGCCTCCCTCATTCAGTAAGGGGCCCACACTTTCCTTGGCTTTCTTCTTGTTGCCAACATACCTGAAGAAACCCTTCTTGTTACTCTTGACATCTCTTGCTAGCTGCAGCTCCAGGTGCGATTTGGCCCTCCTGGTTTCATTCCTACATGCCCGAGCAATATTTTTATACTCTTCCCTGGTCATATGTCCAACCTTCCACTTCTTGTAAGCTTCTTTTTTATGTTTAAGATCCGCTAGGATTTCACCGTTAAGCCAAGCTGGTCGCCTGCCATATTTACTGCTCTTTCGACTCATCGGGATGGTTTGTCCCTGTAACCTCAACAGGGATTCCTTGAAATACAGCCAGCTCTCCTGGACTCCTTTCCCCTTCATGTTAGTCCCCCAGAGGATCCTACCCATCCATTCCCTGAGGGAGTCGAAGTCTGCTTTCCTAAAGTCCAGGGTCTGTATCCTGCTGCTTACCTTTCTTCCCTGTGTCAGGATCCTGAACTCAACCAACTCATGGTCACTGCCTCCCAGGTTCCCATCCACTTTTGCTTCCCCCACTAATTCTTCCCGGGTTGTGAGCAGCAGGTCAAGAAAAGCTCCCCCCCTAGTTGGCTCCTCTAGCACTTGCACCAGGAAATTGTCCCCTACGCTTTCCAAAAACTTCCTGGATTGTCTATGCACCGCTGTATTGCCCTCCCAGCAGATATCAGGAAAATTAAAGAATATCAGGAAAATTAAACTAACTGTCCTGTTATGTTTAATTTAAAATTAACTGTCCTATTATGTTTAATTTAGCTGTTAATTTGTGTATCTGCATATACTGAGCAGGATGTTATTGTGGCTAATTTTGTCCTTACTCGCAGGTGATGACATCACGGTGTATGGCGTGGTAATGCAGAGATGGAAACCCTTCCACCAGGATGTGCGCTGTGACGTAGAGATTGTTTTGAAAGCCAATTACATTCAAGTGAACAATGAACAACTGACAGGGGTTATAGTTGATGAGGAGGTTCAGAAGGAATTTGAAGACTTCTGGGAAAAACATAAGCGTGATCCCTTAGCAGGTTTGTAGATGAAAGTGAAAACAGGAACTGTGCTTGGATTTTTGCTGGAGACAACACTGAAAATTATATTATTGACAACGTTTTTATTTCATTCCCTTATCCCACACTCCTCCTTGGAAGCTGTTGGCCCAGTTGTAGTGCACCTTCAGATCCCATTCACTTCAGGTGTGTTATGCACTCAGCTCTCCTGCTGCTCAGACCATGTCTCAGTCTGTCAGAGCTTGTCTCAGTCTGTCAGAGCTTGTCTCAGGCAGACAAGACAAACCTCCAAGAACTTCGTTTTAAAACTGTGTAGAGCATGTGTTTGTGTGCTTGTTTGTCTTGTCATGGCAGTTTAAGGAATAATTTCTTGCTACCCAAAATTTCCAACAAAGGAATATAAAATTCTTCCTTGAAACGAATTTAAAAATAGGACACACTTAATCCACACCAAAACTGCATTTCTGTGATTTTTCTTTTGAGCCTTATGCCATTGTAGTTGCTGCAGTGTTTTATGTAGCACTTAACAGGGAGTGAGCCTGAGTCAGAAATGGTAAGAGTATTAGAAAAAACACAATGCTGTTATGTGCAACAAGAAAAAAAACACAGTAGGTCAGTCGCAGCACTGTGAAGCAATCGTTTGGATCAGATCTGGTTTAGTCAGCATTGCTGTGTTGACTATGTTAATAGCTTAAAAATATGGTTCTGTGTCTCTGTACCCCATACTTCTGTGAATTGAATTGGGATTTATGTATGTATTTATAACAAGTCACACACCTGAGTTATATTAAAACCAATCTGTTTCTATAACAGTTTTACATATTAAAAACACCTTTAATTCTTAAACTACAGTTCTTCATACAAGGTCTGTCCTGCTGGCATCTTCATAAGAGAAGCAAGATATAACTAGTCTTTGAGGGAAGACTTCATAGTCAGATAAATAAGCACACCAGGTTGCAAATACATTAGGCAATTATGTGCTGTCTTCTTCATGGCCTCATACACATTACCTCACAGGAATGCAAACACTTTCATAAAATGTTATTTTTTCTCCCTTGTATTGTGGAGTGGGTTTTGGTGGGTTGTTTTTGTTTTAAATTTGAGCAGCTATGATTAACTGATGATCTGTGTTGTATAAACTCTAACCGGCTACCAGAAGTTTTATATGTGCTTCGTTTACACAGAGAGCCTGGTTTGCCATTGTGTTATTCTGGATTTACACTGTGGTCACTCCCGTTGTTTTCATTGGGGTCATGCTGGCATAAAACTAGAGTAATGCAGTGGTGAATTATGCCCTGCATCTTAACCGTGCTGCACAGCCCATAGGTGTAGCACATCACATCTTACCCAAAGTGGGCCCCACCCTATCCTTAGTATCCTTACCTTCTACCTTTGTAATGGTAAATCCATTAATCTAACACACCGTGTCTTCACACACTTACTTCCAAGCAGGGCCGGCTCTACAGTTTTTGCCGCCCCAAGCAGTGAAGTAAACTGCCACTGCAGACAGTGAAAGGGAGAAGCTGCCGCCGATTTGCGGCCGCGGCCAGCGGAACAGAGAAGCTGCCGCCAAATTGCCGCCGCGGCGGAAACACTGCCGCCCCTTTCTAACTGCCGCCCCAAGCACCTGCTTGGAACACTGGTGCCTGGAGCCGGCCCTGCCTCCAAGTATAAAACATCCATTTTAGGGATTCACAGCACTTCCTTTTCTTTAAGGTTGGTTGCTCAGCTCTGTGTGCTAACAGTGAAAGGTAGTGTATCGCCCCAGAATCTTGATCTCTGATGTGCTGCTAATGTCAGTGCTTCAGAGGGCAGAATTAATTCTATTACATCTGTTCACTGCCAGCAAAATCAGCTGAACAGATTAGAACATTTCAGTGCTTGAGAGAATATATGGACAGTGAGGGAAAGACTACATAGAAAAGGGTGAGGAGATAGGGAGATTCAGTAAAATAAAAATAGAGAGAGATGAGCCAATTTTCTGCGTCATGTACAGTACAGTATATCTTGGCATTAAACTTTTTTTTAAAATCAGTGGAGCTATGCCAAATTACACCAGCTGTGTATCTGGCTCTCTGGTTCCTGTATGCACACAATGTACGAGCATTCAAGAGGATAAACTGAGGGGCTATAAGAACTTGTCTTCTGTGGTTTCATCTGTGAACTAAAGTATTCAGTTTTAGGACTTTGTACTGGTGCCCAGCATCCAAGTGCCTTCCACCTTAAACTGGCATAGCAAAGTCCTTATATTGATTTACATCAACTGAGGATCTGGTCTGATGGCATTTAGTCTTCAAAGTGAAAGATGTTTGGGTCTAACAGCTGCTTTGGGGGTTTGCCTGAGGAGAGTGTGTTAATTTATATCAGATTTGACTTTAAAACAGTGCTGAATGCCTTTTTTCACTTCTTTTCTAGGGCGGAATGAAATTTTGGCTAGCTTGTGTCCCCAGGTTTTTGGATTATATCTGGTGAAGTTGGCTGTAGCCATGGTGCTTGCTGGGGGTGTCCAAAGGGCTGATGCTGCAGGAACTCGAGTGAGAGGTTAGTATTCTTGTTTCTAATAGTACATTTCTTCCCACCATACATACAAACATTCAAAATGAATATTAGAACAAATAACGCTGCAGAAACATAATCGTTCTGGGTGAGAATGTTGTATAAACAGCATTTGGGTTTCCTATTTTTAGTTTTATTTTTTAATTTCATTTTTCCAAAATAACTTGAGTGATAGAAACCAGTTTTCAATGCCCCATTGAATAAAGTATTAAAAGCAATCATTTTAGGTAAAACAGAGGCTCAGATAAAAAGTAGTTTTATAAATGACATTTTTAAATGATTTGGTAGTAGCACATCCCTAATGGTATTTGGCATCAGAGTGGAATATTAATATTTCCATTGTGTGAATCTCTATCCTGCATTGAAGGGAAAAAATAAGATTCCTAATGCCAGATTTTTCCATCTGTGATTGTCAGCACGTTTCTCTTAGAACTGATACTGTAAGCTATCTGCCTGCTGATTCTCCTTCTGTTGTTATTACATGACAAATGTGCTAGGTGGTATGTAGGTCATAGACTATGTAGTCTAAAATAATGTGTGTATATACAAGTATGGAATATATGTTTTTAAAAAATGCTTCAGCAGCCAAATCAAGTCATATATATCCTTAAAGTGAAGTCACTTTGTTTATATTGTTTATATAAGATAATTAAATCATTTTAGAAGTTTTTGATGAAGTACTTAATAACCAAAATATTTACTTTTGTAATTGCTTTGTATTTGGAAATTACTAAAATTCATGATTATTCGACTTCAATTATTATCTAATAAGAAAAAAGGCTGACTTTATTGCTTATTTGTACAATAATTCAAGTAGTTAAATATTGGGATCATAACTAAGCAGTGGTTCCGATTCCCTTCATTACTCAAGGTGGGAGTGAAAAATTTACCATAGCTGGCGTCTGCAAAACAAGTCCATTAAAATATGAAAACTAGTAACTGGTTGACCCTATAAGGCTGGATATGTGATTATTTTAAAGACTCTTTTATGATGAGAATTGAGTTTGAACGCTGCAATATGATTAGGTACGACTTGTGAATTATACAGTTTTATCACTGTCTGAGCAATGTTAGATATGACAGTATTACACCTGAATTATTTATTGCATCATATGTTAAGAGGTAAATTTTATATGAAGAATTACAATTATTATTTTAGTTAAAAACTTCTATATCTTGTCTGTCTTTATAAATGTAGTAGTCAGTATGCCACCCAGGCAACCTCAAGCTTTGTGTATTTATTTTTTCCAAAGGTGAATCACATCTTTTGTTGGTTGGAGATCCTGGCACAGGGAAATCTCAGTTTCTCAAATATGCAGTAAAGATTACACCACGATCTGTGCTTACTGCAGGAATTGGATCTACAAGTGCAGGTATCTGATGTTCCAGGTGTGCCAAGCAGGGTGTGTTCTTAATTTTTATTACAGTTTATCTGGGAGTCTAAGCAGAGAGGGGTTTTATGTGTGAGCAATGATATAAGCTACTCTTGATTGTATTAATATAGTCTCTAGAAAAAATTACCATGGAATTGGACAAGTGAGGGCTGGGATGGCTCCATATAGATTATTGGGAATACATCAGACATGTAGCCGTTTCTCCTGTGGTGGGTACAAACTTGCTTCACCCCTGCAGTGGGATGGTATGGTAGGATCTCTGTCAGTGGATCCTCATGGACCCTCCCCCAAAGAATCATCCTATGGATGTTGCTTTTTGCCTTTTTTATTTCCCCTCCTGCAGAAAATTATTGAGGCCTATATTTGTTCTTTTTCTGGCTTTTTCGATTCTTCCAGAATGAGTACACATTGTGTGGCTGTTACATGCAGTAGAATCATTCTCTTTCTGCTTAACTGAGACTCCTCCTCTTTTCTCTTCCTCTCCATGTTTTGGGTTCATGGCAGGCTGAGAGTCAGTTCCCTGCTGTGAGGCACTGCCTTGTGCTGCTGAATCCTTATCTCGACTCTGGCCCATAAAGAAACATCTGAAGAGCAAGTTTTTTCTCCATTAGTATGGCCCAGATGGCACCAAATGCCAGGGGTTGTTAAGAACTCTTCCTGAGGGACAGTACAAAGCCTTAGGTCCTTCTTCCACCCTTGCAAATTACTCAGTTTGAACAAAGTGCTGTACTATCAATATATGCAGGAATCTGTATATACCTCAGGAGTAAAGTAAAGTACATCAGTGAGGCTTTTAAAAAGAAATGAACCCCCCAAATTCCACTTCAGGTACATCACTTTTCCAACTTTAAACTCTTATGGTAAGGCCTGTTACCATAAGAGATAATGAGGCTCACATCTGGATAGCTGTGCAAATTACTTCTACATTCACTTCAAAACCCCTTTACACTTCCAGTGTGGTGTCAAGGCGCTTTAGTGTAATTGAGAATAAGACTCTCTTTTAACTGCTGAATGAATAGAATTACTGAATGAAGTTCCTTCAGACTTGCTTTGGATCTTAGAAGCAATTTATTAAAAGAAATATTATCCTAAAAGCAATTTATTAAAAAAAACCCACATTTATTGAGCTGTCCAAGTGTAACTTCCAAATGGAACGTATGAGGTAAAACTTCATTTTGCTTTTGAAATTTTATGTTCAAATAGCTGGAACTTGTCAGGAAAAAAATCACCTTTGTAATAAGATCAAGCACTAAAAATGCTGTTCCTAAAAGACATGTTTGAGAGACATGTTCTGTTAAACTGAGAGAGTATAAAACTGAAATTGGTACTTTCCTTAACCATAATATATAATATGATAATTAAGCAATGTGCAGCCAGTATTTTAAAAATGGGTCTCCTCAAAAAAACTTGCCCTCTTTGCCTTGGGTAAACCCTGGGTATTAAAGAGAAATGGGGGTAAAATGGGGATTCTGTTAATTTACAAACAGTACAGATGCTTTCCAAAAGGCAAAGACAAGGTAGTGGAAGAGTGCTTCCTGAATCAGAAAGAGGAGCTAAGCAAAATACGGATAGATGTTTGCTAAGTGACTCCTTGGAGAAGGGGCCCCATCTATGCTTTTCTGGTGGCATATCTATTAAGATATTTAGTGGGCTAACAATGACGTGAAGTCAAGCATGTGCTTGAGACCTTGATCTTTAGCGTTCAGTTTGACTGGCTGAGGACTTCGAATGAGTACTCTTTTTTTTTGGCCACAGTGTTTTCTTTTTTTAAGTGCATTGTTTTTAGATTGTTTATACTTTTCTCCCTAAAACATTGACTTTATGAACTAATTTTTTATGCAGCAATTCAAATAGATGCTCAGAATGGTAATGTTTTGAGAGTTGTTAAATCAGGTTGCTTTCCTTGTTAATTATTTTACATGTATTATCCAGTTCCTGTTTTGTGTGAAGAAATAATTTCTAATTTGCAGGTTTTTTTCCAAGGTAGAAAGACCCAATCCAGGAATCCTATATTAAAAAGTAGTTGGTCACAATATCAAAAATGTGAGTCTCAATAAAAATATATAAATTGCTGACTGTTCATTGTAGGATTGAGAAATACTGCAGGGCAGTTACATGGGTACCTAAGGGTTTTCTATATGGTTACCACCCATTACTGTAGTAGTCAAGAGCTGCCCAAGAAAATGGTGAGCTTGCTACTGGAGCAGTCAGTCTTCAGCTCTTTTCCACTCTCTGGCAGAGGAGGATATCCATGCATTTTGTTTGTTTGTTTGTTTGTTTGTGGTCTCTTCTTCCACCTTTAATCTGGTGATTGTGGAAAAGCATTGTCATAGAGGAGGTTTTGAAGTATGTCGTGAAAGTGATCAGACTCTGAATCGGTCTGACTTCTTCTGGAAGCTCGTTCAACAGCTGTTGCCCCATGTGTCAGAATGATATGTCCCCAGACTCTCTCATGCTTTATGGGGTTTTTGAGTGTGTTGTCCCATGCAAGAGAGTTGTCTGAGTGGGTCATGAATGCAAATGTGGTAGCTAATGTAGCTGGTCTTGATCTATTGATGACCTTTGTAGATCAGGATTATCAATGGAAGTGGACTGGGTTGGATCACAGCAACCTATCACAATGGGGGCGTGAATAACCATATTATGTATGATTTGGGGCCTCTACCTTCCTGCCATCTTCAGACCCAGATCCAATGAGTTGCAGTAATTCAGTTTGGAGATGATAAATGTATGGCTCACTGTGACCATATCCTTGCCTAGGAGAGAGGGACAAAGCTTCCTAGCAAACTGGAAGGTGAAAGAGGACATTTACTACAAGGTAATGCTACCTTGTCTGCTAGGACAACTCCTCTTCATACAAGAATCTCTATCAGGGATATGACACCTTTGCGATGGGGATTTGCTTCATCTGGAAAAGGAAATGCACAGCAAGGTGTCATCAGTTTATTTTTGACATAGGTCCTGTGTAGATATTGAGAAGGGAGGGGAACATAGAATACATCCCTCTGGGAATCCACAGATGAGGGCTAGTCGTGGGAAGAGTAGCTCATCCCCTTATCACTCTTTTGGTCCTGAAATTGTAGTGCTGCATTGTCTACTCAAGTTATGTCATGTACAGGCAGTCCTCAGACTTACGACACAACTGGTTCCTGAAAATTGCGTCATAAGTCAAAATGTCGTAACTTGGAACTGCAATCCACTCCATTGCACGACCAAGCATCGTAAAGTCTAAACCAATTGTCGTAAGTCGAATCAGGGTGTCAATTCAGAAATGTCGTAAGTCAAACATCATAAAGTCGAGGACTGCCTGTATCAGGTTAGCTGTAATGAAAGTTTCAGAGAGGTCAGGTAGTATGAGCATGGAGAGAGAGAGCCTCTATTCATTGCCATATTGTTTAGTGCCACTGGGGATGTCTCTGCACTGTGCCTTGGCCTGAAAATCAGTTGTGAAGAATCCATGATGTTGGAGTTTGGGTTCTAAATGATTTTGTCTAGAAGCGTGAGGTTGGAGGGGTGACCTGTGTCACGTGTTTGTATCTGGATGATCAGGCACTCCATTGCATTGTTCAGGAAGAAAGGAAAAGTTATTTCTCTGAAGGAGATTTTGAGAAGCTGTTAGTAGTGGACATAATTTCTCTTCTCTGGCTTTCACCGTACGTGAATTTGTTTTGCAAATGGTATTCCACTATTCATAATGGATACTAGTATGTGATGGGGCCAAATTCTGCCAGGGCAGCGAGGTGATTAATGCCATCCAGTCCATCTTCAAGTGTACAGCCTCAGTGAGTTCCTCCTAAATACAGTTGATATTTTCTGCAAATTAGGATAGGAGCTTTTCAGAGCACTCAGTGCTTGGGTCTAGTCTCTGGATCAGGGGTCCCCAGCAGGGTGCCCGTGGGCGCCATGGTACCCACCAGGGCATTTTTGTGCGCCCGCAGGACACCCCACCGCCGAAATGCCACCGAGAAGCGTTGTCGGTTTTCGGCGGCGACACTTCTTCCCGCTGCCACTTTTCAGCGCTCGCCACGGTCTTCTGGGAATAGCAGGAGCAAGAAAGTTTGGGGACCACTGCTCTGGATGATGCAATCTGGGATGATTAGCTTGGTGGAATAGTTCTGTTGGCACTGTATTGTAGTTGTGATGGTGGTAGACCCAATTATTTAGTTTGTGTAAAGGCAAAAAATACCGTTAGGCATTGAACTCTTACAGTCTTTCAGTGCGAATGGGGCACCTAATTGTCTGTTGTACCTTTGAAAAATCTACAACTGTATTTATTTGAAACGCTGAAGGATTTTTGTTGTTGGTGTGTGTACACTGAGGAAATATTCACAAATTTTGAATCAGTTTATTCATTCAATGCATTTTCTGCCCTAGGTGGAAATTTGATCAAAAGTGTTTATTTAAAAATGAAGACAATCTCACAAATGCCCTGAAATAATAGAAATTCTTACTAGTTAGGGCACCTGCATCCTTACTAAGCAATGTTGGAGGATAAGAGAAAACGCTCCCTATTTTCTTTTAAGTGATCAATTATCATGGGGTTTACCTTCCTTGAAGAGAAATAAGTTTTGGAACATAACAGGTTCACAGTGTCAATGGTTCTTGCCAAATACTGAACTATGTTCTTGCCAGGCTGATTACAAATGTTATATCAGCTATAGGTGTGCATAATCTATTCACCTTTTTGCCTTGACTTACATAATAAGATTAATGAGAGGATTTGGAAGAACAGCTAAATCGTTAGTCTTATAATTATTAAATGTCTCAAATCTGTGCAATTACTGCTTGGTCTTTAGCTTCAAGATCTTCAGGTTAGGTATTGTATGTGCACTTGTGTACAGTGGTATTATAGTGGAGCCTGAATCTCAATTTGTACCTTTGGGTACTACTACAATACAAAGACAATAAAATTGTGTATTGAAATGTCTTAAACCCAAGATGTTTTATGAAGCTAAGGTAGGATGAAGCACTTGAACCTCTTATTAACTATCTAAACAGACTACATGAAAAAAGAGGCTTTTAAAAAAGTGAATGTACCAGGCCGTGATTGTACATATAATCCCACAGAGAGCAATTTTTTTTCTTACTACGTATTCATGCTATATCTTTTGAAGTTTAAATTTTGTAATTGCTTGAAACCTTTCAACCAATTGTGCAAACCATTAACATAGTTGAAAGAGAGTTCTTCGCTGCGCCCACCTACTCCAAATGAAACATTGTTCTTAACAGACTATATAACACGACTTAATAGCAGCAGGAGAAGATTTTAAAAAAATCAAGTCCTAAAATCCCAGATAGCAGATGGCAGATCTCAAATTGCATGCTCTAAGTAACAAGTATGTGCTTTGAAAGGCATAGACGTTTGCACCTAAAATTATACTGTGCTATCTGTTTTCACAGTAGAGAACATTTTAGGATTATTTTTTAGAGATGAAAATGCAAAGAAAGGGGGGGAAAAAGTTATCAAAAAAGACAGCTTTGTTCCTAACCTATTATTAAAGGGCAATGAAATAGTATTCAGCATTATTGATATTAGGGATGAGCCCAAGTCGTCACTCTTCCATCTGTGCTTAAATATTTTTAACTTTCTGTTCTTTAGGTTTTTAATTGTATTTACAGAGAAAGAGAAAAATAACACATATGCTTTAATCAGATTAAGTTTAGAGCAAATAAAATAACACATTAGAGAAAAAAAACTACTTAAAAATAGTTGTATTTATATTCCACAATTTGCTCAAATACTGTTTTTTTCTTATAAACTTTCTACAGGATGTTTTAAAACAACTTCTTCACGTTGTTTGTTGACTATGTACTTAAGGAATTTCAGGCAAATAGTTCTGGTTGTTTTTACAGCTTAACACATGTACAGTATCAAAACGATGGTAGTCACATGCAGTCCATATGAGATTCTAACATGACATTTAATGAATTTTCTGATGTTGACCACCCCTTTGATGCTGAAGGTAGTGCATCTGTAGAAAGAAGTGACTGTAGATTTGGGTTACTGCTCTCTGCATCTTCCAGTTTTTCAGTGTTGTCCTCCCAGTTAATGTGGAATCTTGTGACTCTGGGGTTAGATGCCAAAATATTCCTTTGTAGCTGGAGGAGGAGAAAGTATATTAGTCGTGCGTGCATGCAAGATTTCTGTATAAATTTGTACAAACATAACTAATCTCTACGAATTTATGGCACGTGAACTTTAATCTACAGATGCTGCTTATGTATCAGGAACAGATGTTTACCATACAGAATCAATCCATCTAGTCCAATATCCTGCCTCAGTGGCCAAACTCGCTTCAGAGGATGACAGAGCCCTCATCTTGCACCAAGCTAAATATGCCATACTCACCTGAAGGGGGTAGATTTCCTTCTTAACATCCCATCCTAAACATGAGATTTCAGTGTGTTTATCTTAGCTTGCATGTATACAAATGTTCAGCACATAATTAAATTATCCAGTCACGGTAAAAAAAAAAAAAAAAAAATTCTAGTCACAGTCTGAGACACTAACCTGCAGCAGTGAATTACACAAACTGACTGATTATATACAGTGTACAAAGTAGTACAGGTAATACAGTTTATTTGCTCTAATTACATCCAGTGTCTTTGTTCTTGTCTGATCCTGCAATCCTTCCTCATGTTAGTAACACTACTCGGAGTTTTTTTTGTGCTTTAGATCACATTTTGATCTTGACTTAATTGTATTTAATTTAATTCCTATTAAAAAAAAATCTGTAAACTTACTTAGCTTTGGAACAAGAAGGTGAACTGGCCCCATTTAGATAGTATTGTTGACCCTTATTTTTCTTTTGACAAGATGACAGGTATGTGTGTATGGATATAGCCAAAAAATGGATTCATTTTTCACTGCCTCCTTTCTACTTTTTAATTAAGATACTTTGGAAAGTTTGTTGTTAACTATTGAAAATGTGCATATTACAACAGGGTTTAAGACACCAGAATCTCCCATGTTGCAGAACCATCTGCCCTCATCGTGAAAGCTTAGCTTCCTTAGCAGTGTGAGTTCTGTGGCTCTGATTCTTGCACACACACACTCTTGCCAAATGGAAGGCAGCAATCTACACCATTCCTCGAAGTCACTGCATATGGATCACAGTACAATCAATTAATTATTAAACTAGTCATGGGAAAACTCTGTCCCGGGGCTAAAAACTGACCTTTTTCTCTAAAGAAAAAACGGTCACTGAGTAATTCCTCTTACCCAAATAGACAACCTTTTATTTTCAAACCTGATCTGCTTAGTTCCTCTTCAATTATAATATGTTTTTAACCAATGCATCTTCAACTCAAACTAAATGTCTAAATTCTGCACAGAAGAATTCTAATTTAGCCAAGGATTCTGCACTTTCATAGTTTGCCCTGCCATCAAAATTGCTAGATAAAATTAAGAACCTCTTGGGGTATTGGTGAGTGAAAATAGTTCAAAAGAAGTTTGCTGCTTCTTTGTTAAAAGCAGAGTTAACTTTGCATAAACAAATGATACTAGATTATAGTAGTAGTTGAGGGTTTTTTTGTTTTGTTTTAGTTCAAGTACTTGTGAAGACACTTGGATATTCAGAGGCCAGAACTTTAGCATTTACACCATAAAAAATGGCATAAAAGGAAATGATTATAAAGGCAAAAATAAAAAATGGGAGAAAGAGAGGAACATATTGTAGATATAAGGTAAAGCTTTTCAAAAGTTAATAGCAACTTCGGGTGACCAACTCGAGGCCCCTTCAAGTGGCCTGATTTTCAGGAACTGCTATACACCTGATCCCTGAAAATTAGACCCCCGTAGGGTGTCTCAGGGTAGGCACACCAAATCACTGGTCACTTCTGAAAATCATGGCCTTAAGTGTCTTTTAGTGATCCACAATTTAAGTGTAGTTATATCGGGTATCATTTTTTGGGAATGCATGGCTTTTCTCTGGCCTAATTATTGCAATACAGGTATTATTCTGGTCCACTCTTCAGATTGTTTCCTATTATAGGTAAATGATAGGATGTTGTTACACTTTTACCTCATTACCCTCTCCCATTAGCCTTTTAACATCAGTTTATATATATTACTTCCTTAAATTTCCATGCAAATAAAGGCCCTGACCCTGACAAGGTGTTCCATGGAGGCAGACCACTGTGCCCTCATAGAACCCCAATGACTTCCACGGGGGTCTGCCTATGTGGAACACTTCACAGGTGAACAGACATGTGCCAATGCCCTCCCTCTGTGCGGTGCTGTGTTCCAAATAATTCTTATTTGACAAGTCATTTTAATGCTAGTCCTGGTTTAGTTTGACAAAAAACAGACACTTTTTTTAAGCTCATGTTCTTAGTTTAGATTTTGTGTTTTGATTTTTTTAAGTCAAATATGTGACTTATCAACTACGTGTGATTATTCAACCAACTCTAATCAGGACAGTCTCCACAGCCCAAATTTGGCCCATTTCCAGTTTTTGTTAATATGAATATCAATTATGATATTTGTGATATGGATATTTGTCCATTAGGAAGTGGAAAGAGACCAACAACTCCTTTCACATAATCCATGTAAGATGGCAATAGCTTCCGATCACTACTGATCTGGGAAGGATTCTGGATGAAAGACCCTGTATCCCAATCCCCTTCAAAACTATGATAACTATGTGTCACCTTACATTTGTTTTCTAAGTCTTATTTTTGCTTGATTTGATGGCTAGTTTTGTATGGCTAAAGACAGTGATACTCAGACTGAGGCTCACAAGCCGCAAGTGGTTCTTTAATGTGTCTTCTGTTGGTCATTGCAGCACATGATATTAAAATACTGTGATTTAATTATTAACCTATCGGGATGCTTTTGCGATGTTATTAACCAATTGTAGTTGATAAAATAATAATAGTTGGTCAGTCATTTTGCTGTGAGAATTATATATATAAATTAAATATTTCCCCAGCATACTGTTTAAATACAAATATATAGTACTATAGTAAATGAAATGATGAATTCACAATACTGTGGCTCTTTGGGGTAATGCTGATCGCTAATTTGGTTCCTGAACCACTGAGGTCTGAGTATCACTGGCTTAAGGAATTGTTTGGTTTTGTTTTTTAAGAGAGAAAGCCTATTATGTTAAACCTTCTTTGGATACATGACCAGAATATGAACATTCCTTACCTTAGAAAAGTCTGGTTTTACTGGAGGATTCTCTCTCAATTCTGTTTCAGTATATTCATTGTTTACATAATAGCCGACTCGAATAAATTCTTGGCCTCGGTAAGTGCATGTAATTAACACAACTGTTACACCAACTGCATCTGCATCTGGAATAAGTCCTGGATTAGGAGCGTCAGCCTAAAATGTAAAAGGAAAAGGTTATTGAAACAATACATATTGATCTACCTCATCTCCAATTGTATACCATATGGAGATCTAGCAGGGGGCCGTAGGGTTGTATGTCACATCCATCATGTGGATTAAGCAATGGCTGTGCACAAATTTTAAATTGATGATTCATGCATAATTGGGAGATAGAGTGCAAGCACATCTACACTGCTCTCTCAGTAATTGCAACCTTGGATTTAGGGCACTACTCTCGAGAGATACATAGCAATTCAGTCTCCAGGGTTTATTTGTTTTTTGTTGCTTCTGAAACCTATATGAATAGTCAGCTTTTGCGTCTTAAATGGTTTTTTTTGACCAGTTACCAAATAATCTGTAGTTCGGGCAGGTGCACTAATATCCCTCAAACCCTGCTGTGCCACTGTGCTCCACCCCAACCTTGAAAGATTATCCTTGCTGGTTTATTTTTCATGAGGTCTGTGAGGTTACATTCGGGTGCATATGTTTTTATAGCTGATAGATTAATCTGGTAAGGAAAAACTGAAAATCATACTTCAGCAAGAAGAGGGGACTGAATTGCAGTGAGGTTTGAGCTATTCCACAGGCTAATGAGAGAAGGAACCAGTATGTCTTTTGCCTTTAGGGTGTCCAAGTGTCCGGTTTTCAATTGGAAAGTCCGGTCGAAAAGGGGACCTGATAGTGTCTGGTCAGATCTACTGACCAAACACCTAAAGTCTAGTTATTGTATGGGGGGAGGTGCGGAGGTGCCGGTTCATCACCAACTTCAGCCCCCCACTCATCCAGGGCCACCTCCTACCTGCATTGGGCAGCTGCAGCTCCTGGCCCCAGCTCCGCAGGAAAGATTCTCCTGACCCAGGCGGGCGGAAAAGGGGAAGAGCAGCGAGCAACGGGGGAGAGGGAGAAAGGGGAGCAAACAGATGGCAGGACCTCGGAAGAAGAGGTGAGGCAGGGGCCTTGGGGAGAAGGCGCAGACCAGGGGAGGTTCCGGCACTCTTGCTGGAGTGTCCGGTTTTTAAATATTACAAAGTTGGCAACCCTATTTGCCTCCCTCCCCATAACTAAATTTGTTACAGTGTGTGTTGTTAAGTGCAACTCTCTCTTCACTTGGAGAGAATTTCTGACGCATTTTCAACCAGTAACTCAGGCCTAATTAATATGCATTAATCTTTCTAAATGATCTAGCAGTGGCAGTCTAGTTGTTAATAAAAAAATGTGCATCATAAAATGGGGCTCAACCCCAATCTTCTGAAATGCTTTTTGGCTGTAATTTATTATTGAATTTTTTTGTTTCACCCTAGACCTAGGACTTGTAACAATGCATGTTTCTTCAAGGGATCATTGCTTAAACTGCTTCATATTTACAAATTTTAAAAAATTCAAAAGCAGCAATTAAGCACTTCACTATTGCTGGGAAAGTTACAGCCAAACATATTTCTAATATTTTATTATACATGCTAGTATAGTATAGTACTGTGGCCTGTTGAGCTGCTTGATCATATGTCATTGGCTCCTGTTTCCTTGATTCTACAAGTATCCATAAACCAACCTAGACACCTTAACTAGGGTCTGTGGCTACTGAGCAGAAGGAAGAGATGTTACACCCCATGGGGACCAGTGTGGTGGGGATAGCCATGCAGTATTATCCAAAATCAGGCAGGGACCAAGGCAGCCAGGCAGTAAATTGAAAGGCTATGACACAAAATGAGTTACACCTAGCAAGGGAAATAAAAGGCAGTAAGAAAAAATTATAAATACAAAAGGAGCAAGAGAAAGATGAAGGAACATGTAGGTCTACTACTTAGCTGGGAAGGAGAGCTAACAGATCATATCAAGAACGTTGAGGTGTATAATGCCTGTTTTAAGTCCGTCTTCACTAAAAAGATTAATGGTGACCAGATACTTTACACAATTATTATTAACAAGAAGGGGGCAGGAACACAAGCCAGAATAGGGAAAGAACAGGTTAAGGAATATTCAGATGCGTTAGATATACTCAAGTGGACAAGACCTGATGAAATTCATCCCACAGCACTTAAGGAACTGTCTGAAGCAATACCAGAACTGCTAGTTCTTATCTTCAAGAACTCATGGAGGACAGGTGAGGTTGCAGAGGACTGGAGAAGGGAAAATATAGCACCTGTCTTTAAAAAGGGGAACAAAGAGGACCCAGGAATTATAGACCAGTCAACCTAACTTAGCTACTTGGAAAGATATTGGAACAAAAATATTAATCAATTTGTAAGCACCTAGAGGACAACAGGGTAATTAGCAATAGCCAACATGGATTTGTCAGGAACAAATCATGACAAACTAACCTAATTTCTTTCTTTCACAGGATTACTGGCCTAGTGGATCAGAGGGAAGAAGTAGATGTGATAGATCTTGATTTTAGTAAGGCTTTTGACAGAGTCAGTCCTACATGATAATCTCATAAGCAAACTAGGAAAATGTGGTCTAGATGAAATTACTATAAGGTGGGTGCACGACTGGTTGAAAGACTAGTTATCAATGGTTTGATGTCCAAATGAAAGGACACATCTAGTGTAGTACGATAGGCGTCTGTCCTGGGTCCAGTACTGTTCAATATTTTTAAAAATGACTGAGAATGGAATGGAGAGTATGCTTCAAAATCTGCAGATGAAATCAGTGAGGGAAGGGCTGCTAGCACTTGGGAGAGCAGGATTAGAATTCAAAACGACCTTAAAAATGGAGAGTTGGTCTGAAATCAGTAAGATGCAATTCGGTAAAGACAAGTGCAAAGTTCTATTCTTAGGGAGGAAAAATCAAATGCACAACTACGAAATGAGGAATAACCAGCTACGCAGTAGTGCTACTGAAAAGGATCTGGGGGTTACAGTGGAATATGAGCCAACAACATGATGCAGTTGTGAAAAAGGCATATATCATTCCAGGCTGTACGAACAAGAGTGTCATATGTAAGACATGGGAGGTAACTCTCCCATTGTACTTGGCATTGGAAAGGCCTCAGCTAGTGTACTGTCTCCAGGCCCTGGCACCACACAGAAAGACATGGACAAATTTGAGAACGTCCGGAGGAGAGCAACAAAAATGATAAAAGGTTTAGAAAACCTGACCTAGGGGGAAAGGTTAAAAAGCTGGGCATTTTAGTCTTGGGAAGAGACGACTGAGGGGAGACCTGAGAACAGTCTTCAAGTATGTTCAAAGCTGTTATAAAGAGGATGGTAATCAATTGTTCTTCCTGTCCACTGACATTGAAGGTGGGACAAGAAGTAATGGGCTTAATCTGCAGTAAGGGAGATTTAGGTTAGATATTAGGAAAAACTTTCTAACCATGAGGATAGTTGAGAGCTGGAATAGGCATCCAAGGGAGTTTGGGGAATCCACGTCACTGGAGGTTCTGGCTTATCTCCACTTACTACAGTTATGCCACCAGAAAATTTGGCCCTATATGAAAATATACATACTCGTGCACATACAATAATTGCTTCTTCACCTGCCAATGAAATGCAGAGGCTTCTGGGGAGAGATTTAGCAACTCCATCGATGCACAACAACAGATTTATACAGAGTGTGAAAATAATGCCTTGAAACTGCAGGGAGCATTTAAATAGGCAGAATTTAATTAAGCAAATAGTGTTATAGAAAGGCATGGACCCATCTAAACTAGGAGAACAAAGCATTCAGCAAACATTTGAAGTTTTTAAACCATGATTTGAGGACTTCAGTAGCTCAGAGATAGGTGAGAGGTTTTTTGCAGGAGTGGGTGGGTGAGATTCTGTGGCCTGCATTGTGCAGGAGGTCGGATCATAATAGTCCCTTCTGACGTTAATATCTATGAATCTACGTTCTAGTCTGTTGCATTCTATATGGGTTCTTATATAGCACTCATCACCGCAGTATCTTAGTGCCTTCCAGTAGTGCATTAAGTGATGCGACCCAAAACATCTGTCACATGTTGTGTGTTCTCTCAGTGTTGGTTAATGTGCATTAACACATTTTTAAAGCCACTTCGCACCTGGCATAGACAAAGACTAGTGACCTTTAAAATATGTTATCTGGTCATGGTCATTAGCTTGTCCCTTACTAGTAACCACAACCAGTTAACATCTTTTTAATTTTAAATGCCACTGTCTTCATCTATACTAGGTACAAAGCATTGTTTAACAATGTTTCAGAGGAACAGCCGTGTTAGTCTGTATTCGCAAAAAGAAAAGGAGTACTTGTGGCACCTTAGAGACTAACCAATTTATTTGAGCATGAGCTTTCGTGAGCTACAGCTCACTTTGAGCTGTAGCTCACGAAAGCTCATGCTCAAATAAATTGGTTAGTCTCTAAGGTGCCACAAGTACTCCTTTTCGTTTAACAATGTGTTAGTCAACATATTGACAGGTTTCAGAGTAACAACCGTGTTAGTCTGTATTTGCAAAAAGAAAAGGAGTACTTGTGGCACCTTAGAGACTAACCAATTTATTTGAGCATAAGCTTTTGTGAGCTACAGCTTATGCTCAAATAAACTGGTAAGTCTCTAAGGTGCCACAAGTACTCCTTTTCTTTTAGTCAACATATGTAAACTATTTAGATGTTTGACAAACTCACCTAATTTTCCTAGTCTAAACAGCACCACCAAGTCACACTTTTGTACAGAAAGTGCTGAGAGATCTTTAATGTCCACAGGTGTTCAGAACTTTGATTTTACATCGTATCAAAAGATTGCACCTTCAGCAACACAGCATCTTATGTTGGGGCGTTGGTTCAGTTACTGACTCAGAGGGAAGAAAATACTGCCTATTGAATCATCAGCATGACTTCCTGCAGTGCCCTGCTTTGTTCTTGGCGGCAGAGATGTTGACTTTCTAATGTGCAGGGCAGGGTGGGGAGATGCTCCGCTGGGCTCCTCCCTGGCCCCCACCCCCACTCCACCCCTTCCCCCAAAGCCCCATCCCTGATCTGCCTCTTCCCGCCCTGTTCCACCCCCTCCCCCGAACGTTCTCGCTCCTCCCCGCTAGTGCCTCTTGCACGCCACGGAACAGCTGATCATGGGAGGCACTGGGCGGAAAGGGGAGGTGCTGATCGGCGGGGCAGGTAGCAGGTACTGGGGGAAGGGGGAGCTGATTGGGGGGGCTGCCAGTCGGTGCTGAGCGCCCATTTTTTTCCATGGGTGCTCCAGGGCTGGAGCACCCACGGAGTTGCCACCTATGCTTGGTGATCTCCCATTTAATTATTAACCAGGCCCAGGCCCTCTTATGAAATTTGATGATCAAAGTTTAATATACTTTGGGCTGCAGGTAGTTTCCTAAAGAAAAAGGTAGGAGAACTTCACTGTGTTACAGGAGAGCTTGTACAGAATCTTGCACAGGATATATTCCAATATAACCAATGTTCTCTATGCTTAACTCCTAGTTTGGCTGAGATAAGATAAATATTCATAGTTGAAACATGATAAATGATTCCTTCCTGTGTAAATTTCATATCTGGGGGACAAGTGAAGTTTGGACAATCAGGGTTACCTGTATAACATGACCAAAATGTGCCTCTTTAGATAACCAACATCAGCTCTTCCTCCTATCTCTCTCTACCACCAGTAACATGTATAACTTAAAAAATATTAATTGTAATTTTTAGTTTTAAAAATCTTCACCCAAACTAATGTATCTTTAAAAACGCAGAGGCATAAATGCCAGCTCATCTTTTTGAGCATTGTACCACACTGCAACCTGTTTCCAAGGGCATCAGAAGGCTACAGACCACTTCTGTCAATTTACATAGTAAGTTATGACTAAAGGGTTAAAACCTGATAGAGGAATAAATTCTAATAAGAGAAGTAATTTGTCATACATCTGCTTTATTTGTAGTGGGAAGAAAATAGCCCCATTATTGAAACCTAATTAATAGGGAAGTGCATAAAGAATGATTTGTATACAGAAGGCTGCTAAATGTACCACCTTCCTGCTGTTATTGCTGTGCTTTTGACCTACCCTGTAAAATAAAGTTTTCCTTTATCCGAAAGTTTCAGATGTGCTCTGAAGCATTCGAATAATTGGGATTTACATGCTTATTCAAGATGCCTTAGACATTTTCTACACACACCATGACACCACCCTTAAAACAATTGTATAAACTGTCAGAAAGATAGAAGCTCATTCATGTCTTCAGTTATTTTCTTTAGTTATATGCGTGAACTCCAGTGTATCTTTGCCATAAAATCACAGCAAAGTGCAGTTCTCATGTGGGAGTGGAAGTACAGTTCTTCCGGAAGGAGCTAATTTTGGTTTTAGTCTGACACTTCTGCCAGTGCATTTTAGTCCCGTTTTACCCGATGAGGCTAGCATTGGATAAAAAGAGGTTGTGCTGAACTGAGGCTATGTCTACACTACAAGCACTACAGTAGCGCTACTGTAGTGTAGTCACTTGTTTTCCGTCACTATAGTCAATCCACCTCCTCAAGAGGCAATAGCTAGGTCAATGGAAGAATTCTTCAGTCAACCTAGCTGTGTCTCTGAGGCTTAGGTCGGCTTAACAATATCTCTCAGGGGTGTGTGAATTTTTCACACCCCTGAACGACATAGATAGGTTGACCTAAGTTTTAGGTGTAAATCAGCCCTAAGTTTTAGGTGTAGACCAGGTCTGAGTCATGGTTTTGTGATATGGAGAAAGCACCACTGGGAATTAAAGTGAGACTGAAACCAGACCAGTGCATTAAGCCACCTCACTGCCATTCTCTCCCCATTTTCCCTTAGGTACTGCCTTATTTGTAACTCTTTGGCTTTGTCAGTTGGTAGCTCTTAGGATTTCCAAACATCTGAAAATTTGTGGGTGAATCCTAATGTTCATGTGTCTCCCTGACGTGCTTCAATGCTACATTGAGAATCCCAAACTTATTTCAGGACTTGGGACATTGTGTTGCACCATGGCATGAAGATCCAGACATCACAATGCAATATTGTGTTGCTGAACAAAGATAAATAGATGGCTGTCCTGTTGAGTTTTACCATGAGCTGGTCACTGGGAGAAGGGGCGTAGACTAACCTTTTATACCCAAAGTTTCCCACAATTGCTACCCGCACCACAACCTCATGAGTGGTACAAATGTTGGGAAGTGCTATCATAGACCAGCTAACTGGCATTTTTAACTACTGTGTTGTCTAACTTTGCCCTGTCTACAATAGCCCCCTCCTCCCATTCCCTCACTGATACCACAAGTGGAGCTGTAGCAGTAGGACATTTCGGAATAACAAGTGCTCATGCAGACAAGGCCTTAAAGTCAGGAACAGTAGCTTTAAGGAGTTGACACAAAACGGTGTGTGCTAGGAAAAAAATATATTATTGAAATGCTGCTTTGCTTTAGGCTGTCCCCTTTAAACATCGAATTAACTCAATTGTTTTAGAAATATTGAAAATAATAAACTTACCTGAAACACAAACATGTGCCTTCCTGCAGGAACAGGTCCTACTAAAACGGAGTCTAAAACTTGATCATACTCCTCACTTTCTGCTGAACCCACATAAATTATTTTCCATTCCAAATCTACATTAAAACAAAAACAACATTTTAAAAAATGCCCACAACTTGCACATAATTTAATTGTCTCTCTTTGAACAAGTCAGTCCATAGCTCCAGCTGAGGGTCTCAGGTCTTGCTTATTTAGGACTTCAGTCCAAAACTGCCTCCATAGCTGCTGGTCCATAAAGACTAAAGGCTTGTCTAGAAGGGGAAATTTACTAGCATAATTATACCACTTTAGTTATACCAATACAACTCGACATGAGCTTTCTAAGCCTTAGCTACCAACATTATTCAGAAATGGTATGCCCCCAGGAAAGGGCCATGATATGCCATTTTTGGACACAGGCTTCTCACGGATGGAGAGAGAGGGACACTGGACATAGTGACAGTAGGGAATAGTGATGTGTAGAAAGTGAAGAGCTCATTTACAGGAGGTAGCCATGACACACACCCACACAAAATTTATATTGTGATTACAGAATACTCTCAGTAAAGGTTTTGGTGTTTGGATGTAACTGAATCTTGAGCTGGAATTTATAACCATTTTATGTAAAATCTAATGTATTTTATTGTTTCATAATACAATTTAAAGAAACCAAATAATACTAACAGTTCATAGGTTTCCTGGCCCATTTGTATTGCTGTGCTTACTCTCTGCCCCCACTCCCTGTTTAAAAACTGAAACTATCAACTACCATCCATTAGCTCTTACTTCTGCTTATTTTTAACTTTTTCTTTCTGGTTAAAACACACACATGGCAGAACTAACCTGCCAGAATTCTTGCATTTTAAACAGACAATAAAAGGTCACTGATGGGTTTTTCTTCTTGAAAGATGCCATTTGTGATGATTTACTTTTTTTAAATTGGAACTTATTTGAAAATCTGTTTCAAAAGAGTGCCTTGAAAAAAAAACCTAGTGTGACACATTTTCATCTTGTCTTTCAGTATGGAACAATGCCCTGATCATGCATATACCATCATTAGCGCATACTCCTGTGCTATTCCATAGTCTTCAACAATACACACTGCACTGGTGCAAACAGGAGTCTATGCTAGGCATTCCTGATGCAGGAAGGTGCCTAGGGAGGTGGTAGAATCTCCTTCCTTAGAAGTTTTTAAGGTCAGGCTTGACAAAGCCCTGGCTGGGATGATTTAAATTGGGGATTGGTCCTGCTTTGAGCAGGGGGTTGGACTAGATGACCTCCTGAGGTCCCTTCCAACCCTGATATTCTATGATAGGAGCCTAAGGGCTTGTCTACACTGGGAATTTACAGCACTGCAAATTTCTCGTTCAGGGTGTGTGAAAAAAATACCCCCCTGAACGCAGCACGTTTCAGCGCTGTAAAGCGCCTGTGTAGACAGTGCCCAAGTGCTGGCAGCCACGACCACAGAAGCCACTTTAAAGCGCTGCCAGTGTAGACTAGCCCTAAGTAAGGAAGAAAATGCAACATTGTAACACAACTTTGCTGCTTTATGATTCGAGTCACTATTTTTCATCATTTAACACAGCTTTTTTTGTATGTTTATTTTTTATATGGCATTACTCGTAGGATTCAGGAAGGCGTTTCTCTCCCCTTGTATAGCACAGCGTAATTTTCCAGGTGCTGGATGGGAATTATTTGCCTACCTTTGAAGTACCTGGTATTGGGTACTGCCAAGACAAGATATCAGACTAGACAGGCAAATGGTCAGATCCATTACGGCAATTCCTATGTAAATATGCCATACATAATTGAGGAGTGTTGTGTAGGCCAGGAAAGTTCATAGCACATCCATTATAAGCCACTGTTCCAAAGCACTGTATAAGTCATTCTGTACTGATAGTTTAACATCTCAGACTAGGAATAATATGGGGGGGGGGGGGCAGAGGGAGTAAAAGCTACTTCATAAATTATATGCTAAAAAGATAACTATCAAATCCTACTGATGGGCACACAGTCCTAAACAAGTAACTTTTAAAATAGTTTTGACGAAATAGATGAAGTTAAAAAATTTAATTGGCAAGGGATTGGTCTGATTTGGAGAGGAAAAAAATACAGTGAATGATCAAGACATTAGAGTTTGAAAATTAAAGCAAGGATACACCTTTCTTCATAAAATGTATGAAGAAAAGAAGATTATCTGTAATAATAAGAATTTTAATGACTTATATCAAGGATTCTCAAATTTCATTGCACTGTGACCGCCTTCTGACAACAAATTTACTACATGACCCCAGGGGGAGGGGCGGAGCCAAAACCCCATCACCCTGGGTGGGCAGGGCAGGGGCCAGAGCCCAAACCCTGCCACGCCGGGTCAGGGGAGAGGGGGCCACAGCCCGGGGGCCACAGCCCAAACCCCACTGCCCTCGGTGAGGGTGAAACTTGGCCTTCAGCCCTGGCTCCCTGCAAGTCTAATGCTGACCCTGGCGACCCTATTAGGGGTCCTGACCCACAGTTTGAGAACTGCTGACTAATATGAAAGATCACAATATCTGTGGCCATGTGGAGGTGGATACACAGTGAGTGGTGGTTATGCTATACCTGCACTTCTCATTCTCAGTTGAAAACAGGGATAATAATGCAAAAAAAATTGAAGTAAGCCATCTTTATTTCTGCTCGTTTAGCCACTAATCAACCTGGCCCAACTTTCATTTAAATCCATGGAGTGTTGAGTGTGATGCACACAGATAGGAAGGGAGGGTTGAAGTCTTTGCAGCACTGGTGTAATCTGTGTCTTATCTGGAGCACCACCAATTAAACAGGCTGCTGCATTCTGCACCAGCTGTAGCATCCAAGTAGTCTGAAAGAGTAGCACCATGGCATAGATGCCTTGTTTACACTAGAGAAATCTTTAAAAAATTTCTCACCACCTCAGCACAGGTGTTTCCCACATACCTGTACAAACAATGGCAGCTGGCCTAAACTAACACTTCTACCACTGGTTTCAGAGTAGCAGCCGTGTTAGTCTGTATTCACAAAAAGAACAGGAGTACTAGTGGCACCTTAGAGACTAACCAATTTATTTGAGCATAAGCTTTCGTGTAGCTCACGAAAGCTTATGCTCAAATAAATTGGTTAGTCTCTAAGGTGCCACTAGTACTCCTTTTCTTTTTACTTCTACCACTGAGAAAACTGGTGAGCTGCAATAATGCTAGAGCAACAGTGAGAGAATTTAAAGAAAATCTTGAGTGTAGTCAGGGCCTCTACGGAGAGTACCAGCAAGTATGATCATTAGACCAAATGCATTTTGTGTAAGCCACCAACACATAGTAAAATAGCAGTGACTGAAAGTTACAGATCTGGGCTGGATTTGAACTGGTGACACAAAGGTACAAAACACTCCATATTATCTCATTTCCAAAGCTTTGAACTGTTTAGTCCCCCATAAAATTAAAACAAAAATAAGTATGTTCATTTCCCCCTACCCCTTAAATGTTGGGATCCCCATATATCAGATGCCAGCGACAGTGGTGGGGTGACTAGCACCTATTGGATCTGTCGTCTTCACGGGGGCACAGCGAGTGCAAGCTGCAAATCAGTTGTGGCCACAGGCACTCCCACTCCTCTCTCCAACACTTAAGTAACTCTCAGACTGGTCACTAATAGCTTGCTTCATTCACCTGTTGTGCCAGTACTCCTGAGGGAAGCCAAAGGAAGCCCGTTCCCAGTCCACAGTGGTGAGACCAGTGATCCCAGAGGGCTCCTCTAGCCAGAAAAGAAACAGACTTTGCTTTCTGCTGTAAAAATCCTGTTTATTAACTTGCAGCACTGGCCCAGTACACGGTGGGGTCACTGCTGTGAACCCTTCTGGACGATTCCTGCAGAATGCTGTAGTATTTGGTGAGAGTAACCAGCACTGGAGGAGTCGCTGCTGAGCGATGCAAGAGGTTAAATGCCTAGTCCACCCTCTGTACCCGGCAGTGGGTGGGTACATTGCCGACCTCACTCCCTGCACAGTGCACCCCGCTCTGTATAGGCTGGGGAGCAAAAGACTAGGTGTCAAGACTGAACCGGAGATCCCCAGCTGGCAGGACATAGCATGGTACACCTGGACCCCCCCCGGCCGCCAACAGCAACTTTCAAGTGAGTTCTAAAAATATTATTTCCTTCCCCCACCCTCCCTCTTCGGGGGGCTTAGTACCCACAATACTACTAAATCTGTAAAGGGATCCAGTCGGCTACTTTGATTATTTTCAGACATTTTGTAAAATACTAAGTGTTGCAGCTACCTTTGAATCTCTACTTTAAGCAACCCTCCCGCCGCCCCCCGAAAGATTTCCCTCCCCCCAAAAAAATTCAAATCGAATGTCAAGACAATGAAAATATTTCCTGGGATGTGTTTTTCCTCACTTAGTGTAACGTTTCAGCAGCATATCGCGTTGCTCTGCTCAGCAACAGTTCACCTCAGCAAAAGGGATGCATGCTGAGATGTGCTCGTTAACCCCTCGTACACCCCCCCCACACACACACACATCCACACACACACAAAGCTGGCAACATGGCCACCACCACTCAAACAAGTTCCTGGCAACTTAAGCTTACGTTACAAAATGCAGCGTTTGGAGCCGAAATACAGCAGCACTCAACTCTGCAGCAGAGGACACAATCATCAACTTTCCCTTGCCTTTCAACCTAAACGCGCCAGCCTCAGACAGAGCATTGCTACACAGCGTTTAGATGCCTGCCAGCACATCTGCCTCTAGTCACACCGAGGCAGAGAAGGAGAAACTGTTAAATAGTAGAAGCAGGCCTTTGCAAAGTTTAAACCTTTTAAAACCAGAAACCAGTAGTCCTGGGTTATAAAATCCGTACTGGGAAAAAATCTACTCACCTTCAGACAGATCCTCTATGCACTCAAACGTGATTTCGAATTGAAAAGGATTGTAGAAAGGAGAAGGATTATCCAACACCACTACATTGTTCACCTGAACCTTTGCCATATTTTGAAAAAAATACAAACAATAGGAAGAGGGTGTTAATGCAGCACAATAAAGTCCAATGTGTTATTTTTCTGTGAAGCACAAACTCCAGGGCTAGTACTTGATCAAGCTTGTAGAGCTATGACTTGAGAAACTTTTTTTTTTCTTTTATTTACACCAGGAACACTCCACACTGTTTTGCAGCTTTCCTATTTCACTAAACTACAGCCCATTCTGCTCTGTTAACTGGCAGCCCTGGCGCTGATTGGCTGCACACTGAGCTATGACCCTCCTCCTGAAGCTTCCTGAAAGAACAAGATGGGCTCCTTTGCTCTGAACGGGCTTGAAAATATCAGCTGCTGCTCCACCTGCTGGCCCAGAGTAGGGGAAAGGCTTAGAACAAAGTGGCATGACTGACTCTGGGAGGAATGAAAGAAGGAAGGGCGAGCTCGTTTGACATTGCTGGAGCACTGAGCCCACAAAACGTGTGCAAGGGCATCGATGGCTCGAGCTGGCTTTTTTTGTGTTTCTTCCCCTTACTTTATTTAACCCCCTCCCTTTTTTTTTTCTTTCTTTTTCCTTCCAAATCCAAAGTCTCTGTGCGGCTGGATGTTGAATAGAATTATTTCATAAGGAAAACAAAGATGTAGTTGCCGATTTTTTTTTCTTGTGCTAGTTTTAAACCTGTTAACCCCAGTGGCGTTACTCCTGATTTACAATGGTGCATCTGAAGTCATGAAACCCTGACATGAGTAGTCCTTACTGAGGGCTTGGCTACTCTTAAACTGCTGCAGCAGTGCAGCTGCACCACCGTAGTGCTTCAGTGTAGATACTACCTACGCTTGATGGGAGGGCTTCCCCTGTCAGTGTAGGTAATCCACCTCCCCAAGAAGCAGTAGGGCTCGCTAGCCCTGGTCTAGACCAGGGGTTAGGTCAGGAGCCATGTCTCTCCGCAGTGTGGATTTTTCACACCCCGGAGAGATGTAGCTATACCAAAGTAAATTCCTACTGTAAACCAGAACTCATACAATTAAAGCCATTGAAGTCAATAGCACTGTTAACTTGACGAGTGAATAGGTGAGGAAGGGCTGTGGGCTCAAGCTTATGTTATGTTTGAGGGCATGCTTTCCATAAATGGCTTTTCAGTAAAAGGGATGCTAGATTATGAGGATGTGGAAGAATAATTATTATAGGCCCTGATCCCACAATGAGCTCCACCGTGGGCATAGGGGGCAGCCTGCACAGAGCTCACTGTGGGTTTGGAGCCTCAGTGTTTAAACAGTATTGATCCTCATTTAAGTACCTAAAGAAATCTCAGCTTTAGGAAAGCTATTGCATGAGCATGTTCTGTCAGAAGCAACCTTCATTCCCTACAACTCACCACCACGGCAAACTTAGATGTGTAGAAAAAAAATCAAAATGTTTTAAGGTGAAATCATAAATCAGGAAGTGAGGTACAATGGGCTTGTACATCCCATCAAGGTCCATGGGGAAGGGGCCTTCTGCATGAAGATCTTACTCTTTGCCCATGGAGAATGGGGCAGTGACCCAGATCTGTGGCACCAGGCTCCTTATCTCCAGCCTCTGAAGAGAGCAACTGGCAGGGTCAGGGATCTGTGGCTGGGGAGGGGACAAGATGGGCAGGGCTTGGGTGAAATGCTTTGTCTCTCCCAACTCTATGGGGAACCTACCCACAAGTAAATACAGGCTCAGGCTGTATTAATTTCTGAATTGAGCCTTTGAGTGTACTAGAATGTCTATGTAAGACAGTGTTTTGGGGGCTACTGCCTGCCTGGAAAGCCTGAGCTATGCTGAGAAGGAGCCACAGCAGAGCTGTAGAGGGCAGTGCTGGGGCACAGAGATTCTGTGTGGAAGCCCTTGGTCTTCAGCAGATCCCTGAGGTCACAGTGAGTTTTCCTCTCAGATGGCTCCCTCCTGTACATTTTTCCAGTGCAGGGAGCAATCTTGGTCTGTATTTACAAAGAAATTATACTGTCCTGAATAGGTGATCAGTGTTTACTAGTACTTTCTATGGGAGGGGTGGGCAAACTTTTTGGCCTGAGGGCCACATGGGGATATGGAAGTTGTATGGTAGGCCATGAATGCTCACAGAATTGGAGTTAGGGTGCGGGAGGGGATGAGGGCTCTGGCTGGGGGTGCAGGCTCTGGGGTGGGGCCAGAAATGAGGAGTTCATGGTGCAAGAGGGGGCTCTGGGTTGGGGTGGGGGATGAGGGCTCTGGAGTGGGGCTGGGGATGAGGGATTTGGGGTGCAGGAGGGTGCTCCATGCTTGGACCAGTGGGTTCAGGGGGCGGGAGGGGGATCAGGGATGGGGCAGGCTGTTGGGGCATGGGGGAAGGTGAGGGCTCTGGCTGGAGGTGCGGGCTCTGGGGTGGGGCTGGAGATGAGGGGCGTGGGGTACAAGAGAGGGCTCTGGGCTGGGATCGAGGCATTTGGAGGGTGGGAGAGGGGTCAGGGCTATGGCAGGGGATTGGGTGCAGGGGCAGCTCAGGAGTGCAGACTCCGGGCAGCGATTACGACAAGCAGCTCCCAGAAACATGTCCCCCCTCTGGCTCCGAGGCATGGCCAGGCGGCTGTGCACACTACCCCGTCCACTGGCCGAGGTTCCCAACCAATGGGAGCTTTGGGGGCGGCACGTGCAGAACCGCCTGGCCACACCTCCACGTACTATGTAGCATCCAGAGAGGGTCATGTCGGCAGCTTTCTGGGAGCTGCGCGGAGCGGGGCAAAACCCTGACCTTGCTCCCCAGCAGGAGCTGAGGGCCAGATGTGGCCCATCCCTGTTCTATACCTATCTATCACAGTGCTAGAATTTATTTTGTTTTTTGTAATTCTGCTATTTAAACCAGCAAGGTGATGTACTGCCTATGTTATCCTGCAGTTAGTACGGTGAATTAAAACCCAAGGGAACTAGGGAGGACGGTTCATCATAGTGAGTTTCCCTAAAAAACATGCAATATGTCAGTAAGAAATTTCTATTTTCATTGACTCTTCACTGACTATTGGGAGTACAGAACTGCACTGACAAGAACTGTATACCCGCCAGAAGGTTGTGATTTCTGGTTCCAGTGCTCCATTAAGGTCCTTGGGCCCATTGCAGTCCTAGCGGGAGGATCTTTGGACTGGATGTGTCCCTAGCACTCCATAATATCTTTAGGAGTTATGGAGTGTGGGTTATAGGACCGTTTGTGATTCAAGCAGTGATGGAGTGGAGAAAAAAGAGCTGGAGAGGGAGAACAAGGGGAACTAGACAGAAGAGGTAACAGATAGAAGAGAGATCAGGAGAAGGGGAGTTGCAGATGTTTAAGGATGGTTGGCCATCCTAGTAGTTGGAGCTGCAACCCCAAATCCCCTCATGTTACATAAATACCTACTAGTACCATTGTCCTAAGGTTAACTCCTCTTCAGAACTAACTACTATATGCGAGGAAAAAAAACTGACTCACTGGAGAAAGTGAAAATTGAATAGTCTTGATATGTAAACAAGAAACAGGTCAGGCAGCAGTTCAAACTCTTCATGCACTCAGAGCTGTGAGGCTTAATTCCAGCAGTGTCACAATCATCAGTTTCCATTTGAGATGCTTTGGGGAACTTTTTCTTTGGTTTTAGTTCCCATGCATTTCCACTTTCAGGTTTCACTTTAAATTTTATGTTCTAATGAACCCAAAAATCAAAGGGAAACTCTGTCAGAACAAGTTCAAAGTTTAGTCCATCACTTCTGTTTCGTGAACTAAGGAGTGGGTCTCTGTTAAAAGATGTGTTAAAATATTTTTATTTTGCAGAGTTTGTTGCATGGCCTTTTGATGCTTATAGATGCTTTAAGTGTGGATAGTGGGTCAGACATATTCCTGGTATAACTTTGCTAATATCATTGAGTTTGCTAGTCCTCTCATCCTAGTTCCTTTTGTAAATTTGTTCATATCATAAAACCATCACCTCAAAATTTGGCATGGTTGGCAGATTTTGCTCCACAGACCATTACCTGGGCTCTAATAGATGGGATGTCATACCAGTAGGTCTGAATTGAGGTGCTTTAGCAGAGCTATGCGTTGAAGCTTGCACATTGCCTGCATTCTCTCTTCCTGGCACTAGCTAGTGTATTTAATCCCTCCCTTTCACTCAAATGCATGCACACAGTTTTGAAAAAGATTGAATTGAAATAAATATTCTTCAGGTTTGACGGTAACTGCGGTGAAGGATTCTGGAGAATGGAATTTGGAAGCTGGAGCACTCGTGCTTGCAGATGGAGGTCTTTGTTGTATTGATGAGTTTAATAGCATCAAGGAACATGACAGAACCAGCATACATGAAGCAATGGAGCAACAAACCATCAGTGTAGCTAAGGCAGGGTAAGTGGCATTTAAATACATGTGATGAAATAACAAAATATCTTTCCCCTGAATTCCAAAATATTAAAATGAATGTTAGATCTAGATTTGCCCCCTGACCAATTTAAATATTTCCTATACTGTACTATACATTTTTGTGTTAAAAGATACTCTTAGACTATGAGTCAGAATGTCAAAGGAGGGTGCAATAGACCAGTGAATGCATATAAATAAAATACTTATGGATCCCCTGCATCATCTTTGGAAAATCTGGCCATTGCATATAGACAGGGCACTTCAAGAAGAGTGTTTTGGAGGGCGGGGTACTGTGGGGAGTGAAGCAATTTTTAAAATGCGAGTTGCAGTTCAGAAGCCAGGACTGAAAACACTTTTTTCTTTTCCCTCCATGAATAGCAAATAATTAGTCAAGCAGCAAAAGAAGAGGGAGCAATTCCTAGGCTGCTCGCTTTTATATGGTGGCCCATCTAATGAAAGAGACTACTGGCCACTAACCTGTGAAGGGGAAATAGTATATGCTGCTTCTGAAAACTTGGATTTTTTAATTCTGTGGCAAGTGAAGCTACTGGCCAAATCCTCAGTCTGTCCACAAAGGAGACAGACAGCCTCCCTAATAGAACAGCTGGAGATTTCCCTAAGGTAGCAGAATCTCTGGCTGGCACAGAGCCAGCATAGCCAGTTCTATCCCACCCTCTCTGCAGTTCAGATGTGTCAAGGGTGGAAGGAGGTGGGCCCAGGGCAGTTTGCATGCCAGTGATCTTGGTCTAGCAGAAAGGCTTCAAGGGTGTTGTGACTGCCTGTGTAAGTTAGAGCAGTCTTGAGGCTGCTCTTAATTACACCAGGGACTGAATTGGCCCATAGCTGTCCTCAACCTTGGGGGGGATACAAAGCTGGTTTTAAGCCACCTTTGTCCCTGCCTCCTCTGGTCCTGCTATTATCCTAGCTTGCCAGAACTTGATGTTAAGGAGGTAGGTCTTCTTAAAGAGCCCACTCATAAATGAGTTATTTACATAACTAAAATCCATTAACTGGTTTATGAGGCAGTAAGTTCTTAGCTATGTAGGAATGCCATTGTTTGACAAGACATGCAGACATACTTAAAGAGTGCATTTACCTCAAAATCTGAGGACTGCAGGGTGCTGCAGGAGTTAAATTTGAAGAATGACCTTGCAATTAAGTGACCTTGCTACCTGAGGTGACTGCACCAACTGATCTCCTTTGTAGACTCTGGTGCCAGCAGACTATGCACAAAAAAAACCCAAAACAAAACAAACAAAAAAAACCTGGGTACCTAAAATTAGGTTCCTAAACCCTACATTTAGGTACTTACATGCAAATGGTCTGGTTTATGAAGGCACAGAGCCCCTGCACCGATAATATGGTCTCCTGTCTTTCATCCAAAACTTTCCTCCCATTCTCTGTTACTGATGAATGTACCACCATTCCCCCTGTCACTGATGCTTGGAACCTGGGAGTCTTCAATTCCTCCCTTTCCCTTTACATCTAGACTGTGTCCAGTATCTTGCTGTTTTTTTCCTGCATAACCTATATCTGAAATCAAACTTTTTCTTCCTGTCCAGTCACACACAACTCTTGTCCAGGCCCAAATCGTCTCCTGTGCTGATTGCTGTAATCTCCTCCTCTTTGGTATCCTGATATCCACATCTTCTTGGCCTTTCAAACTGACTCCCTATTTTAAGTATCTCCACTGACTCTTCCTTTTCCACACACATCAAATTCAAGCTATTTGCTCTTCCCCCCGCCACACACACAAGGCACTTTATGCTCTGTCCTTCCCTCCTTATTTGCCCCTGTCTCTTTTTAGTTTTTCCTGCACCCCACATCCTCAGCCAACGACAACAGCTTTGAGACCCCATTCATCCGTTCCTTCCACAACCATCCCAGGGTTTTTTCCCACATTGCCGTATGCTGAATGGCCTTTCCTCATTTAAATCCCTCCTCAAGACTTGCTTCTTTCACAAAGGCTACAAGAAATTTGCCAAGTAAGCCACTGATCTCATTCAACTTACAAAAGCAAGCCAACAAACCTACTTCACCATCTGGTGCACTAACTTGCTCTGAGTTACTGAATCCCTAACAATATTGCCTTGGTCCTGATTGTGGATTTCTGCTAACCACCTCCCTTTTGGTTTAACCTTTGCCCATGTTGGAGTTTACAGCTCAGCTCACAGTTCTTTTCAGCATAACTGGAACTGCCTACTGTGCATACGGGGAAAATCATCTCAGAAGTGTTGTGCGGACACAGTTCACTAGGGGCAAGTCCCACTTTACATTAACCTTACACAGACACAACTGCCCACAGCGAACGTAACAAACATAGCAGAGAATAGATCCTTAGGTTTCTAGCCCAGACTGTTGCCTTCCAAATGTGAATCAAGTATAAAATGATTAATTTCTGTCTAAGCCTGGAAACAGACTGAAAAATATCTGTGAGATAAGATGGGTGAGATAGCATCTTCTATTGGACCCAAGGCCGGCTCCAGGCACCAGCGTTCCAAGCAGGTACTTGGGGCGGCAGTTAGAAAGAGGCGGCAGTGTTTCCGCCGCGGCGGCAATGCGGCGGCGGCTTCTCCGTCCCACCGGCCGCGGCGGTAAATCGGCAGCAGCTTCTCCCTTTTGCCATCCGCAGCGGCAGGTTTTTTCACTGCTTGGGGCGGCAAAAACGGTAGAGCCAGCCCTGATTGGACCAACTTCTGTTGGTGGGAGAGACAAGCTTTTGAGCTACACAGAGCAGTTCTGGGAAAGGTCCTGAGAGCGTCACAGCTAAATACAAGATTAAACAGATAGTTTAGTATAGGTAATTAGCACTTGTTCTAAGGGACCATTCAAGGTAAAGTGGCTATTAACACCACTGTAGTCACAGGACAAAAAGGGGGGTTAGTGGGTAGAGATTGTTCTAAGCTCCCCCCCACCCCCAGAAAACACCTGTAAATCAAGAACAGACAGCCCCATTCGCTTAAACTAGCCCTCTGAAACTCAATGAACTTAAATTTCAACACTGTTAACCACTTCACTGCACAAACATATAGGTAACTACCCTTATCTCACAATCCCAAACTGTGTTCCATGCCTTCTGGGGTCTTCTGCCAAGCTGCCAAAACCTCCAGAGTCCCCTCTAACAACTTCTCACAGGTAGCTGTGTGTTTGTTGTCAGTGCAAAAATCTGTAGCATAATGAACATTAAAACTTAGGAGCGGAGTAGAATAGAGTGAAATTAACTTTCAAAATACATAAACCAAGGGTACAGAGTGGCTCATTTCCATATTTAATTCAATATGAGCAACTCCAACCAGGTACAATGGCTGCTCCTTTTTGAGCAAGCCAGTAGAAGTCACTAGCGTCTAATAGTTAAGGTGTGCTGGGGCTCCCTCTCCTGCAGCCCTCTGCTCCAAACTGTGGGAGGGCTGGAGCGGAGGGGAAACCTGGCTCACCACTGTTGCTTTTTGGGGAGAGGGGTGCCCAATCAATCTAAACAATTACACTCCATCCCACCATCAACCTCAGCCTGGTCCAGTCCACACAAGAGATCCACTTCCTGGACACTACAGTGCTAATAAACAATGGTCACATAAACACCACCCTATACCGGAAACCTACTGACCGCTATTCCTACCTACATGCCTCCAGCTTTCACCCTGACCACACCACATGATCCATCGTCTACAGCCAAGCTCTGCGATACAACCGCATTTGCTCCAACCCCTCAGACAGAGACAAACTCCTACAAGATCTCTATCAAGCATTCTTACAACTACAATACCCACCTGCGGAAGTGAAGAAACAGATTGATAGAGCCAGAAGAGTTCCCAGAAGTCACCTACTACAGGACAGGCCTAACAAAGAAAATAACAGAACGCCACTAGCGGTCACCTTCAGCCCCCAACTAAAACCCCTCCAACGCATTATTAAGGATCTACAACCTATCCTGAAGGATGACCCAACACTCTCACTGTCAAGGTTCCTCCCCCACTCTGAACTCTAGGGTACAGATGTGGGGACCTGCATGAAAAAAACCTCCTAAGCTTATCTTTACCAGCTTAGTTCAAAACTTCCCCAAGGTACAAAATATTCCCCCCGTTGTCCTTGGACTGGCCGCTACCACCACCAAACTAATACTGGTTACTGGGGAAGAGCTGTTTGGACGCGTCTTTCCCCCCAAAATACTTCCCAAAACCCTGCACCCCACTTCCTGGACAAGGTTTGGTAAAACGCCTCACCAATTTGCCTAGGTGACTACAGACCCAGACCCTTGGATCTTAAGAACAATGAACAATCCTCCCAACACTTGCACCCCCCCTTTCCTGGGAAATGTTGGATAAAAAGCCTCACCAATTTGCATAGGTGACCACAGACCCAAACCCTTGGATCTGAGAACAATGAAAAAGCATTCAGTTTTTTACAAGAAGACTTTTAATAAAAAATAGAAGTAAATAGAAATAAAGAAATCCCCCCTGTAAAATCAGGATGGTAGATATCTTACAGGGTAATTAGATTCAAAAACATAGAGAACCCCTCTAGGCAAAACCTTAAGTTACAAAAAAGATACACAGACAGAAATAGTTATTCTATTCAGCACAATGCTTTTCTCAGCCATTTTAAAGAAATCATAATCTAACACATACCTAGCTAGATTACTTACTAAAAGTTCTAAGACTCCATTCCTGGTCTATCCCCGGCCAAGACGACTACAGACAGACACAGACCCTTTGTTTCTCTCCCTCCTCCCAGCTTTTGAAAGTATCTTGTCTCCTCATTGGTCATTTTGGTCAGGTGCCAGCGAGGTTACCTTTAGCTTCTTAACCCTTTACAGGTGAGAGGAGCTTTCCCCTGGCCAGGAGGGATTTCAAAGGGGTTTACCCTTCCCTTTATATTTATGACACTCACAAATCTTGGGAGACAGGCCAGTCCTTGCCTACAGACAGCCCCCAACCTGAAGCAAATACTCACCAACAACCACATACCACACAACAGAACCACTAACCCAGGAACCTATCCTTGCAACAAAGTCCGTTGCCAACTGTGCCCACATATCTATTCAGGGGACACCATCAAAGGGCCTAATAACATCAGCCACACTATCAGAGGCTTGTTCACCTGCACATCCACCAATGTGATATATGCCATCATGTGCCAGCAATGCCCCTCTGCCATGTACATTGGTCAAACTGGACAATCTCTACGTAAAAGAATAAATGGACACAAATCAGATGTCAAGAATTATAACATTCATAAACCAGTCGGAGAACACTTCAATCTCTCTGGTCACGCAATCACAGACATGAAGGTCGCTATCTTACAAAAAAAAACTTCAAATCCAGACTCCAGCGAGAAACTGCTGAATTTGGAATTCATTTGCAAATTGGATACTATTAATTTCGGCTTAAATAGAGACTGGGAGTGGCTAAGTCATTATGCAAGGTAGCCTATTTTCCCCTTGTTTTTTTCTACCGCCCCCCCCCCCCATGTTCTGGTTAAACTTGGATTTATGCTGGAAATGGCCCACCTTGATTATCATGCACATTGTAAGGAGAGTGGTCAGTTTGGATGAGCTATTGCCAGCAGGAGAGTGAGTTTGGGGGGGTGGGGTGTGAGAAAACCTGGATTTGTGCTGGAAATGGCCCACCTTGATTATCATGCACATTGTAGGGAGAGTGGTCGCTTTGGATGAGCTATTACCAGCAGGAGAGTGAGTTTGTGGAGGGTGAGAAAACCTGGATTTGTGCTGGAAATGGCCCACCTTGATGATCACTTTAGATAAGCTATTACCAGCAGGAGAGTGGGGTGGGAGGAGGTATTGTTTCATGGTCTCTGTGTATATAACGTCTTCTGCAGTTTCCACAGTATGCATCCGATGAAGTGAGCTGTAGCTCACGAAAGCTCATGCTCAAATAAATTGGTTAGTCTCTACCAACTCTTCAGAATGGTATTTAACGTAATCCAATGACCTAATACTGAATCTGTTTTCCACTTTTTCTCCATATTTACCTTTTTCATATGAGCAATTCGAATAAAGCAGGACACAATATCCCCAGTGTGCCACGTATCCGCTCATGAAGGTGTTGCCTACAACAAATATGCAAGGCTGAAAGTGTGCCATTACAAGTCCTCTTGTCCTGATGACCTATTCCAGCAGTGTGGATGGGAACTCCCCATGTACTTGAACCATGCTAATGGCTTGGACTTGCTATGGTTTGGTTCAATCTATGCTATTAAATAGATCCATGTTTTAACTGGGTGCCCTGATATAGCTGATTTTGTTTTGTAGATGGGAACTTAGAACACAGTTTTGCTCTCAGCACACAAAGCTTCAGTCACTTGCTTTACAAAGGACTGTATTTACTTTGGTATTTTTAAATAATTATAATATTACACAGAGAAGTAAATGTTGCTTTGTTCATTTAATCTCTCTTTGTACTGGCTGGGAACCAATGCTCTTTTCTTGTGGTGTGTACTGTAAATCAGAAAGCTAAGATTATTGGCGCTAACCTACATTCAGGTTCTGGACATGAGGTAGCAGCTAGCCTGGAGCTGACTGGAAATAGGTTGGTGATAAACCAAATTTAGAATAACTCTTCTGTTGCCTTAATGAAGGATTGTGCTATGACTACTGGGACAAAAGTGTCCCACTGCAACTAAAAACACAGGAGCCAAGACAACATGATTCAAGGAGAAAATACCTTTTTCACTGTAAAAAAAATATGTAAAATGCTTAGCCATAGGAACAGTATATATATATTTCTTTTTTTTAACCCTGAATTGAGATATCTGAGCTATTAGCTAGTATCTTTGAAAAGTCATAGAAGATGGGTGAGATTCCAGAGAACTGGAAAAGAGCAAATACAGTACCAATCTATAAAAAGGGGAATAAGGACAACCCAGGGAATTACAGACCAGTCAGCTTAACTTCAACACCTGAAAAGACTGATTAAGCAATCAATTTGCAGACGCCTAGAAGATAATAAGATAAGTAACAGTCAGCATGGATTTGTCAAGAACAAATTGTGTCAAACCAACGATTCTATGATTCTATGAATGGTGCTATGCAAACATAAAAAATGATTATTTTATTTTACTCAAAAATTATTTTCTATATCCAATGACACGGAATAGTGATGTACATCATCTTTGTCTTTAGCTTAGTGTGCAAGCTGAACACAAGGACCACTATATTGGCAGCAACAAATCCAAAAGGCCAGTATGACCCTAATGAATCAATCTCTGTGAACATAGCCCTTGGCAGTCCGCTGTTGAGCAGATTTGACCTGGTCTTAGTATTGCTAGATACGAGAAATGAAGACTGGGATCGCATAATTTCTTCTTTCATATTGGAAAACAAAGGTAAGAATAGACTCTTTGAATGTATCTAAAGCTTCTCCTCTGCACTGACCTTTCCCAAATGTTCTACAGCCCAGTTTTGGAGTGACCAGTTTAGTGACTGAAAGGGTAGTTGAGTTGATTTTCATTTGATCCTTGATTTCATGCACGGTGCCAGTTGTGATGTGGTTGCCTGTCCATTAGGAATCGGACAGAGACCACCAATCCCTGTCACCTAGATCAGTGGTTCTCAACCAGGGGTCCAGGGCCTCCTGCAGGGCCGCGAGCAGGTTTCAGGGGGTCCGCCAAGCAGGGTCAGTGTTAGACTTGCTGGGGCCCAAGGCAGAAAGCCGAAGCCCTGTCATGTGGGGCTGAAGCCTGGGACCCTGAGCCCTGCCATCTGGGGCTTAAGCTGGAGCCTGGGCAACTTAGTTTTGCAGGGTGCGTGGGGCTCCAGGCGACTGCCCTGCTTGCTATCCCCTAACGCCAGTGCTGACTTTTATATGCAGAAAAAGAGTTGTGGCACAGGCGGGCCGTAGAGTTTTTTACAGCATGTTGCAGGGGGCCTCAGAAAGCAAGAGGCTGAGAACCCCTGACCTAGATCACTAAACACCTGTCAGATGGTGACAACTTTCAATCAGCCTCACTCCATGCCTGCCCCTTCTACCGTGTCCTCCACACCCCCTTCCCTTCCCTTTCCATTTAGCTGATCCCCTACTAAGTAACATACCCTACAAAGTAAAAGTGGAACTAACATGACATTTGCTGCCCTCATATTGTTCACTCGGCTTGTTTGTTGCCCCTCTTCCTCTACCCTGTCTTGTCTAGTTAGACAATATTGTCTCTTGATTCCTTGTACTCCCCATGTGTCTGTACCATTAGTTGTGTCTCTTGTCCTACACTGAAGACTGTCAGCTCTTTGAGGGAAAGACTGTCTTTGTGTTCTGTGTTTGTACAGCATCCTTGCTCAATGAGGTCCAGGTCCATGCCTGGAGCTCTGAGGTGCTACACTAATAATAAATAAATAAAAAGATGAGGAAAATCTTCTTGCAGTCTCTCCTCCAGTGCACACCTGTGCCACATCTGGCACATAATGATTGGCCCTATAAAATATGTAAGACAGCGAGAGGAGATAATCATATATTTATGTGGTACTTTTCATCTCAAAGATACCTGGGTGTTTTGCAGACTGAACAAGCTGATAAACAGTGAGCCTGATCTTGCTCCCATTTAAATTGATGGGAGCTTTGCTGTTGACTTTACTAGGAGCAGGATTGGATGTTGGAGCCTGGGGTGAAACACAGCAATGTTGCAAAACACTTCAGGGCAAGAACTTGCAGCAGAGCATGAGCAGTTTAAACAATGGGGAAATTAGGTAGGTAGTGTAGGCATAGAATCATGCTGGGCATGTGTAAACTTGCATGTAGCTTGATCTGAGTGCAAGGTTAAATTGTAAACAATGATGTGACAGGTTGTGGACTGGAGACGATGTTTTGGGGCTAGGTAAGTGCGAACACCTTGAACTGATAAGCTTGAAATGTCATTAAGGTGAGGACATCAGCAATAAGTCCTTACACAATCTGCAAAGCAGTTGGTTCCTACATGAACCCTATGATGTCCAAATCGATTCAATTAAAGAAGTTTAGATGTTAGGAGCTAGGAAATAGAACATGAGTGACACGCTGGACAAGGTGTTCTGGATAAGCTGAGTGGAAAAGGTCTTGGAGAGAATCCCAACGGATAGAATGTAATAACCCACTCTGGAATTTGGCCAAATCATAGATGAGCTAAGAGAATGTTAGTCCCTTTCTGCCCAAAATGTAATAAAACCTCATTGTACGTTCATTCACCTATTTAACAGGAATTTTTAGGAAAGCATTTTATCTCTGTCATTGTTTTGAAGTTACTGACTGAGCACTTGTTATGCAGGATGCCCAAGCAAATCAGAAAACCTCTGGAGCATGGAAAAGATGAAGACCTACTTTTGTCTTATAAAGAATCTACAGCCAAAATTGTCTGATGAGAGCAACCTGATTCTTGTCCGTTATTACCAGATGCAGCGGCAGAGTGATTGCAGAAATGCTGCCCGAACTACCATTCGCTTATTAGAGAGTTTGATACGCTTAGCAGAAGGTGAGCCCGTGGCAGTTTTTGTTTTTCTGCCTAACAATTAACTTTTTTTAAAAAAATGGACATGTTAGAAGTGCAATTATAGTTCATAGGTTAAGTAGTGACCTTACAGCTAAACTAGGGATGGATGAACCACCTGGAGTTTTAGCATTAGTGAATCTGTAGGTTTTGTGGGGTTTTTAGATATACAAAACTAGTTTGAATTTTAATATATTATATTCCCTCCCAAAAAAATGTAAATCAGTGTAAGAAGTTAAGTTAGAGGGAAATGAGCAATGATTAATTACATCCAAAGGACCCAATATTGCAAACACCCGGCTCATGATGTCAGTTAGCCCAATGAGCCCACAATGACTGGCTCCTTTATAAATCTAATAAAGCTGCATATGTCCATTGTAGCTAATTGTGTAAATATATTTCTGGGCAGAGATTTTTAAGCAAGAAATGTGGATTGATTAATTAATTAGTTAATATTTGCACAGCACTCTAAAAAAGTAAAGGATTACATAAATCACATGGTTTTTACTTAACGCCTGGCTCAGGGCTTATTTCTTTAATTTTGGGTCCAATCTTGCACATTTCAATCACACCCCACTCCTGCTCAATCTGAAGCCAGAGGGATTATTGCCTGAGGAAGGCATAAGAAAGGTGTAAGGATTTGGCCCTTATTATCCCATAACGTTACTAAAAATAAATATTTCATTTTAAATACCAAGAATGCAGTCCACATTGTTTACTAACGTGCTACAAAATTTCATTTTAAAATCAAAACTTTGAGTTTTAAGAACAAAAAATAAAGGAAGTGTTAAATATCTAGGGTAGTGTTCTTTTATCCTTTAAAATGGCTTAACAGTTTTTGAAAATGAATTTTAAAAGAACATACAGTAACTTTGTATAACAAATTTCAGCCCAGAGTGATGTTTTATTTTGTCAAAGATGTCTCTCTTATTAGTCAGTTGTTCCTATTTGAATTTCCTTGTGTGTGGGGGGAAGGGGCGGGGGCCAAGGGGGAAGATTGTTTTGTGAACCTTCCTATCATTTAAAGCCTTTATCCTGCAGATACTTTCATGCTATTTATGTTATAAAGTCTTTTACATAAGTATGCATTTGCAATATTGGGGCGTTAACAAGCACTTTATATTTTCAAAGTGTTATGAAAAAGTACCATTTTTCTTGCTTAAAAATGACTGTCCAACAGCATAATTACACAACCAACCACAATGGCTTAGTATGGTGAATTATTTGCATTATATCCATTCATAAAATTAATTCTATTTGGGGTAATGGTGGTTATGGGAAGCAAAGCAGGAGAAAAAAATATGGAAAATGCATGTTTAAATAACGTTAAGGCTGTGACACAGACCAACAAAAGAAAGGAAATGCAAAGTGCAGACTATTGCTTAAATCATGTCTTTTGTCACCCAGAATGAAAGGTTAGCTTTAATTTTAAATTTCCTTCTTTTTATTAGTTTGTGTTGCTATCAATACATTTGGATAGATAAATATTATTTTATACCACATTTATCATCATGGTATCTGAACACCTTACAGTTATTTAAATGTAGCCTTTTGCTTTTCTTTCTTCCAATTCCTTCAAACTGTCATTGAATCTCAAATCCAGAAGACACACCTCATTTCTAATTAGGGGAGTTAAGTTTTCCCAATTCTGCAGACACTTATGACAGTGAAGTCAATGGGACTATTTTTATGCTTAAAGTTAAACACATGCATAAATGTTTTCAGAATCAGGCCTGAATTTGTTAGCCTCTGGTTGCTAATACAAACAAATGCTTTTCAACTTTTTCTTTTTTTAATGCTCATTTATTTTTGCTAGCCCATGCTCGATTGATGTTTAGGGACACTGTAACTTTGGAAGATGCTATAACAGTGGTCTCAGTGATGGAATCGTCGATGCAGGTAAGCTTTCTTATAGGAAATGACACTACTACAATCCCATTCTATATGATTCGATCCATTTAAGGAGACTACTATGTATAACACTCTCCATCTCCTTGGAGAACAATCCATTTTAATATTCAGACATTGAAATATAATTGAGTTGAGAAACTGGGTTATCATAGATGGATGGATGAATGCCACTTGTATTTTTTCAGTTAGACATTAGCTATTATATGTGAGAACCAAAAAAAGATTTGAGTTTTGAAAAAGTTTTAGAAAGATTAACAGGTGCCAGAGCAGTGTAAAGGGACTGAGCATAAATGAGAAGCAGGCCCAGAACATTTAGTCGTCATCATCATAGTTTGTCACTCCAAAATTGTAGCCAAGATGTGGTGGTGTCGCTTATATCAAATAGTTCTTTGGGAGAACAAGGTATTGACAGGTAGCACTGCATCCGGCAGGATTCAAGTATTTGCCTAGACTCTCCATATTCATATTTGCAGCATTCCATTTTGTCATATTGTCACCATCTTTGCCACCCCAATTTGGAGTACATCATTGTTTTTGTTTGAAGTCAGTCCTTGGGGGAGTTGTTCTATAGGAACCAGGTTCTCCCAGAGCATCAGCATTTCCTGCCATGTTGTTACTCTGTAGCCTTCCATGGTGGTATTTTGGGGTAAGGGATTTTCAGGGGCAAAGCTCTTTTTGGACTTCAGTCTCTTGTGTGGTGGAATGTGTCCGAACAGTGGATGTCTTGACACATGCACCTGTTTTTGTTTCTCCTTTTTACTGAAGACATCCCATCTTACAAATATTCATGCAATTCATGTGAGGCAGTATAGTGACACCATGGGAGTTGGTTTCCAAGTGCCTGTGATGATCCTACATGATTGACTGAGTTCAATATCAGTTTTGTGTGCATGGCCCAAGCAAGACCATACTGATGTACAGTATTCTGCAGTCAAGTAACACAGACTGAGACGGATTGCTCGGAGTGTTTTTGGAATAGCTCCCCATTTTGTGTTGGCCAGTTTCTGGAGTATACAATGCCAGGAATTCACTTTCTTTTTCAGCTTCTTTATGTGCTCTTTGAATGTCAGTATTCAGTCTAATGTGACCCAAGGTACACCAGATATTCATAGTGCTCAAGGATTGTACCATCCTGCAATATCTGGAAGTCTCACTTGACCTGGTGGTATTTCAGGTGGAAGGTGCACACTTGTGTCTTACTGGAGTTGGTATTTAGGAACCATGTGCAATCGTACTTTCCAGGCACCACTCAGGGAGCCAGTTAAAATGTGCTCAGTATCCTCAAATCTTTCCAATTGAGTGGCAATTCAAAGAGCATCAGCATACATTTAATCTTTGCACATGAGGGGATTCTGCTTGGTCATTTGTGTAGATATTAAACAGCAAGGGTGATAGCACTGAATTGTGGGGTAATCCATTCTGCAGAGTACATCATCAACTCTTCTGACCACCCATATCGACAAAGAAACATTGATTTTCGAGCAGAGAGGAGATGATGTGGACCTTCTTGCTATTTCTCAAAATTCTTGCTTATTTCACTAAAAGTGCATGATAGTTCACAGTGTTTAGTTCAGATAGGAGATGAATGAGAAGGGAACATAGTAAAATATTGCAAAATAATGAATGGTATAGAGAATGTAACTGGGCATTCCTATTTGTCATTTCTCATAATACAAAATCAAGGGGACATTCAGTTAAAATGAAAGGCAACAGACTTAAAACCAATAAAAGGAAATATTTTTTACGCAATGCATAACTAACCCCTGGAACTCATTGTCAAAAGATATCATTCAGGCCAAGAGCTTATACTAATAGGCTATTTGAAGGGATATGAATCCTTAGAGTTCAGGGCATAATCTATCCACTAACAGAAGCTAGGAAGAAACATCCCCTATGAGTAGGTTATCCCCAAATTATCCGTGAGGGGTTTTTAGCACCTTCATCTGAAGTATGTGATGCTGGCTCTATCTGATCTAATAGGACATTTCCCGTTTTCTTGTACAGGTTGGTATCTCAAGACTATGAGAAACCATATATGCAAATGATACATTTTATGTAGCACCTTTCAAGCAGAAAGACCTCAAAGCATTTACATGGAATCATAGGACTGGAAGGGACCTCCCGAGGTCTTGTAGTCCAGTTCCCTGCACTAAAGGCAGGACTAAGTGTTCTCTAGACCATCCCTGACAGCTGTTTATCTAACCTGCTCTTAAAAAATCTCCAATGACAGAGATTCCACAACCTCTCTAGGCAATTTATTCCAATGCTTAGGAAGTTAGGAAGTTTTTCCTAATGTTCAACCTAACCTGCCCTTGCTACAATTTAAACCCATTGCTTCTTGTCCTATCCTCAGTAGTTAAGGAGAACAATTTTTCTCCTTCCTTCTTGTAACAACTTTTTATGTAATTGAAGACTGCTATCATGTCACCCCTCAGTGTTCTCCTGACTAAACAAACCCAGTTTTTTCAGCCTTCCCTCATAGGTCATGTTTGCTGGACCTTTAATCATTTTTGTTGCTCTTCTCTGGACTTTCTCCAATTTGTCCACACCTTTCCTGAAATGTGGCAAACAGAACAGGACACAGTACTCCAGTTGAGGCCTAATTAGCACGGATTAGAATAACTTTTTATGTCTTGCTTACAACACTCCTGCTAATACATCCCAGAATGATGTTTGCTTTTTTTGCAACAGTGTTACACTGTTGACTCATATTTAGCTTGTGATCCACTATGACCCTTAGACCTTTTTCTGGTGTACTCCTTCCTAGGCACTTGTTTCCTGTTTTGTATGTGTACAACTGATTGTTCCTTCCTAAATGGAGTACTTTGCATTTATCCTTATTGAATTTCATCCTATTTTCTTCAGACCATTTCTCCAGTTTGTCCAGATCATTTTGAATTTTATTCGTATCCTCCAAAGCACTTGCAACCTCTCCCAGCTTGGTATCATCCACAAACTTTATAAGTGTCCTCTCTATGTAATGATCTAAATCATTGATGAAGGTATTGAACAGAACCAGACCCAGAACTGATCCCATTTTATAGACTATGGCCATGACCCTGCTGCTTTTTCTCAGACAAAGCTCAGAGAGGTAGATATCCAAAGGCACAAATGGCAGTTGGGCATCTATGACGTGCCACTGACTTTTAATGTGAGTTAGGTGAGTAATTGGCACTTGTGCCTTTGAAAATGTGTCCCACAATCGCTTCAAATGGAATTTTGCTTCTTCAAGAACTACAGATTCTGACCCTATACAGCTTAGAAAGATTACTATAGTCTCTGCTGAAATGCAGCCACTAGAGGGTTGGAACAGGCTAGCTTTTTAGCATCATGCAGCAACATTACACAAAGGGTAAGTTAAGAAGTGATGTAAAATAACATTTTCAAATAAAACTGCAGTGGGAAGTTAGGGAGACAGGATATAATTACCAGATTAGAATTTGACAGGATACTGGTTTTAAATCAGTACTGTTAAAAATCCTGCACACACTCTTGTATATACAAGACCATCTTTAATTACCGCCTTTTTTTTTCAATTTGATGAAATAACAGACTTAAATTAATACACACATTACACTCAAATGTTCATCCACTCAGAGTGCAGAAAGAAAGTAAAGTTGTTTGTTTCATAATTGTATATTACTCTTTTATTTATGCATAGCCCTACACGGCGACTGACTGAGAGGGTTCTGAAATGCATAATTAGCACCTGTCTAGTGGGTGTCCGTGGTAGTTTGCCTGAAGGATTGCAGGATTGGGCTTGACATTAGCTCGTATGCTCTTCATAATTACCCCAACATGCCGAATACCTGCGCATCTCAAGACCACTATGGGGGCCATGTGTTTTCAACCACTTGTGACGTGCGAATTTTCCCTTGTAACAGCTTTTTCGTGAAGGGGGGTCATTTATTTTTATTAAAAGATTTTTTTTAAAACAAACAAGAAAAACTGTATTCATTCAGTACCTGAGATGGTTGAAATCTCTCACTCTGTCTCTCTGAGGACTTAGATGGCCCACAACACCATAGTATCTGAACATCTTTCTCTGTGTGCTAATCACTAGAAACGATTAGGGTTGCTTATAATTACAGTAGTTCATAGTTCCTTAGTATCTTGTTCTCTGCTTCCCTCTTTTTTTTTTTTCCCTTGGTTAACAACAGCATTTGCTACTTACTTTTTCAACCTGTTTTGTTGGGATTTCCTTTATTTTCTTCACTTTTGTCCATTGAATTTGGTGAGAGACCCATAGTTTCTCTCAAAAAGCTCTCTTATTTTCTCTCCAACTGTCAATTTTTAGAGTGTGGGAGGGTGATGGAAACAAACAGGTGTTTGAATAATTCTAGAGGGGCTGGCGGCTGCCACCTTTCAGCTTTGCAAAGACGAATCAAGCCTTGCATTTGTAACTCCTACAATATCCTACCCCACCCAGTGCATAACCAAGGGTCAGGGTGTTTAGCTCAGTAGTCATGTATTTCTGCTGGTCCTCTTGAGCAGCTGAGTGGCTGGTTGGCCTCTCTTGTTCTTACCTCTTTTTATTTCGTTGTCTTTACCCTTTATTTCACCTTTATTTTTCCCCTATTCCCTATCGTCTGTCTGCCTCCTCTTATCTCTCCTTCTTGATTCATTCCATTCCCTTGCTCTGTGTCCTCCTGTTGTCTTGCCTGTCCCTCTTTCCATCCCACATTTTACTCTCAGCCTTGATTTACTCCAAAGTTTGCTCTCTGTCCTTCTTACCTCCATCTTTCATTCCATGATTTCCTCTCCTTATCCATCTCCTTCTCCTCTCCCTTGCTTTCGATTTGACCCTTGTACTTCTCATTTTCAGTCTCCTTTCCCAGCTCCTCAACCCTCACATGCACATCACTGCTCTCCAGTTGTTGGGAGCACTGCTAACTCCTTTGAGTGGTTGAGAACCTCTGGTGCTCTGCTTCTTGTTCTGCCTACATGTGTATCAAACAAAGAGCTAAATGCTGATCAGAAGTGTTGAACATTTGGACTGGCCATGTGGCAGCTGGATGGGCAGCACTCCTGTATTTTTTGTGTAAATCCAACTAATAATAATAATAATAAACAAAGAGTCTGACCTTGCAAACACTTATGCATGTACATAACTTTACCCATGTGAGTTGTCCCGTTGACTTCTATGGAATTACTTGTGTGAGTAAAGTTACTGAGTATTTGCCACATCAAGTGCTAAAATAGCCAATGGCAGGTTGTAGATAAAACTGTCTTTGGTGTTAAAATCTGATGCTGAGTAACCAAGATGTTTCCATTCTTTTGGTGGCACAGGGAGGTGCACTTCTCGGAGGCATCAATGCACTGCATACCTCATTTCCAGAAAACCCAACGGAGCAGTATCGAATGCAATGTGAACTCATCCTGGAGCGACTGGAGCTGCAGAATCTTCTGCATGAAGAATTCAAAAGACTTGACAGGTGATAATAGGAAGATTAACAAAAGAATCCAATAGAGTAAAAGGATTGCTGACAATAACTGTACTAAGAGATTCAAAAAATAGAATTTGACTTAGGAAAGCGACCTTCAGTGGAGTTGAAAAAGCAGGGGATTTTTAAAATAGCATACTGAGATCATTACAATATCATTTTTCATTCTGGGATTATTGAATTTATGGAGGGTTAAATAACAATTTAATGATTTCTCAACATACATCCAGATAAATTTAATCTAATTCCAGTAAGGTCAGAAAGTTGCTCATTTTGGCTGAATGATTAATTTTATTAACCTTTTGATTCCTGTTTGTTAAAGTACAGCAAGCTTTGCTTTATTTTTTTTTAAAAGGTTATTTTATGTTTGGCTGGTTAGGATCCCTTTCTTTGTGATAACAGGTTATAAGTCTGGATCAAAGTTATTTTTTTGGGTGATATATTTTTCTTGATTCTCACTGGATGGTCATCAGCTTTTAGCTCATTGGTATCATCTTCGGAGAGTCTATTTGTTTTAATAATAGAAAACTCCTTTTAATTTATTGAGGCTGAGGCAATAATAATCTAAAGAAAAATAACTTTTGTCTCCTGAACTGACAGCAAGCTCCATAAGAAACACATACTTGTTTTTATTAAAGAAAGATAAGAATATTGTTTAAAGGAATAAAAGCAGCTGCGAAAATATGAATTTCCCTTGAAAAATTTTCAGTTCTGTTTTATAACACAGCGTAAGTCACATTCCAAATAAGCATACAGAGCAATAAAAGCAACTGAAATGAAGATGAAAGTGAGCTAGCTCTAAGAGACCAAAGCAAGTTTTAAAGTAAAAAAAAGTTCACATCATTTTTGCTGCTTTTTTTTTTTTTTTTAAGATCCTTTCTACCTTGGAGAAACCACATAATAATTAATAAATGCCTTACATTTATATAGCATCTTCTGTCTCAAAGGATACACAAGCCATATGTGGTACATAGGAATTATTTTACCCACCACTGAAATGCAGTCACTTCTGAGATGGAACATGGCTGTTGTTTATTAGTGCATAAAAATACTGATTTAGGACATGAAGTGAGGAAAAATAGTATCTCCAGTTAAAATGGGTGAGTTTAGGCGGAATACATTAGACTGATATTTGGCCAGAACACTTCTGTTGTTTCGAAAAGAGCTATGGAAATGAAAACAACCACCATAAATGGTGAGAACCTGGTTTCACAGAGCATCCAGAAAACTTCACCTCGAGCACTATAGAGCTTCTTAACATGTTGGTTCCATAGTCACTCTGAGGGAAGTGAATCATTTACTGAATCACCAACAACCACTTCTTCATGCAGCATCTAAATTTTCCTTACCTGTCTCTCTTCTAAGGTTTGACCCTGCTTAGCATGAGATCTGATGAGATCATAGTTCTAGGAAGTGTCACTGCAGGATGCATCACTCATAAGCACTACAGGCATTTGTGATTCTGTAAACCCATTTTTAAAAAATTGAAATAAAAAACCATAACTCTGGTTAACTTCTAGAACTTGTTGGTATATCTTGATGCAGGGTAATGATCAGGGTATGTTATGTATCTACTCTTTAAAACAGTAACCTTTTTGCCTAACTCTAACTGTGTGTGTCACATTGTGAATAACCCAAAAAGAGAATATGCACATGCAGAAAAAAGGACTTAAGTAAATAATACTAAATATAAATTATATTGTCAAATGGAATAATATACATTTTCATACTAAAATCCACTTTTTGTTTGAACAAAGTACACAGGCAATTTGCAAGAGTGAACCAAATATGTCTGTAAATGCTAGTATTTAATAAGTATGGACCAAATTCTGCCACCCTTACTTGTGCTAAGTAATGCCTTACTCCATAAATAGTTCTCCTCATGGAGAAAGGCACTCCTTACCATGAATAAGGCAGCCAGATTCTGCTACTTTAATGCAGGAATCTGCTGCAAGAGCAAAAGGAGATCAGACATTGCTGCACTACGGCCGGTGTTCTATATGGGACATAGTGATTCTGTTATGCTGCTGGATTCATTTGCAGCCTCTCTACTCTTATTTGTATATAATATATAAATATATTTATATAATAGGAGCAACTAAGGAGAAAAAGGAAGAAAAATGAAAAATTAACCTACTTACCTGTAAACATATTTTTTCTTCCTCATCCGACAGGTCACAGAATGAAAATTTATGCCAGCTGCAGCCTGGAGTGACAAGCAAAAATACTACTCTTGGATCCTTAAGTGATGATACCTTTGGGCAGTCAGAGCAAATGTCCCAGACAGAACTGTCAGACCAACAAGGGAATAACTGCAAACAGCAAAATTCTTTGGTCAAAGGGAGAAGTAAAGCTGATACACATCTAGCGCGCTCAACTAGCCAGGCAGCTGGTAAAAACAGAGATACAAATTACCTGAGTAAACACAATGAAAGCAGCGATGATGGCAGCTTGACCTGGTTTGACAGCATGGTAGATGACAACATGGATGCTGAAGAAAGTGTTCAGCAGTCCCTAATCCGCAAGAGACCTCTAGATAATTTGGCTTTGAAAACACTGAATGATGAATCCTGTTCTAAAGAAAAAAGCGATTCAAGACAAAGCAGGGAAACTGGGATGGGACAGTCGCTGGCAAGTGTGGACCTCAATGCTACTTTTAGACAGGATGTAGTTTCTGATATTGATGAGAAAAGGACAAAAGGACATAAAAATCTTTATTCTGAGGCTAATATTAAAGATCCAGCCTCGGTAAGTGCTAGTGTGCCTGATTCCATGGTGACACAACAGGTCTCTAAGAAATGGCAGAGATTGCGCACAGAGAGTGCTCACAATTTTTGTGCAAGTACACAAGACCCCAAAGTAGACACCCTTTCTTCTCCATTGTCTTTCCAGTCAGCAGCTGACCCAGGAGTTCCTTCAGGCGATATGAATAATGTTTGTGCGATAGGAAAGAGTAGGAATAATGTGCCAGTAGTAGCTGAGAAGCTGGTAACTTCTATGAGAAAAAGAAATAAAGACCAAATTGTGAAGGAAGCAATGGCAACAGGTTCCCATGAGCCGGAAATCACTGAGACTGAAGGACCTCCAGTGGCTAAACTGGCTAAATTTTCATTCAGACAGAGGACAAAATTTGTTCATTCTTCTGAAAATATGAGCAATGCAGAATTGCCTCCCTCACAATCAGAGGCTGTTTTTAAGCCTCACAGGGTTTTGAGAACTGTAGCAGAAGGGCAAGAGCCAGAGGAAGAATGTTATTCCCCTGCGAAACACCAGAAAAAACTAACAAGTTTAGGAAACAATAGTTTGGAGAAGAGACCCCTTGATAATAAAAGAAAGGAGCAGCAGCAAAATGAAACCTTACAAAGAGAAATCAAAGAAGCTACAACTGGACACTCAGAGACCAAACAAATCGCAGATATTAGACACCATGCTGTGTTAACACCAACTGCTGAGAAGAGCAGGAAAGCAGAGGAAATGTCTGGTGGCCTGAGCACAAAGAAGGTGTGTTCCAGCACATTAGCAAAACTAGCCAGGTTTTCCTTCATGTCACCTCCTGAATCAAAATCGGAAAATCCACCGTCACTTAACGTTACCAGCAACAGCAAGGAAAGCCAGGGACTACCTCTGAAGACCCATACTGAGAGCACCAGCAGCAAAAGAAAGTGTTTTGGACTGGGAAATGCCAGCAATAAAAATGTGGTCACAGGAAAATCTCTCTTCTCAATAACAGATTTAGATGATGCCACATTCGATTTTGATTGGGATGAAGAAATTAGGAAAAACCCAAGGTCATAAACCATACTACCTTTCCCCAGCCCCAATCCACCTGTCATTATCAATATATTACTGGGAAACAATATCACCCATATTAATTATTTCCAAAGCTTTCAGACAGCACCTCAGCTGGCATAAATCAAAATATTTCTTTTAAATTATTGGAGCTATGTCAATTTACAGCAGCTGAGGATTTGATATACACCACAGGTCAGATGCTACCTTTACCTCTCTAATTGTTTACAAGACTGTTTATAATATCTGTTGACTGTTTCAGTTGACCTGATATAACTTGAAAACTCAAGTGATTTGTAATCATATTCAGAGTATAGTGGTACCTGCAAAAGAAGCAGGGTTAATTGACATTTTTTTTTCTTAATTCATCTCATAAACCACACACCATTCTAACTGATCTTGTGTCCCATGTACCATTTATTCCAATCTTTTGAGGACAGCGTTAGCAACAGGGCGAAGCAAAAGCTAACCATGTAGTTATATTTTGTTCCTCCTTTACATGCCTTCTCCCTTGATGCATTTAGTGATATACTATGATGTTGTGATATGTGTTCCTGTGTTATCAATATAAAGAGAATTTTGCTCTGTCTGTGGTTACTGTGGTCCATTGTCCTTCTGATGTGTGGGGGATGCCTGCTTTTTTTATTATTTTTTTTAAACCATAGTATCCACTGGTCCAGGCACTTGTTAATAAGATCTTGCAGTATGCATCTGTCCATGACACAGTGATGGCTTGTGCTGAGTACTGGGGTTCTGTATGCATTTTGGTGTCACCAATGTCTATCTTTACCTCAGAATTACACCTCTCTTCTAGAAAATCCCCCTGAAAATAGATCAGTGGTTTTCAAACTTTTTTTTCTCGCGACCAAGTTGAAGAAAATTCTTGAAGTCCGCGACCCAACGCAGCTGGGGATCAGTGGTTTGGGGTCTGGGATGGGGCTCTGGGCTGGGGGTGCAGGTTCTGGGCTTGGACTGGGGATGAGGAGTTTGGTGTGTAGGATGGGGCTCCGGGTTTGGTGGGGGCTCAGGGCTGGGAATGCAGGCTCTGGGATGGGATGAGGGGTTTGGGGTGCAGGAAGGGCTCTGGGTTTGGGGGGGGTTCAGGACTGGGGCAGGGGATTGGGGCATGGGCTTACCTCGGGCGGCTCCCAGTCAGCGGCGCAGTGGGGGTGCTAAGGCAGGTTGCCTGCCTGTCCTGGCACTGTGGACCGCACTGTGCCCCGGAAGCAGCCAGCAGCAGGTCTGGCTCCTAGATGGAAGCACGCAAGCGGCTCCGTGCGGCTCTTGCCCGCAGGCACCCCCCGACCCCAGCTCCCATTGGCCGGAGTGCAGAGCCAATACTCAGGGCAGGGGCCAGTGTGTGGACCCCCTGGCCTCCCCACCTAGGAGACGGACCTGCTACTAGCTGCTTCCAGGGTGCAGGGCATTGTCAGAATAGGTAGGGACTAGCCTGCCTTAGCCAGGCAGCACTGCCAACATTCCGCGATCCAGTACTGGGTTGCAACCTGCAGTTTGAAAACCACTGAGACAGATGACATTCTCCCAGTGGGATAGCACATATAGAAATGCTTGTTCTCACACTATGCTCATAGTTCTCACACCCTTTCATGCCCTGTGAGATTTGCAGAACTGTTAGACCTACAAGGGAATAATTACAAACAGTAAAATTCCTTGGTCAAAGGGAGAAGTAAAGCTTTTACACATCTAGCGCCCTCAACTAGTCAGGCAGCTGGTGATAACAGAGGTACAAATTTCTTGAATAAACACAATGAAGGCAAAATCCCCCAAAGGGTGCCCTAAATGTAGTCAGTTTAACACTTTCTTTGGCTAAAGGAATTTGCCAGAATCCTCTCCAGACATTTAGCTTAGAGAATACTGTAGATCCTTTCACTTTCAGGAGGAAGTCATTCAGTGTTGGGAGGATAGATTTTTCTCTCACAACTCCTTCATTAAGTCTTTTAAAATCTACACTGATTGCAATTTTCCATTTTGCTTTATAACTGATACCATTGGGGCACACCATGCTATTGGCTCAGAGATTTTCTTGATTATGCCAATCCATTCCATTCTCTTTAACTCAGTTTCCACTTTATGAGATAGGAATCTGGTGAGGTGTACGTACAGTATATGGTTCACCACTGTCTCTTAAGGTTATTGGTACTGGATTTCTTTTCAAAAGTCCAATATCACCAAATATTCCATTGAGTTCTTCCACCTTTCTCATTACGCCCAACAAGGTTGCCACACGCTGGCTGAGAAGGCTGTTGGTCTGTGGTCCTTTGATTACATACATTATAAATGCATAGCTTTTGTCTGTGTAAGTTGTTTCTGTGATAAACTGGTCCGTGCAGTTCAAAGTACCTCCAGGGCTAATCAGAACTGTATCAGGTGACTTCAATGCTAGCAGGGGTGCCAGAAGCAGGGGAGACCAGGGGGGCATGGCCCCCCACTTTTTAAAAGTAGGAGGGGTATGCCTGCCCACTTTTTAACACTGGCATAGTTTAGGTGGCAGGAGGCCGTGTTGCCCCTCCAAACTGCAAGCCACCGGGAGTAGGGTTGCCAGGCATCCAGTTTTTGACCCAGTCAGCAGTGCAGCGGGGCTAAGGCAGGCTCCCTGCCTGCCCTGGCTCCGCACGGCTCCCGGAAGCAGCTAGCATGTCCTTGCCCCTGCCCCGAATGCCAGCTCCACAGCGCCCATTGGCTGGGAACCGCAGACAGTGGGAGAGGCAAGGGCAGGGACTACAGGCACAGGCAGGACACAGAGCTGCCTGACTGCCCCTGAGCCTGGGGCCACAGGGACAGGCCAACCGCTTTCAGGAGCCACCTGAGTTAAGCGCCGCCCAGCTGGAGCCTGCACCCCAAACCTGCCCCAGCCCTGAGCCGCCTCCCGCACCCTAACTCCCTCCCCGACCCCGCACCCCCTCCCACACCCCAAACCCCTCATCCTCAGCCCCATCCCAGAACCCGTACTCCCAGTTGGAGCCCTCACCCCCTCCCACACCCCAGCCCGGAGCACCCTCCTACACCCCAAACCCCTCATTTCTGGTTCCATCCCAGAACCCGCACTCCCAGCCAGAGCCCTTACCCTCTCCCAAGCCCCAGCCTGAAGTCCCCTCCTACAATCCTAACCCCTCAACCCCACTCCCAGCCCAGAGCCCCCTCCTGCACCCAAGACCCCTCATCCCTGGCCCCACCCCAGAGGCCACACCCCCAGCTGGAGCCCTCATCCCCTTCCGCACCCCAGACCGGTGAAAATGAGTGAGCGAGGGTGGGGGAGAGTGAGCAAGGGAGGGAGTGGGGACGGAATGAGTAGGGTAGGGGTTTGGAGAAGAGGCAGGGCCTCAGGAAGGGGCAGGAATGGTGTTTGGTTTTCTACAATCAGAAAGTTGGCAATGCAATCAGGCAGGCACACAGCCCCTGCCCATGATGCCAGCCTCTTCCTGGTGCGGGGCTGAGATGTGTTTTAGCCGACCCCCCTCACCATGGGTCCTGCCCCTGCTCCTTTTCCCCGAGGCCCTGTCCATTGGCCAGGCCAAAAGCTGGAGCCGGGCTGTGGTAAGTGCCACCTAGGGAGCCCAGGCCACTGTGGTGAGCCCCGGACCCTCCACCTGTCCTGGCCAGAGGTCTGAGGAGCCCCAAAGCAGCCCCTGGCCTGTGTTCTGCCCCCCCCCCTCCTCCAGGGCACACCACCCAGAGCAGGTGGAGGGTCCAGGGCTCCCCACAACAGCCTGGGCTCCCTGGACAGCTCTTATCTCTGCCTGGCTCCAGCTTCCATCCTGGCCAGGGGACGAAGCCTGGTGGGAAGTGGAGGAGCAGGAGGCAAGACCACGACTCCCTCACTTCTACCAAGGGTTTGGTGCTCCAGATGGAAGGAGATTGTAAGTCCCTTCTGAGATGACTGAGACATCTGTCCTCAGTAAGTTTTAAAGTCAATAGTCTTGCCATGAATATTCAGTTTCACTCTCTAGGCAGGTTCTGTGACATCCTAAATAACAGACCCCAGAAACAATGGATCTTGATTTTCTGTAATACGAGTCGACTCCCTGACTGCTTTTATGTGGAAAACAACTGCAGAATGTCCATATTTCATGCATTTATTACACAGAATATCAGGGTTGGAAGGGACCTCAGGAGATTATCTAGTCCAACCCCCTGCTCAAAGCAGGACCAATCCCCAACTAAATCATCCCAGCCAGGGCTTTGTCAAGCCTGACCTAAAAAAACTTCTAAGGAAGGCAATTCCACCACCTCCATAGGTATCGCATTCCAGTGTTTCACCACCCTCCTAGTGAAAAAGTTTTTCCTAATATCCAACCTAAACCTCCCCCACTGCAACTTGTGCGTCTCTGGCTGGACATGCATCATCTCTTGGGATATGACTTTTTCCATAACTTGGTCATGTAGTCTGGAATTTGTCCTTCTTAACCTGGGGGTTCTCACTCCTTGCCTCAGGGGTTTTATGATAATAACTTTTAACACGCAAGTGTCTGTTAATAATCTAGTTTCAGGTTTTTCAAGTTGCTCCTGAATTTTTTTGCTGTTGTTTGTCTAGTTCAGACTGCTTTGCTTTCTGTACAGCTGTGGCTAGGGTTAAGTCTATCTTCAGTTGTAGCTGCTGTGAAAGATTTTTATCTGTTAATCCAGTAAACTGCCTTTCTCTGATATTTTCATGTTTTGCAATCCCAGAATCAGTTTTTAGCCAATACATGGAGAGCTCTTATAAACCATGCAGCATTTCCCCCAGTTTCTTGAATGTTCTGGTGGAAACATGCTCTTTCACAAACCACATTTCTCCTAAGTATAAAGTGTGCATCAAACACCACCAGTTACACAGTTATCTTTGTGACTGTCTTCAGTAAAATCAAAGGATTTAAAGATATGCTCTGCTTGCTTTCCCATATCATAAATTAAAGAAGACACCTGTATATCTCCAGTTTTTTGTGGAGTTTGTTTGCAATGTGAAATCTTGCAAAATACTGGCTTCCAGTCTGTCCATTCTGAAGCTTTGTCAAAGCGGATGTTCTCTGGAGCATTGAAGAGTGGCATATTGATGAGATCCTGAAACCTTTATTGCTTTGGTTCTTCTGTGTGCAATCTTTGTTGCTGTTTTCCTTCTGTTTCTCTTCTTAGTTTACTTCTGGCACCATGGCATGTTCCTGTACCAGAAATGGACTGGCTAGATAGGTTCCTTCTTAGCGAGGTGCACACCAGATATGTTCAGCATAAGATCCTTTGAGCTCTATTATAGTGGAGCTATATAAAAACTATATAATTGGGATCATTTAAGCACTCTAAAATCTGTGTAACCCATGGGGCAATGTGTTATGCTGCCAACAGACTTCCAGGCCCACTATTTCTCTTTTTATTTTTTTCTTTAACTAATTCTCTGTTTTGTTATCTCATAGTATGTCCATAATTTCAGTGCTTAGGGTTCATTCCATATATGGAACAATTTTTTCCTATGCTAAATGCAGCAAGGTTCTCGTTATGGGAGGAATATAGAGCATAGGTTACCTTAAAGAAGTTTAAAAGAAAGTCCTAGGGTAGTACATTTGTTTGTAGCAGCAAATGCAGGCACCAAATGCTGTGAACACTTATGCACATGTGTAACGTTACTGGTATATAGCTGCATTGAAATCACACATGTGATTATCTTTGCAGTATCAGAACCTAAGTGTAGAAGCTACAGTAGAAGTAGAAAAGAGCAGGTATAGCAAAGCTTTCTGACCCTTTAAAGTACATCTACCCTGCACGCTTCTTTCTGTGGAGTGTAGTGTACATACACATGTAGCCCTCCTAGCATGAGTATCAATAGCGGTGTGGATCATGAGTCATGGCTTAGGCAAATAAAGACATGCCTGAGGGGTGAGGGTACGTACTAGAGTACATACCCTACATAGCTCTCTATTTGCCCAAGTCATGCCTCCCCGTCTACATGCTGTTTTTAGCAGTGTGGTATCCCATAGCTGGAGCCTTTCCCTGCCACAGGAAAAGACTCAGGTACTGGCGGAAGGTTCCAGCAGTGGGGAAAGGCTCTGCTAGTTCCCCAACACTGCAGCCTTTCCCTGCAGCTCCCCATTGCTGGAGCCTTTCCCCACTGCATTCCCCCTGCCAGAGCCTTTCCTGGCCACAGTAACCACTTAACCTTCTCTTTGTTAAGCTAAATAGATTGAGCTCTGAGAGTCTAGCACTATAAGGCACATTTCTAATCCTTTAATCATACTCGTGGCTCTTCTCTGTTGCTGCTGTTCTCGCAGGAGCTCTTGCTAGAAATCAAATTACACAATGGGTATAAAATGCTGCCAGGGCGGGGGCCTTCCAGCTTCTCCACCAACCCCCAAATGCCAATCAACTCTGTGGCCACCAGCCCCTCAATTAATTATGCATTACCCTCCATCCCCATATCTGTTCTGTGCCCCCTCATCGACTCATTTTGTGTCCCCAGACCTCAAAACTGCCCTTACCCCCATTGCAGCTCCACTCCTCCTGCAGCTGTGGAGGCTCAAGGTGTGGGGCGGAGAGATAGAGAGAGAGGGCAGCTCCAGACCTGAGAGGAGAGAGAAGCAGAGAGCTGTGGGGAGGGAGCCCTGAGCTGTTGGACTGTTTCCCCTCCCTCCTGTACTCACCCTTCCTGAGAAAATGATATTTCTGTACCTTGTCCCCCCTCCTTTATCCAAACACTTCTGGGTCTGTGGTAGTGGGACGGGGGGGCTATACCTGCCTCCTACAGCAGCTCTGATTAGCTGTTCTTCCCCAGGAGGTGGGAAGTGAGCCAGTGAGGGCTGCTGGGCAAGGCTAGAAATCTCATGAAGGCTGGAGCTTCTCACCATTGCCCGACTGGCTCCAGCTGAACCAAAATTATGCCACTGCTGATGAAATTGTGATAGTTGGCCACACTGTGTCCTTGGGAACCCAGGAAGTGGCCTTGGGAGGGGGAAACGGAGAAGCTGACATTTGGGAGCAAACAGCTCATAGGGTAAAGGCCTATAGAAGAAAGAGCACAGGTTGCAAGTGTGGTGCAAAGCTGCTATAATGCAGCCCAGTATTTGGCACATGTGTTTACCTAAGTACTTTAAATGATAATTAGTGTATTGTTAAATCTGACACACAACTGAGTCTCTGTGGCATACTTTATCCTGTGTTTGCTTGTCCAGTGGGAAATTTACTAATGCCTTTACTAATGTTTACAGGTAAATGTGAAACCTAAATTACCTTCAGTGACTTGTTTGTTACAGTCCTCCTTGTAGCTGGATGCTCTGTAGAATTTTGTCTTTGTTATTTGCACAGTAAGCTGAGAATAGAGCTATTACGGAAGGCACAGCAAGTCCTTGGAGAGGCTCCATTGCACTTAGAAGGCCTGATTCTCTTTTCACTCGCTTAAATTAGGAGTAACTCCAATGAAACCAAGAGAGTTATTTTGGTGTAAATCTAGTGTGAGGAGAATCAGACCCACATGTTCTCACTGAGAGCTAATAAAGGCAGAACAGCACTAATTATAGTATTCAACTAATAAGAGATGGGGAAGGTAACAGCCAGAAAGCACTGACAAGACTTTTCTGAAAGAATGTAACCATAAGGTAAGATTCACTGCCCTGCTTCACTCCTGTGCACTGTTCAGGCCATTCAAAGGAAGTGGAAAACACACACATTTCCAGCAAAGTGCTGAGCCAGCATATACCCACAACCCTGTTCTACATCCCTATAGCCCTGGTGTAAGGGGTATGGCAAGAGCACACTGTGCGTCTGTTATCCTCAGCATCTTGAATGGTTCCTAGAAACTGCTGTAACTTACACCACTGCTATATCAGGGAGCTATAACCAACTCCCATCCCTGCCATGCCAGGAGGACTTCAGTGGCAACAGAATCTGCCCAATGTTATCGATATCATCTGGCAAATGGTAAGTCACTGACTGAAATAAAATCAAAACACTAGCCTTGATTCTCCATTGCCTTGCACCTTGTTAATCATTTATATCTGTGCAAAGTGGATGCAAAGCTCTACCAAATCAGAGTTTTACATTCATGCTGGAGCTAGGGTGACCAGATGTCCCGATATTATGGGCTTTGTCTTATATAGGCAATTATACACACACACACACACACCCCCTGGAAAAAAAAAGTCCTGATTTTTCAGACTTACAATCTGCTCACCCTAGCTGCAGCTATCATTTTACATCCACTTTGCTTCCAGGCAATAGTGAATTACTAAACTGTCCAATCAAAACAGAACAAGTAAGTAACTCTGTCTTTAAAGACCAGAAGCCGGATTGTCCGCTAGTGTAAACTGATCTTGTTCCACTGAAATCAGTGGAGTTACACCCATTTGCACCAAATGAGGATCTGGTTCCAGGAACTTTAGGAATTTTCCTAAATCTAGTTGCTAAGGAGTCTGGTTGATTCTCCCCTTGCACCACCTCAAATCAGAAGCACCTTGGTGGAAATCAGTGGAATTACAATGGGGTTAAATCAGCGGGGAATCAATATCAGACCCAAATTTCCTACATATTCCACATATTGCTGTGAAATTCAGAAGGTTCTGTTTCTACTATTCTATTTGCAACAAGGGCGTTGCACGATAAATTCTATTAGGGTAAGAGGATTACAAAGTGAAATAGAGTGATTGTATTTCAAGAAACGTGAAACACTGAAATACAGAGAGCACTGTATCCAGCATGACTGTGATTTGCCTCCTAGAGGATTTGGCATCCCAATCCCTTAGGTGGCTTTGAAAATATTAACCTGCAAGTAGAGTATTGAAATAAAGTAAACAGCACAATAACAAAACCAAGTTATTTTTCACAAGTGAGGAATTTTTTCTGTTTTGGTAAAATTTTAAATGGAATTCATAATTAAATACAGTTTGTGCCACAGAAGGAAGCCTTTTTTGTCCAAGAATATCAAGTTAATCATCTTGGTGGACCAACTCAGCCATCTCATTGACTAAACATCCCTAGATGCTTTATTACGTAATCAAGAATTCTTTCAAATGGTTAAAGCCTTCACTTGGCTCTTTGCATGGCAAGTCTGCAGTTCTCTGGAGACACTACACAGACTTGTCAGTCAAGGCAGGCTGGGCATGGCCACAGCTCTGAAGGTCTAGCACAGGGGTTCTCAAACTTCATTGCACCAAGATCCCCTTCTGACAACAAAAATTACTTCACGACCCCCAGAGGGGTGACCGACCCTGAGCCCATCCGAACACCACTGCCCTGAGTGGGGGTGGGGCAAAGCCTGAGCCCCACCGCTCCAGGCAGGGGAGCCAAAGCTGAAGCTCAAGGGCTTCTGACGCAGGCTTCGGCTCTGGGCCCCAGCAAGTCTAAGTCAGCCCTGGTGACCCCATTCAAAGGGAGAGAACTGCTGGTCTAGCAGAACAGCTAGTTCAAGCTGCCTTCAGCTGCTGCAGGCTCTAGCAGTCCTTTCGATGAGCAACACAACCAAAAGGGATGTCTCTAGTCTGAAACTTCAGCCAGTTACATTGTAAGTTTGTGGTGCCTATTCTCATGCAGAGGAGCTCGCTGCAGCAGACCACTGCAGCTCGCCTGGGAAGGCCTCTCAACAGAGATGAAAGTGGGCCAGTATATGTACCGGTAAGAAGTAGTCACTGGTACCAGCCCATACACAGCCAATGTAAACTGCCCCTTTTGCGCCCCACCTCCCCGGCTGCCAATGTGCGGGGGGAGAGCAAAGGGGACAGCTGTCTGGAGATTTAAAAGGGCCTGGGGCTTCTGGCCACTGCTACCGTGGCAGCGGCTGGAGTCCTGGGCCCTTTAAACCGCCGCCAAGGCCCCAGGCGGCGTGGACTGGGCAGCATGGAAGGGCTGGCTGGGGGAGGCTGACCCCTAGCCCTGCCCCTTCCACCTGAGGCCCTGCCCCTTTTGGGGGCCTGGAGCCGGGCCTCCACACCGGTAAGTCTTTTATCTTACTTTCACCCCTGCCTCTCAGGCACCCACCAAGCAGCAGAGAGAAAGAGAAAGATGCAGGGGAGGGTGCAAAATTGCTCAGGCTCCCTCTCAGCCTGTGGGCTGCCGTGCCTCCCCAAGTGGCCCACCTGACCCCCAAAGGTTGCCATTCCCCACCACTTTCTTACCCTCCCTTAAGCCTCTGGCTGTGTAGGGAGGAAGGGAGAGCGTTCCACCCACAGAGTAGCAGGCAGGTGGTTAAGGCGCTGTCGGTCACTGTTTACATTTATCCTTTTTTTCTCTGCACCCTCTATGAAAACGTGGGTCAGTGTGGCGGCGGGTGGAGCCCCCCCCTTTAGGGAGGCTAGCCTCAGGCTCCGCCCCTTCTGCCCACATCCTCCCCACGGCCAGAGCCCCCGGCCCAGAGCACACCCCACCCAGCCGCAGGAGCCTCGAGCTGGCTACAGCCTAGAGCACCCCTTCCCCCCTCAGCTGGAGGAGCCCCAGGTTGGCTGCAGCACGGAATTCTCCTCCCCCGCCCCCGGCTGGCTGAAGCCGCGCCGTGCCCCCCCGCCCCAGACCCAAGCTGCGCAGGGGAAAAGTGTTTGTTACGGTGCTTTTGATATGCCCCATGCAGGTTCCGGGGTGGCGGAGGAGGCGGTATGTGCCTCCTCAGCTGCCCCAGAGCCTGCATGGGGGATAATAAAACAAAGCCTTTGCGGCCAAACCCCGCAACCAGGATTTCTGGCGGCCGTGGCCGCAGCAGCATCGGGTGAGGCAGAGCCTCCCCTGGCTTGTTATACCCACCGCCCATGGGTCAGCCCTTATCCAGCACCCACAAGCACTCAAAAATCATGAGTTGGGTCCCAAACTCAAAAGACTGGCTTAATAAATCCCATTTTTAAAAATATGTCTCTTTCATTGCCTCTGGGCTGTTGTACCTTTGGGGCTCACATTTTCAAGCTTTTCTCTGCCACTTCATTTTCCTCATGAAAATGAGAATTTTCAGGTAATCACATGACTCCAGGAGGTGGGATTTTAAGAAAAATACCAAATATTGTGAGACTTTCAGTAAAACTGTGCCAGTTGCTCTCTGGGCTTTTATGAGGCAAAATGGCTTCTGCTATGTGCAGGCCTTGCCTGCCACTTCACATTATCAGACCCTGTTTTTAGTTGCTCATAACTTTGACAAATTTTCACTGCGTGGACTGAAATTTTCCATGCCAGGTGTCTGCCTTAGGCTGGACTTTTTTGGAAACTTTCATCCATAATAGTTCAGTTGTTTCCAAGAATGAGGCTAGGGGAAAATACATTGTTTTGCTCATATTGCATTCTGGTGAGCTTTTCGGTGAGCTCTAGAGCCTCAGTACATTGCAGGTGGGAGTTGAAATTTGATTGCGGGTGGCCTTTGTCTCAGGGATGTGGCTTTCGTGATCCCCATGAAAATCCACCCAAATTTAGCCAAGTTACAAGCCTTTGAAAAATTGCAGTTAGCAAAACGCTCAGTAGAGACTTTGATTTTTTAGCTGCTAATTTCCCAAAAGATCCCATCTGTATGAGGCACGCTTCAGCGTGGGGCTAAGCAGGACTTTCCCTACAAATGCAGCTCCAGGCTGCTGTAAGCTAGGCACCAGAACTGAGATCAAAGAGCCTCTCTTCTGTGCTCCCAATGGTCCCCTACTGGTGCCCAGGAGCCCAGGAAGTGTGGAGGTGGAAGTTGCCTGATTTGAAAGCAGAGGCCCTGTGGGGGAGTGAGATGGAGACAGGAACTGGAGGCTTTTGGGGGGCAGGCAGAGACTGGGACTGGCTGGGCAAAGAGACTGAGACTGGAAGCTTGGGATGGAAACAGAAGTCAGTGGGACTGGGAGCCAGTGGGTGGAGCAGTGACTGAGTTCCAATGAGGAACTGGAAGGGGAGAGGGGTGACTGGGACTAGCTGAGTAAAGAGACCAGGACTGTGATTCAGTGGGACACAGAGATGGAGATAAAGGGGAAGCAGATCAAATAAGGAACCATGTTGGTGGAGGACTGGGACAGGGAGCTGTGGGGGAGGGAGGGTACTGACATTGGGCAAGGAATGTGGGGTGAAAGGAATCTGGGACTGAGAGCCAATGGGGATGGGAAACATTGTGTGTGTGCGCGGGGGGTGGGGGGGTATGATTGGAGGATGGGGCAGGATGGAAAGAAATGGATCAGATGAGGAGCCAGAACAGGGAACATAAAACAGTGCTCTCTCAAAATGACTGTAGACAATTATGCAGTGGTGGTGTAGCCATGTTGGTCCCAGGATATAGAAGTTGGTCCAATAAAAAAAAATTACCTCACCCAGCTTGTCTGTAAACATGTTAAAAGTGAATAAGATCATTTTAAAGACAACATAAAATAAACATATTATACTTATAGTATATATTGTATGAATCTGGTTCATCAAAACCAAATGTTTGCTACCACCAAAAAAAAAAACCCAATAGCGGTTGAGTTGAACCTTAGTAATCACGGACCTTAGCAACACCTATCTGTTGAAGGTCCTATTTGTGCATAGGAATGAAATCAGCGTTATTGGACACTTACTGATCCAGACACCATTTCAGCATAAGGTTGTCTTATTACCTTGGCTAGGGCCTGATCATGTAGCCGTTGAATGGTGCAGGATCAGACCTTTACTGAGCCACATACCCATGATCGTAGAGAAACCATTCTACAGATGACAAGGTGCACCGTGGGCTAATGAAGTCACTAGAGCAGAGAGATTCCCTGTGGACCTGATTCTGAGAGGAAGGTGGCTCCTACAGCTCCCATTGATATACGTGAGAATTTCAGGTACACTGGATCTTCCAGGATCAGACCCTATGAGATGAAAGTCTGTGGTGTTCGTTATCCCATGGGACTATTGATAACATGAACCCTATTATATTGTGATAGTAATCCTGCACTTACTTGTTTTAGCATCAGCACTAAACTCCCTTTCCCAGCTCTCAGCATAAGGAATAATACCAAGGTCTAGTATTATCTAGAAGACATTAAAGCAATGCAGTATGTCCTCCAAAGTAGCGACAATTATCACTGGAATTATGCCTTAAAACTCACTTCAGCCTATTTTTATGAGCTACAGTAGGGAGATCATTAGGAATAGCATTTAGTCTCATTTTTTAAATAAAAAAGATTTTACCTATTTTTCTTATGAATTTGGCCCCTTAACTTGTAATTGAGGACTCTGATCCTTTTTAAAGCTAGTGAGTATCTAAAATTGCAGGTGGAGGCTGTAGGATTGGTGGGTACTTAATACTTTTCAGGATCAGTACTTTAGAATGGTAGTTCACTCTGATCCAGAGAGACAAGCTGGGTGAGATATTATAGGTATGACCTCATCCTTCTCTCTCTAATTCCTGGAACCAACACAGCCACAACACTGTAATTGATCAATTCAATTACACTATATATATATACATACACACACACACACTTAATTCTATATAACTGATAACATGAATGATATACTGTAAAAATGATAAAACAGGCAAACATAGGACTAAATTATGGTATGTACCTGGATTGCAATAAAGCTCCTGCTCTACCTTGGTGGGTCTTGCGTTTATTGGCGGATTTGCTCACCTTGGAGCTTCACGGCAGCCCTCAGCTTGGCCGTTTTTCCTGAACCCACAGTCCAGGTTGACTCCTCCTGTGTCTGACCAGGAGTTGGGAGGATTTGGGGGGGAACCTGGGCCAGCCCTCTACTCTGGGTTCCAGCCCAGGGCCCTGTGGAATGCAGCTGTCTGGAGTGCCTCCTGGAACAGCTACAACTCCCTGGGCTACTTCCCCATGGCCTCCTCCCAACGCCGCCTTTATCTTCACCCTAGGACCTGCCTCCTGGTGTCTGATAATGCTTGTATTCCTCAGTCCTCCAACAGTATGCACTCTCACTCTCACTCTCACTCTCACTCTCACTCTCACTCTCACTCTCACTCTCACTCTCACTCTCACTCTCACTCTCACTCTCACTCTCACTCTCACTCTCACTCTCACTCTCACTCTCACTCTCACTCTCACTCTCACTCTCACTCTCAGCTCCTAGCACCTCTTGCTCCCAGCTCCTTACCCGTGCACCACAAACTGAAGTGAGCTCCTTTTTAAACCCAGGGGCCCTGATTAGCCTGCCTGAATTGATTCTAGCAGCTTCTTGATTGGCTGCAGGTGTTCTAATCAGCCTGTCTTAATTGTCTTCAGAAGGTTCCTGATTGTTCTGAAACCTTCCCTGTTACCTTACCCAGGGAAAAGGGACCTACTTAGCCTGCTCTCCTACTGCTACCCTCTGGCCTGGGCTTTTCTTGCTTTTTGCCCCTGCTTTCAGCTTCCCCCCCCCCCCCCCCCCCAACCGGGCCAGACGCTCTCTCCCTTTCTTTTCTTTTGTTGGTTTTTTTTCTTTCTCCACTGTTGCTAGAGTGCTGGCCGGCTGCCGGCTGGCTGTTGCCCCCCCCCCCCCCCCCGGACGCTGCTGCCGCTCCAGCTGAAACCCCCCGCTGAGGGGGGGGGGCTGCTGACCCACTCCCCGAAGTGGGGGAGTGGAAGGACCCAGCCCCCAGACCCAGCCGCTTGCTGTTTGTCTGCGGACCCGTCTCCGGTTGAGAGGAATCTTATCACTTGTTCCGGCATTTCTGGAATGCAAAAAAGAAAACCCAGAACAGACAGAGAAACAGCCGTCTACCAGAGGAACACTGCCGGGGGAACTTACAAATCGCTGTGGAGCGGGCCCAAGACTGAGTAACTTTCGAACTGTGCTCTCGTGTGGGGGGAGGCTTTGACTGTGTCATGACTGTGTTTGTAGGGACACAGGCGGTGTGGCACAGAGCTGCCCCCCGATCCATCTGTGTCCTCCCAACCCCCACACTACCATCTTCACAACTGCCTCCTCCACCATCATTGCTGGCTGTTTAACATCTGCCTCTGGACTTAGCTGCTCACCCTGATTCCACCGTGTGGGCCAGAAGCACCAGCCAACCAAACAGGACTCTCTGGACAAGCGTACGGTGGTTCATGTGCCCCCCCCCCGAAGTGCCCATCCCACAGCCGGTCCCTTTTTACCTGACCCCAACTCCTGTTAACCACCTGCCACCACCCCTGCTAGGGCATCGGCAATGGAGGGCACCGGGGTGACCTCCGCCGCTGCCATGCCCACCACCTCCCCAGACTCTAGGGAAGCCCCCCCAGCCGGCAGGAAAGGCTAGGGCAAGAAGAAGGGGAAGGGCCCCGCTAAAACCACCAGGCCTTCCATGGCAGGGGCCACCCCCACTGCTGCAGCCCCGCCACCAGCTCTGCGGGTGTCCCTCCCTCCCCCCCAGGACGTATGCCCGGGCGGCGGCAGCCCCCCCACCTGCCGCCTCATCATCTCTCCCACCCACCGCCTCCGCCACCATCAACAGCAGCCGGGGCCCCTTTCCCACCATGACAAGGAAGCACAATGTCCGATGCCTTCTGGTGCCCGCCTTGCCCCATGTGGAGACCTACGTACGGGCGTTGGCGAGGGTGGAGGGGCCCTCAGCCATTGTGGCGGCCTCCAAAATGTATGGGAAGGTCGTTTTCTTCTTAGCATCAGAGGCAGCCGCCCAGGAGGCGGTGGAGAGGGGCCTGGCGGTGGGAGGGGTGTTTGTCCCCCTAGAGCCGCTAGAGGACCTGGGTGTCTGCCTGGTCCTGACCTCTGTCCCTCCTTTTCTCCCCAGTGCTGCCCTGTTACCCGCCCTTTCCACCCTGGCAAAACCTGTTTCTGTCATCAGCCTTCTCCCATTGGGCTGCAAGGACCCCGCCCTCCGTCACATCTTTTCCTTCTGCCGGCAAGTGCAGCTTCTACTGCCGTCGGTGGCACGTAACAGAGAGGCGCTTGAGGGGTCCTTCCTAGTCCCCCACCAGGGGGCCTGTTACCGGGTGTATTTCTCCACGGGGGAAGCCCGGTGCTACCTCTGCCGGGCATCAGGGCATGTCTGGAGGGACTGCTCCTTAGCCCGGCAAGGAGGGGCATCTGGGATCCCCAAGACCCGGCAGGACATCGACCCCATCATTGCCGATGCCCCTGGCCACCCGATACCTGAACCCGCCCCCCCTCCTTTTCGGACCACCACTTCTCCTGCTCAGGCCCAAGGGGCACCTCTCCTACAATGCCCAGACAAGCGGGAGAGCCCCGCCCTCGTTGCTGACAATGTGGCGGGGCCTATGGAGGAGGGTGTGGCAGAGATACCACCAGGCATGGGAGAGAGCCTGCCCCAGGGAGAATCCTCCCTCCCTTATGCCGCCCCACCGTCCCCCCCTCCAAGTCCCTGAGCCATCGCCTTTACCCCCGACACGGCCCCTGCTAACCAGCCCCCAGATGATGCCATGGAGGGCTGGGCCCTAGTCCAGGGGAAGCGAGGCAAGCAGATGGCTCGAGCTCTGCCTCATCTACCCGAGGCGGAGGCCCCCCGGAAGACCAGGAAGGGGGGCACCGATGCCAAACCTTCCACTTTGCCCACAAGTGCATCCCATCCACCGGTGTCAGCCGGGAAAGACGTGGTAGCACCAGAAGGTAGTGTCTCCCCTCCACGGGAGACTCTCCGCTCCAAGACCCTCGAGGAAGCCCCTTCTGTCGTGACACTACCCAAAGGCCCCGTGAACCCCGAGGCAACCATCGTGGCGGGTGCCAGCGGGGAGAACCCCGGGGCGATGTAAAGTGTCCTCTCCTCCATGTTCGAGGAGGTCAAGGCCCTAGATCTGACCCAGGTCAACAAGGGGAGGACAACCTTTTGCCAGAAAACCTTGATTTGGGCAACCTCACTCCACCCCTCTTTTCCCCATGCTCCCTCCTCCTAACTGCTGCTTCTGCTCCCACCTCCGAGGATCCCCTGGACTCCTCCATTGACCCGGCCGCTGATGGCACCCCGCTGACAACCACCGAGCCTGCTCAGGTGACAGCCGGCGCCACACGGCCAGGACATGAGTCGCCAGGGGCACCCCCCGTTGGTGCGGAGCAATCGATTTCCTTCCCGGGCGGGGGCCTACAGAAGATAATCCACCTCCTGATGCTGTGGCCACTAAATCCACCATAGAGCCCACGCCCGGTACCACTGAGAGCTCCCTCCCCACCCCCTTAACCCTCGAGTCTGATCGGGAGACACCATCATCCAGCTGCTTGCCTCCCGAAACCCAGAACCTCGCCTCTGCCCCTGCCCCTGCCCCTATCCAATTTACCTCCTGCAATGTTATTGCCGCCACCGGGGCTGTCTCCTTCCCTTTCCCAACTGATGACCCCCAGGGAGCGGCCTTTGTGTTCTCCTGCCCCGATCCATTAGGAGCTGCTATCTTCCCTCCACTGCCCCCTATCTCTCCAGAGCTTGAGGCGGGCCTAGAAGCTCCAACCCATCAGGCACTCCGTCAGGGGTCCGCACCCTGCTTGTCCGTTTTAGTGGACCACGGGGCTGCACCAAGGGCCCCGCCGGGGAACAACCGGGAAACCGTAACCCCACCCCCCCATGAGCTGCGAGGAGAGCTGCGGAAGTTTTCAGAGGATGTCCGTGGCTCCCACAACAAGGTACAGCTTGCTCTCCAGCATGGGGGGATTTTTTTCAAATCCTCCAGGCCACAAGGGCCCTCATGGGGGAAGGTAAAGGGACAGGGAAGCAGGATGCCGCGGCCTACTGGCGGGTCCGCGTTTTCCGTGACCAATTACTCACCTACGGGATGGGTCAAGGACTGTTGCGCGGCCCACTGGGGGATGCGAGCGTCCCTGCCAGTGAGGATCCCACCCCTGGCCCCCCCCATGACACCTCTCACCAACGCAACGTTGAACACCCGGGGTTGTAGGATGGCTCTCCGCAGGTCCCAGGTGCTCTCCTTCCTTCGGGAGGGAGGGTACTCTGTGATTTTCCTGCAGGAGACCCATATGGATCTGACCGCCGAAGACAGTTGGCGGCTGGAGTGGGGGGACAGGGTCTACTTTAGCCATTCCACGATTCGGCAGGCTGGAGTGGCGACCCTGTTCTCCCCCGACCTACGGCCCAAGGTGCTAGGGGTCGCCGAGACCGTGCCGGGTCGCCTGCTGCATCTCCGGGTCCGTATAGAGGGGCTCGTGGTTAATCTCATTAATGTCTATGCCCCGACATCGGGCCCGGAGCAGCTGCAATTTTATCAGCAGGCGTCCGCCTTCCTCGGCACCTTAGATTCTCACGAGTGCCTGGTCCTGGGAGGGGATTTTAATACCACCCTCGAGGAGCGAGACCGCTTGAGGTCCTAGCAGAGCCTGGCCGCCACAGACACCCTCCGGGAGATAGCTGAACATCACTCCCTAGTGACCACTACCCGGATGACACTTCCACGATCACCTTTGTCCGGGTGGAAGCCCATCGGTCGAGCCACTCCCGGTTGGACCGCATTTATTTATCACGCTTCCATCTCTCAGGAGCCCACTCCTCCAGCATTCGGCTGGCCCCATTTTCTGACCATCACCTAGCCACCATGACAGCCTCCCTCTGTGCGGAGAGGCCGGGGCCGGCCTATTGGCATTTTAACAACAGCCTGTTGGAGGATGAAGGCTTCGTGACGTCCTTCCAGGAATTCTGGCTGGCCTGGCAAGAGCAGCGGCATGCCTTTCCCTCAGCGCGGCGATGGTGGGACCTGGGGAAGGTTCGCACCCGGCTTTTCTGCCATGACTACACCTGGGGCACCAGCCAACGGAGAAATGCGGCGATAGAGCAGTTGGAACGGGAGGTCTTAGAGCTGGAGAGGTGTTTGGCCGCCAGCCCCAAAGACCCACTCCTCTGCGGAGCGTGCCGGAAGAAGTGGGAGGAGCTCCGGGCCCTCAAGGACCATGGGGCCCGGGGCGCCTTTGTTCGATCCCGCATCCGCCTCCTTCGGGAGATGGATCGCGGCTCCCGCTTCTTCTATGCCCTGGAGAAAACGAGGGGGGACTAAGAAACACGTCACCTGCCTCCTGACAGAAGACGGCACCTCTTCACGGAACCCGCAGAGATGTGCGGGATGGCCCGAGCCTTCTATGCAAGTCTTTTCCTTCCCGGATCCGACCGACCCTAGCACTTGCGGAGTGCTTTGGGAGGAGCTCCCTACGGTCAGCGCAAGCAACCGAGACCGGCTAGAATTGTCTCTCACTCTGGCTGAATTCTCGGAAGCCCTCCATCGTATGCCCACTAATAAGTCTCCAGGCATGGACAGGCTAACCATGGAGTTCTACCGCGTGTTTTGGGACATCCTCGGCCCAGACCTAGTCACTGTCTGGGCCAAGTCTCTGCCTAGCGGGGTCCTCCCTCTTTTGTGCAGGCGAGCTGTGCTCGTCTTATTGCCGAAGAAGGGGGACCTCTGCGATTTACGAAATTGGTGTCCTGTCTCGCTCCTCAGCACGGACTACAAAATCATAGCGAAAGCAATCTCGCTGTGGCTAGGGTCTGTGCTGGCAGACGTGATCCACCCAGACCAGACCTACACTGTCCTGGACCACAGTATCTTTGATAACCTATTTATGGTTCGGGACCTTTTGGAACTTGGGCGTAGAGATGGTCTGTCATTCACCCTCCTGTCCCTAGATCAGGAGAAGGCGTTCGATAGGGTGGACCACGGGTACCTCCTGAGCACTCTGCAGGCGTTTGGCTTCGGACCCCAGTTTGTGGGTTTTCTCCAGGTGCTGTACACTTCTGCAGAGTGTCTGGTTAAGCTCAACTGGACCCTGACCGAACCAGTCAGCTTCGGGCGAGGAGTATGGCAGGGGTGCCCCCTCTCGGGCCAACTGTACGCTCTGGCAATCGAACCCTTCCTCTGTCTCGTCCTCAGGAGGTTGACAGGGTTGGTGCTGCAGGAGCTGGAGCTGCAGCTGGTCCTGTTGGCGTACGCTGATGACGTGCTCCTCGTGATCCAGGACCCCGGCGACTTGACGTGGGTGGAGGCTTGCCAGGCCATCTATTCGGCAGCCTCCTCCGCCCAGGTTAACTGGGTCAAGAGCTCTGGCTTGGCGGTAGGAGACTGGTGGCAGGCAAGCTCCCTCCCACCCGCGCTTCAGACCATCCGGTAGAGCGCGGGTCCGTTGCTCTACCTTGGTGTTTACCTTTCTGCCACGCATCCCTCTCCGCCGGAAAACTGGGAAAATTTAGAGGACAGGGTGATAGAGCGGCTCCAGAAATGGACGGGACTACTCCGATGTCTCTCCATCCGAGGGAGAGCGCTGGTGCTTAATCAACTAGTCCTGTCCATGCTCTGGTACCGGCTCAACACCCTGGTCCCGGCCCTGGGTTTCCTGACCAACTCCGGACATCGATTCTGGGGTTCTTTTGGTCAGAAACACACTGGGCCCCTGTGGGGGTTCTTCATCTACCCCTGAAAGAAGGAGGTCAGGGCCTGAAGTGTCTACACACTCAGGTCCATGTCTTCCACCTCCAGGCCCTACAGAGGCTCCTCTATGGTGCAGGCAGTTCGGCGTGGAGCACACTGGCGCACGCCATCCTGTGCTGCATCCGAGGGCTCCGATATGACCGGCAGCTCTTTTATCTCCATCCGGGAGGTCTTCCGCGAGACCTCTCGGGGCTGCCGGTCTTCTACCAGGACCTCCTCCGGACTTGGAAACTGTTTTTAAAGACCAGGTCCGGGGCGGCCACCGAGGGGGTAGATCTCCTCGCGGAGCCCCTGCTACACAACCCCCAGCTCCGTGTGGAGGTGGCAGAGTCCCGTTCGGTGCACCAGAGCTTGAACCTGGCAGAAGTCATGAGAGTCGGAGACCTCCTGGACTACGACCAGGGAGACTGGCTGGATCCCCTGATGCTCGCCCGGCGCATGGGACTCTCCAGACCTCGCACCCCCTGGGCGCATACTTCAGGAGGCGAAGGCCACTTTGCCGCCCGCTGCTTGAGCTTACCTCGACCGGGTCCTGCTCGAGGGCATGCCCCACCCACCCTCTACCCCAGGCCCACCAGACCTTTTAATTGGATCCCTGCCCCGCAGACCCAATCGACCCCCTCACCCCTTCACTGCGAGCCGGCTGCATGAACTGCAGCCAGTACGCTTCCAAACCGCGCCAAGGAAACATCTATACACGCTCATGCTCCACACCCTTCACTCCCTCACCCTAGTGTCCCGCTCTGACACAAAGTGGCAAGACCTTCTGCCACCTTTGGAGGGTGAGCAGCCCCGGTGGGCCAGCCTATATTCCACCTTGGTTCTGAGGCCCGTCGGGGAGATCAGTTGGCAGCTCCTTCATGGAGCTGTGAGCATGGGCACGTACTTGGCACAGTTCACCCCCGTCCCAGATACTTGTCCCTTTTGTGGTGTGAGGGAAACCCTGGCGCACATATATTTGGAGTGTGCCAGGCTGCAGCCCCTGTTGCAGCACCTCACAAATCTCCTATTACGTTTTTGGTTGCATTTTTCCCCTCACCTTTTTATTTATGCATTCCCGTCCGTGGCCTCACAAAGTCGCGGGATCTCCTAATTAACCTCCTCCTGGCCCTGGCTAAAATGGCCATCTATAAAACCAGAGAGAGGAGGTTGGCCGATGGAGTTTCCTGTGACTGTGGGGCCATTTTCCAATCCTCGGTCCGGTCACGTATCCGGGCGGAGTTCCTCTGGGCGGCATCCACCGACTCCCTTGATGCTTTTGAGGAGCGGTGGGCGCTGTCCGAGGTTCTCTGCTTGGTGTCCCCATCCGGGTCCCTTTGTTTGACCCTTTGACTAGGGGAGAGAGTAAGGGACCCCAGTCCCAGCCATTGCTGCTGCAGACACCACCACCTTAGAGGGGTCCTTTCACATGTGTGTGCACTTCCCCCCTCCCCCGGATTGTCCACCCCACAGCCTGCCCCTCTTGTTGGGTGCTTTCAGAGGAGGGAATTGTTGGTGACACTCAGGCATGGCGCCAGGTAACTCAAGGGGGTGGAAGACCACGAGAGTCGATGAAGCCCCCTCGCTCTGGGCCAGCAGGTAACTCAGAAGGGTGGAAGACCATGAGAGTCGAGGAAGCCCCCCACTCTGGGCCCAGGCAAGCTTGAACACTTCCCTCCCCTGAAGCTAATGAGAAAACAATTGTGATTGGTTGCTGTGTTACACATTGCATATGCTGCTGTTTTTACTTTGTAAGTGTGTTACGCAAATAAAAATATATCTTTTCCTTCAAAAAAAAATTACTCTCCCATAGCCATCTGGCCCGACCCTGTCACATATCCCCCGCTCTGCTCAACACTACGGGGCTGGGCAACTTGGGACGTCAGGCAGTGTACTCGTGACAAGCCATCTGGATTGCCATGGTGGCTTCCAGCCCGGTGTTGTATGGTGAATTAGAAAGGTTTTAGGGTCAGGAACCATCTGGTCACCCTTGTGTTCTTCTCTTTCTTTTGCTGCATCCACTGGAGGGGTGCATGGTCGGTCACAAAGATAAACCGTCGTCCCAGAAGGTAATAACATAGTGTTTCCATGGCCCATTTCACAGCTAGGCACTCTCTTTCAACCATGGCATACTTCTGCTCTCTCGGGAGGAGTTTCCTGCTGAGGTAGAGGATTGAGTGTTCTTCATCTCCGACCATCTACGATAAGACACCTCCCAATCCTACTTCAGATGCATCTGTTTGTAAGATGAATTCTTTGTTGAAGTCTGGGGCTATAAGCACTGGGTTACTGCAGAGGACTGTCTGTAGATCCATGAATGCTTTCTCTGCGGCATCTGTCCACTTCACCATGTCTGGACCCTGGGCTTTTATAAGGTCTGTCAGGGGAGCAAAATGGAGAATAAATCATCAGTAGTACGCCACCACACCCAGGAATGCCCGGACTTGCTTTTTCTGATTCGGCCGGGGCCAATTTTGGATAGCCTCTAGTTTGTTTAGTTGGGGCTTGACCATGCCCCTTCCTACAATGTAGCCAAGGTATTTAGCCTCGGCTAGCCCTATAGCACACTTGGCTGTTGGCTGTGAGGCCAGCCTCTCTTAGCGTGTCCAGAACCGCTTCCACCTTTGCTAAGTGTGTTTCCCAGTTGATGGTGTGAATAATCACATAATCCAGGTATGCCGCTACATAACTTGTATGGGGCTGTAGGAGCTTGTCCATAAGACGCTGGAAGGTGGCAGGTGCCCCATGCAGTCCAAAAGGAAGAACAGTATAATGAAACAGACCCTCTGGTGTAGAGAATGCCATCTTTTCTTTTGCATCTTTGGCAAGGGGAATCTGCCAGTATCCCTTTGTTAAATCAAGGGTGGTCAAAAATCGGGTATTGCCCAGGCAGTCAACTAAGTCATCGATACGGGGTATGGGGTATGCATCGAATTTGAATATCTCATTCAGCCAGCGAAAGTCATTACAAAACCTAGTGGTGCCATCGGGTTTGGGCACCAACACAATCGGGCTTGACCACTGACTGTGGGACTCTTCGATGACTCCCAGCTCCAACATCCTTTTTACCTCTGCCTTGATCTCCTCCCTTTTTGCTGCTGGGACCCGATAGGGCCTTAAAGTTACCTTTGCCCCAGGGTCTGTGATAATGTGGTGATATGCTTCGGTTGTCCAGCCCAGTTTGGTCGAAAACATGTCCTGGTATTGGTTGATCATCTCAGTTACCTCCTTCTTCTGGTTTGGTGTCAGATCAGTGGATAACCTGATCTGCTCCTGCATATTATTTCCCTGGATCGGGGGTCTCTTGGGCCACTACACACGCCCCTCGTTGGTGCCAAGGCTTTAAGAGGTTAATGTGATTAATTTGTTCTTGTTTCCGGCGTCCTGGCTGCCTCACCTTGTAAGTTACTTCCCCCACGGGTTCAACCCACCTCATAGGGCCCCTGCCTTTGGGCCAAAAGCTTGCTTTTTTGCCATGGTTACCAACACCATCACCCGATCCCCTGGTTGGAACTGTCAAACTTTTGCCTGGCGATTGTAATGGATTCACTGGGCCTCCTGCGCCTTTTCCAAATGTTCCTGTACAATAGGAGTGACCTGGGCTATCCGTTCTCACATCTGCAACACATGGTCAATTATATTTCTCCCCTCATTGGGTTCCTCTTCCCAGATTTCTTTTGCAATATCTAGTATGCCACGGGGGTGGTGTCCCTATAATAATTCAAAGGGGAAACCCAGTTGAGGCCTGAGGTACCTCCCTGACTGCAAACATAAGGTAGCATAGTAGGGTGTCTCAATCCTTTCTGTCTCGACTTACCACTTTCCTTATCATTGCCTTGAGGGTTCGGTTAAACCTTTCTACCAGCCCATCGGTTTGCGGATGGTGGACTGAAGTTCTCAGGGTATGTATATGGAGCAGTGTACAGAGGTCCTTCATTAGCTTCGACATAAATGGGGTACCTTGGTCTGTTAATATCTCCTTTGGTAGCCCCACTCAGGCTGGAGCTGGAGGCATGTAGGTAGGAATAGCGGTCAGTAGGTTTCCGGTATAGGGTGGTGTTTATGTGACCATTGTTTATTAGCACTGTAGTGTCCAGGAAGTGGATCTCTTGTGTGGACTGGACCAGGCTGAGGTTGATGGTGGGATGGAAATTGTTGACGTCATGGTGGAATTCCTCAAGGGCTTCTTATAAATAATATAAATAAACGATGGTCACATAAACACCACCCTATACCGGAAACCTACTGACCGCTATTCCTATCTACATGCCTCCAGCTTTCACCCTGACCACACCACATGATCCATCGTCTACAGCCAAGCTCTGCGATACAACCGCATTTGCTCCAACCCCTCAGACAGAGACAAACACCTACAAGATCTCTATCAAGCATTCTTACAACTACACTACCCACCTGCGGAAGTGAAGAAACAGATTGATAGAGCCAGAAGAGTTCCCAGAAGTCACCTACTACAGGACAGGCCTAACAAAGAAAATAACAGAACGCCACTAGTTGTCACCTTCAGCCCCCAACTAAAACCCCTCCAACACATTATTAAGGATCTACAACCTATCCTGAAGGATGACCCAACACTCTCACAAATCTTGGGAGACAGGCCAGTCCTTGCCTACAGACAGCCCCCCAACCTGAAGCAAATACTCACCAGCAACCACGTACCACACAACAGAACCACTAACCCAGGAACCTATCCTTGCAACAAAGCCCGTTGCCACATATCTATTCAGGGGACACCATCACAGGGCCTAATAACATCAGCCACACTATCAGAGGCTCGTTCCCCTGCACATCCACCAATGTGATATATGCCATCATGTGCCAGCAATGCCCCTCTGCCATGTACATTGGTCAAACTGGACAGTCTCTACGTAAAAGAGTAAATGGACACAAATCAGATGTCAAGAATTATTCATAAACCAGTCGGAGAACACTTCAATCTCTCTGGTCACGCGATTACAGACATGAAAGTCGCTATTTTACAACAAAAAAACTTCAAATCCAGACTCCAGCGAGAAACTGCTGAATTGGAATTCATTTGCAAATTGGATACAATTAACTTAGGCTTGAATAGAGACTGGGAGTGGCTTAGTCATTATGCAAGGTAGCCTATTTCCCCTTGTTTTTTCCTACCCCCCCTCCCCCCAGACGTTCTTGTTAAACCCTGGATTTGTGCTGGAAATGGCCCACCTTGATTATCATACACATTGTAAGGAGAGTGGTCACTTTAGATAAGCCATTACCAGCAGGAGAGTGGGGTGGGAGGAGGTATTCTTTCATGCTTTTTGTGTGTATATAATAAGATCTTCTACACTTTCCACAGCATGCATCCGATGAAGTGAGCTGTAGCTCACGAAAGCTTATGCTCAAATAAATTGGTTAGTCTCTAAGGTGCCACAAGTACTCCTTTTCTTTTTGCAAATACAGACTAACACGACTGTTTCTCTGAAGCAAGCATACTGTTTCTCTCCTACCAATCAAATGAGTCTGTATATATCTTTAATGCATACCTATATTGTATTGTAGACGTAATTACCACCACTCATAGCCCCATGTACCTACTACAGGTATGAGCCATTCAGATAACATACTTACATTAATAGCAATACCACTTTAATCCCTTGATCAACCCCTGTAACATCCTTCAGTGGTTTCTGTGTTGCAGTTTTTCTGCAGAGCAGCCTCTTGTGTATTTGGGAGGGCAGGAGCCAGGGTTGTGGTAGCCATTCTATGCCATGTACTCCACCAATAGTTCAGGAACATATGCTGTTTTTGCTGACATGGTCATATGTGCACTGTCAGCTAGAATCTGGTTATATTTTAATTAGACTTTAGATTCTTCTTTCAGTACTAAATAACTGCATAATTTAAAACTCTTTTAAATGGCTGAGGGTTTTTTTCTGTTCTGTTACTATCAGAACATCAGTCTGAATTTCATGATTATTGTGAAGTAACAAAGTGTTAAGTATTGCAATGTAATCCCCACAATCATTATAACAATAAATTAACTAAAAACCAAAGAAAGACAAAGTCTATAAAGGCAGAACTAGAACGGTTAATTAATGGATTAAACATGAAACAGATCTCCCAAGTGAGGTTAAGTACCATCCTATTCTATAGGGAATACAATTATTGATGGGCAGATGAGGTAAACGGAATATTAAGTGCTCAGCATTTCTTGTGAATGAGGTAATAGTTTCATTAATAATAAATGCTAATTGCTTCATGTCCCCTGGGTACCTGGTATTACCTGCATTATCAGTATTTAGAATAGTGCCTTCCTGTTATACAGAAGATTTAAAAGCTCCCATGAATAATATTATTCTTTACTAAAAGAAAAGCTCATTCCCTTCATAGAAGAACATGTATGCAGATGAGTTTTTTCCAACTTTGGTTTTGTCCCTGCACATTATTACAAAATGGGCTAAGAAAATGGATCATTCTGAATAATGAAATTATTCCATCAATATTTACTGACTGGAACTTGATAGCCAAATGTCATTTACAATGAGCTTATGAAAAAGAAATACATAACAGGAAAAATTAGGATTTTTCTTTTCTTTTAGATAAGTATCTCTAATTTTTAAAAGAATCTGACTGTACTATAATTTCACTGCAGGATCTCAAAGTCTTTAGTAGATCTCTTGATAATGACACTTTAAATAATTTTTATGAACCAATTTGCTTGTTCTTAAGAATCAGTTTAAATCCCCATCCAGTCCCAAGTCTGGACCGTGAGACAGTTTTGCTCCAGATCAAGACATGAATTTCATAATCCATATCCATTTTTATTCTATTCTGTTCTCAGTCAGGTAGGGTTTAGATCTATCAGACATAAGGGTGTCTGTGACCGTACTACTGCCAGTGCTTCTGTTCTGGCAGATGTAACAAAGACCTGCTTAGTTACTGACAATGAAAAATACCACAAACAGGAATCACAGGTGTCGAACCCCCAGTGACTAAACAGACCACTACAAAAAGAACCATTTTGAGAACAAATGTCCACATCATCTGAAAGATGTCAAGGCTCAGAGACACTAGTTATTGCCAGGGTGGATTGATTTAAATCAAGGCAATTTAAATGACTAAGTGGAAAGCCACAATTGTAAATGATCAATTTTAATTAACTTTTCCATTTGTTCTTCAGCTATTTTCTAAAGAAAGGTGCATTCTCATTGGTTGATACGGCTAACCTACTGAGGGGGGATTTAAACTAGGTTCAACAGGGGTAGGTGACAAAAGCCCAAAGGTAAGTCAAAAACATGGGGACATGGGAGAACGGTCAGAATTGGGGAGGAGGGGATGAGCCATTATAGCAGGGATAAGAGAGAGACAAGAGAGAACATGGGGGGCGGGAGATCAAATCAGTATCTTAGATGTCTGTATACTAATGCGAGAAGTATGGGGAATATGCAGGAAGAACTAGAAATGATCAATAATAAACACAACTACGACATAGTTGGCATCACAGAGGTTTGGTGGGATAATACGCATAACTGGAATATTGGTATAGAAGGGTACAGCTTGCTCAGGAAGGACAGGCAGGGAAAAAAGGGAGGAGATGTTGCCTCATATATTAAAAATGTATACACTTGGACTGAAGTTGAGATGAAAATAGGAGACAGACTTGTTGAAAGTGTCTGGGTAAGGCTAAAAGGGGTAAAAATACCAAGGGTGGTGTCATCAGGGCCGTCCCTAGCCACTTGGGTGCCCTATGCAGCCCCCCTCCCTCCCCAATGGGGGAGCTGTGTGGGGCCCCAGGGTCTTGGAGGCAGGAGCTGTGGGGGGCCACTTTTGGGGGCCCCACAGGCCCAGAGTGGCCCGGGGAATTAGCAGGGGGACGGGAGCAGCCCACTCCACTTCCCTCGCCCCGGCCCCAGCCATGTCGCTTGGGGGAGGGGGCTTGGGGGAAGGGACTCCCTCCCCCCCCCCCCAGTCACCGGCAGTGGCGGGAAGCGGAGCAGTCCGACCCCAGCCTGCTCTACTCTGCCAGCTCCCAGCTGCGGTGCTCTGCTTCCCGCCGCCGATAAGAGCAGGGGCGGTCTTTTCCCCAATCTGAGCGACATGGCTGGGGCAGGGGCAAGGGAAGCAGAATGGGCTGGAGCCACATCGCTCTGCTTCCCGCCGCCAGTGCGTACGGGGGGGGTGATCCTTTCCCCGCACTCACCGGCGGCGGGAAGCAGAGCGAAGCAGCTGGGAGCTGGCAGAGTGGAGCGGGCTGGGGCCACGTTGCTCTGCTTTGCGCCGCTGCTGGTGAGTGTGGGGTCGCTGGGGAAGAAGGTGGAATGGGGGCAGGCAATGGGCAGAGCAGGGGGGACAAGTAAGAGGCAGAGCGGAGGGAGTTGTCCAGGGCCCCACACCCCCCTAGGGACGGCCCTGCCCCTTGCAGTGGGCGCAGCCCACAGCAGGGCTGGCCAAGGGATAGGGCTGGTTGCCGGGGCTGGGGCTGCCGCGTATGCAGCACGCAGCTGCCTAGGGCACCATGAAATTTGGGGCAATTTGGTGCCCTACGCAGCTGTGTATGCCTAAGGATGGCCCTAGGTGTCATAGTAGGGGTCTACTACAGACCACCTAACCGGGAAGAAGAGGTGGATGAGGCTTTTTTTAAACAACTAACAAAATCATCCAAAGCACAGGACTTGGTGGTGATGGGGGACTTCAACTACCTAGACATCTGTTGGGAAAATAACCAGCAGGGTACAGTTATCCAACAAATTCTTGGAATGTATTGGAGACCATTTTTTACTTCAGAAGGTGGAGAAAGCTACTAGGGGAGACGCTGTTTTAGATTTGATTGAGACAAACAGGCAAGAACTGATTGAGAATTTGAAAGCGGAAGGCAGCTTTGGTGAAAGTTATCATGAAATGGTAGAAGTTCATGATTCTAAGGAAAGGTAGGAGGGAAAACCGCAAAATAAACATAATGGATTTAAAGAAGGCAGACTTCAACAAACTCAGGGAGTTGGTAGGTAAGATCCCAGGGAAGCAAGTCTCAGGGGAATACAGTTCAAGACAGTTGGCAGTTTTTCAAAGAGACGTTATTAAGGGCAAAAGAGCAAACTATCCCACTGCATAGGAAAGACGAAGTATGGCAAGAGACCACCGTCGCTTAACCAGGAGATCTTCATGTAATAGCGGATCACAAGCTAAATATGAGTCAACAGTGTAACACTGTTGCAAAAAAAGCAAACATCATTCTGGGATGTATTAACAGGAGTGGTATAAGCAAGACACAAGAAGTAATTCTTTCACTCTTCTCTGTGCTGATTAGGCCTCAACTGGAGTATTGTGTCCGGTTCTGGGCACCACATTTCAGGAAAGATGTGAACAAATAGGAGAAAGCTCAGAGAAGAGCAACAAAAATGAATAAAGGTCTAGAAAGATTGACCTATGAGGGAAGATTGAAAAAACTGTGTGTGTTTAGTCTAGAGAAAAGAAGACCGAGGGGGGACATGATAACCGTTTTCAAGTACATAAACTCTCTGAGGATAGGGCAAGAAGCAATGGGCTTAAACTGCAGCAAGGGTTGGACATTAGGAAAAAATTCCTAACAGTCAGGTGGTTAAGCACTTGAATAAATTACCTAGGGAGGTTGTGAAATTTCCATCATTGGAGATTTTTAAGAGCAGATTAGACAAACATCCATCATGGATGGTCTAGATAATACTTAGTCTTGCCATCAGAGAGTCTTGCAGTATTTGATACTTTTTCTAAAAGCCAAAGCTGCTGGAGTCATGTGAGCATGTGAGAATCTCAAGGGTTTTTTGTTTTTTGTTTTGCGTGGGGGGTTGGAAGTACAAATGATTTTGTGTGTATCTGTGTGTCTGATGCATGGTTTTTGAATACTTGGGATTGGCAGTCATGCTATTACAAGATGAAGGTGAGTAAATATAGACAAGAAAAGCAACTGAACTAATTTCAAATAAACCGCCAAATTTTAGTGAAATTATGATTTTCGGGTCACTAAGAGCTCAATTCAGCTCCTATGGGAATCAGAAGGAATCTTTCCATTGACTACAGTGGGAGTTGGACAAGACACTGAAGGCCTTGATTAGATTCTAATTAGTGGCTTATGCGTGAAGGCTGCTTATCCTATTATCAGTCCTCTGAATAAATTAATTTTCTAATTTAAAAAAAATTATTCTGACAAATTGGAAAGTAAAGTTCAGTAGGTGAAGAGAGGTAAATACAAGGGAACGTTTTTTAAACAATTCAGTGGAATATTCATTTAACTTTCAGTTTCTGAACAATTTAATGTTCCATCTCTAATCTTTAAGTGATGTCACTGAAATAATATAGTAATCCCAGCTAGTTTAATGTAATCATTAGCATTTAACAGAACATTCCTCATCTATCTTGATTGAATCAGCAATCTCTGTAACTACATCAGTGATACTTCCATTACTGTTATATCAGCCTAATGATACTTTTATAAGGGGTTTATAACTTAGCTGTGCATGTTTTTTTTTTCTAAACTAAAATTTTGCATACAAGTTTTTGGGTTGGTAGCAATTTATTTCAACTGATTTTAATAAATGATGGGCTTGGCTTTATATGATGTAAGGAAATGTTCAGTAGTGTAGCTTCAGACACCTTTTGTCCAAATAGGAAAGAAATTTTTGCCAATATGAAATTCTTCATTTTTAGACCCTATGTATTCTAATTAATATTACATATTATAATTCATTTACTAATAAATTTAGAATAATCCAAATATACCTTACCGTTACTTTAGTTTTCATGCGGGGAGATTGTCAGAATGGTTTTGCTATGTGTGGTAATCTGCATGTTAAGGTCCCCATTGTGATCAAGGATGCACTGGTGTATAATGCTTCATGTCCTTCCTATAAAACTAGCTATTGTGATACACAGTAGGTTTGGAGCAAAGCAACAGGCCCTGATCCAAAATGCACTGAAGTTAGTGGAAAGAATCCCTTTGATTCCATTGGTCTCTGGATCAAGCCTTAAAGGGGGAATTAGAACAGGGTCTATCTATATTATAAAAAATTAAAAATGTATCAAGAATCTAATACAACTTGAACCTGCATGGTTCCTATTGTTTGTCTATATCAGTAATTTGAGATATGTACAATGTCAAGCTTGTAGAATATGAGTTACCCTCCAGAACCTCAAGATCCATGGGGCAAGAAAATGTTTTAACTGTAATGTAATCATGCAATGTATATACATGGTACTAAGTAAATTTCCAGACCACACAATACTTAAATGCTGAAGTACACAGATATGTATAACAAACTGATATCTATTTATTTGGTGTTATAGAAACATAAATTTTGGGCCGTGTTTTCAAAATGCATCTCTTTAATATTTTACTTTCTTTAGACTTGGTGGGCCAGATGTTCAGATGGAGGGGTTGTGGGTGTGATGGGGTGTCTGCCCCACACTGGCAGAGAAGGGGTTAATAGAGCCCTGGGGAGACTGTGCTGGAAGCAGCCAATAGGAGAGGGCCTGCAAGGAAAAGCCAGTCGGGGCTCAGAAGGCCCATATGAAAAGAGCCACGGGCAGAGAAGGGTCCCTTACTGCTGGGAGCCCGGGGTGTAAGGACTGCATCCCTGGAGGGCTGAGAGAACTGTAAGCACTTTGGACAGAGCAGTGCTAGCTCCTGGAACTGAGCAGCTGAGGCCCTGAGATAAGGGCCAAGAAGATGTTAGCGCCATGGGAGGGTGGCCTAGGGAAATAGAGCAGTGTTGGTGGACAGAGGAACAGCAGGAGGCTGCTATTTACAGGGTCCCTAGATTAGGGCCTGTAGTAGAAATGGCTGGACTGTTGGACAGAGATACCTACCCCTGGAAAGGGGAAACACAGATGACAACCTAGCAGGAAAGCTGAATCAAGAAGAGTTCTGCAGTTCTGGGAGCTGAGAGGTGAGCTGTAGGCGGGAGCAGAGACAGAGTGCTGGTGTACAGATTGCAGATGTGGGCATCCGCCTCAAGCTAAGGACCAGGATGAGGAGCCCGTCTAGCAACGAGGGCTGTATCTTGTGACAACTTGTTGGAGAATGTGGGCATTTGGTCACCCCTGAGGTAAGGGGTTGGTGTGGAGGACTGAGCACCAGGTGAAGGATTGCTTGAGATAACTGGCCCTGCGGAGAGAGAACTGACAAGGGAGGAGTGTTGCTCAGTGCAGAACAGACACCCCTGAGGCATGCAGGGTGTGGAAAGGGGGATGAGCAAAGACTATGGAGTTGTCTTGGGCAGAGGCACTCTTTGCAGCAGGCGGCAAAACCCTCTCAGGATGGAGTCTGGACTTGCCACCCCTAATGAAGGTGATAGACAAGCAGCCAGAGTGGATCCAGGCCCTGCTGATACAGCTGCTGGAAAATTAGCCAAGACTGCAGGAGGCAAACCGGTACCTGCAGGAGTACTTGCTTGAGGTTATGGAGCAGCAGCAATACTTATTTAAGTGCTGGAGAGAGAGAAAAGGGAGAAGCCATAAGGGCTGGGAGCAAGGGCAAAGGCCTCATGCTTGGAGGCCAGAAGCCTGGCCAAAATTAGTCTGTGGCCAGAGGGTACACTTAACAAGTCAGTGCCCCTATTTGAGCTGTAACGAGGAAGCTCACCAGGAAATGTGAGCGGCCAGGGCACTGCTGAGAGAATAGATAGGGGATGGCTTGTTTTTGTGTGGGGAGTTGAGGCACATAGAAAGGAAGTGCCCTTGTAGAAAGAAAAAGAATGTCCCAGAGAGGCGTAAAGTTCCCAGGAATGCAGGACAGGACTCCTATGCTGGGAGTACAGAGAAATTGGGCATAACCACAGAAAGGGCAGAAGCTCCACCCCACCCTTGGTGGGCGGGTAAGAAAGAGCTGATAGACAAAAAGATTGGGACAGAGAGGGCCTAGGAAGACGTAGGAGTGAGCCCAGTGGTACAGCAGGCTACTGTGGGGACCCAGACCCTGGGGAAAAAGGGATTGGGGGACCCTGAGGGGCAGGAAAACGAGCTGCAGGAGAAATTGGAAGCTGCTGAGGAGGCCCTGAAAATAGCGGAGGGGAACTTCAGGTTCCAGAGAAACCAAGTCCGGTATGCCAAATTGGGGGAAAGGAAACATACATTTTCTGTTGAAAGAGATAAGGCAGAAGAGGTATGCCCTGTGGGCCCAGCTGTGTGGGAAACCCTCCATCCCACCCAAGGGTACCAATCTTGAGGTCCCACACTGGCAGAGAAGGAGTTAATAGAGCCCTGTGGAGGCTATGTGGGAAACAGCCAATAGGAGAGGGGCTGCAAGGAACAGCCAATCAGGGACCAGCAGGGCTATATAAAAAAAGCCGCAGGGCAGAGTAGGGCTAGTTGCTGCTGGGAGCCCAGGGAGTAAGGACTGCATTCCTAGAAGCCTGAGAGAACTGTAAGCACGTTGAACAGAGCAGTGGCTGGCTCCTGGCATTGAGCAGCTGAGGCCGTGAGATAAGGGCAAAGAAGGTGCTAGGACCATGGGGAAGTGGCCTGGGGAAACAGCATTGGAGACTGCTATTTACAGGGTCTCTGGGTTGGGGACTGGAATAGTGGGAGGGCCTGGACCTCCCCACTTGCCACTGTGGAAGTGACTGGACTGTGGGACCAGAGATACCTAACCCCAGAAGGGGGAAACTGAGGATGACCTAGCTGGAGGGCTGAGTTAAGAAGAAAACACTGTGGTTCTGGGAGCTGAGAGAGAAGGTGTAGGCGGGAGCAAAGACAGAGTGCCGGTGTATGGACTGTGGGCATTGGTGTCTGCCTCAAGCGAATCCCTTGCCCAACCAGTAGGAGGTGTTAGTCTGGTGATGAGGGCTATACCCCATGACAGTGGGTATTTATGCATGCACATACCCTGACAGCATGTACATCAGGTATTTATGCCCAGATATATGGCTCTTCGTGTTTGCATGGAAACTGTGTCTTTTGTACATGCATTAGGTACACCAAAGTTTGAAAATCTAGCACTGAAAGAGTAAAGGTTTAGATTGTCTCCTTTCTTGAACATCAAGCTTTTATTCAGTTATTAGACACACTTTTTTATCTTTGAGCTTTTATTTTTATGATCTGTTTTGTTTTTATTTTATGTTCAGCATTTTGGAGATGAGGGGAACTAATTTCAAGACAGCAGAGGGAGCTCCAAAGTTTGTTTTTTGTTTTTTTTTTAAGTAGCAATCTTGTTAGAGAGATTCTCAGGCTAAAAAAAATATAAAATTACTAATTTGCACATAGGAATACACACTACTTTTATAAGGAGGATTCTTTACAGATCATTTGCAAGAAACAATCCTAGCATAGGAATAATATAATCCTATATTCCTAAAACATTTTTGAATATTAAACATCTTAAAAATGTCACTTCATGTCTGTGCACCACTGCACTTAGGCCCTACTTATCTTAGCCCTTCATTCTTGCAATCAAGGAAAAACATGAGACACTTGGTCATGATTGCCTGCTAAGAAATTGAGGTTATAATGGCCTTTGCCAGACTAGCTGTCTAGTATTTCAAAACAGTACATTGCCTCTCGGAGAATCCATGCTTGGGTCGTGAGATTTTTTTTTTATGCGCTAGTTCATCAAGGGCTGGGAGAGCTGCAGAAGCATACACTGCTGAAGTGGAATGTGGAGCTCTTGCACAAGTGATTCCAGCATTGAACCCAAAGTGTCATTCTATTACTCTGGATATGGCGCTCTTCAATCTTCCCTGGCAGGAATATGAGTCATCCTGACACGGATTCTTTAGGGAGACAGAAGAAAACAGGCAGACTGTGGAAAATACCCTTTCCTCTCCCACCAACGTAAAATGTTCTGGCCAAGGAGGAAATGTCAATGAAAGTTGCTTCCTTGATTCTTGCCAGCATGAAAAGATCCTCCTTGCCAAAGCATAGAAATGGCTGGTTTTCAGTAACACTTTCTTCAGGGTCAGATCACTTTCAGTTCTCATGGTTTCATGCCACCAATTCAGCTTATTAAATAGTTGGTCAGTTGCTGACCAACTCACACAGAAGTGCTACAGCTGATGATCAGGCTGACCCTCTTTAATCGTACTTTCCCATCCCAAGCCAGGTCATGGACTGCCTCTAACTGCCATTCTTCATTCAGAAAGATAAACTGGAGAGAAATGAGTTTGGTTATTTATTATTATTAAATGTGCTCAGTGTCCTGCATGCACAGAAGACCCAATTCCTGGCCAAAAGAGGTTAAATTTAAATGAGAGACTGTACAGTTCAGAAATGTAATAGAGGTAAGCAGGGACTGTGGGTGTTGAATCCTGGTCCACAGGCATCTTAAGCAGTAGTAGATGCCAACTTGCTACCCAGTGCATTGCTATAGTTAAGAAAGAAGCTGAACCCCAACATAAGACTCCAGTCAAGAAATCTGATTGGCAGAATGCTGGGTATCCTGATTGGTTCACAGCTTCTATATAAACCCAACCAAGGAACAGGAAGTTGTTTATGCAACTGGAATCTATCTTGTTCTGGATCTTGTGCTTCCTGCCCCCCTGGCTTTGTGGTTCTGCTCTCAAGTTTGTCTCCTGCTTCTAATCTCCTGGTAACCTTACCCTGCCTGCCTCCTGACACTCAGCTTTTGGTTTCCCATCTGGGCTGTCTTGGACTCTGACCTTTTGGTGTCTGACTCTATGCCTGCTGTGACTGAAAGGTCAGATTGACCATGCCCTGGCCATGACAAGGGGAATATGGAACACATTTAAAGCTATGCAGATATCTGAGAGTGCACCATCACAAGGCTTATTCAGCAGAATTATGCTTCCAGAGTGATTGTAAAGGGAAGACAATGGTCACTTGGTCCTTGAGAAGAAGGATGCGATGCCACGCATAAAGGATGGCTTGGGAAAAGGTGTGATGTGAGTAGAAATATACAAAAGGCTTGGCTAGGAAGGAGGCTTAGGAAGATCACTGGAAGGAAGAGGGAAGCTGGTTAAAATAGTCGTAACACAAAATAAAAGTAGCCTGGTTCCAGGAGAAGCCCTACTTACAAACTTGATGCAGGAATGCACTTAAGCATGTGCTTAAGTCCTTCGAAGACCCTAATGACTTGTCTGTAGTGGAGTTATTCCAGAATAGGTATTTCAGAATAACTCCATGTATTCCAGAATAAGGCCAAGTCTAGCCTACAAATCTTTGCTGGCATAACTACATAAGGAGTGTGGAAAAACTCTTCCCCCTCCCATGACACTGCTGTACCAGGGAAAACCCTCCATGTACATATGGTTTATACAGGTAAGTCTTTTTGTTGGTATCACTTGCCTCTTTTGAGGAAGTGGCTTAACTCTCCCAGTTATTCTCCCAAAAAATATTTTTTTGCCAGTATAAACTGATTCTGTACTAGGGGGGCTTTGCCCATATAGTCATATTGGCAAATTCTTAGTAATGTAGACTAATACTGACAATGTCAACACATGGAGTTACTCAAGAATAGCTAATGTGCTTTAAATTCACACCCTGCTTTCATCCAAATGAACTTCCAAGTGTAGAGTAAGCCCTAAACCCATTGCACCTATCAGCAGCTTTAAGTAGCATCAACATTAGGGCTGGTCTGAAGAAGCAGGAACTTGGAAGCTCTGATACCCATTCCACATTCTTCTGTGCCACATTTTAAAATTCTTATTAACTTCAGTGGGAATAGAATTAGGCCAGCACTGAGTGCTTTTGAAAATCCTACTTGTGGTTTGGTACTTATTTAGCACAGACCATATGCTAGGTGCAAAGCACAAATATAAACAATAAGATATTGTACATGGTAAACTAGTGGCCATAATTGGTAAACAGGGGCCTAAAGCACAGCTCCTAAATCCATATGTAGATGCTAAAGTGGCCTGATTTTCTAAGATGCTCAGAAGCCAGCAGCTCCAACTGAAGTCAGGTGCTTAGCACTTTTGAAAATCTGGCCACTTTAGCGTCTACATATGGGTTTAGGTTTGTGCCTTTAGGCACAGGTTTTGACAAATCTTGGCCATTGTATGTTACATTACAAAAATTCAGGTTAACAAATATCTGAGCAATATTTGTAAACCTGAATTTTTGTATCTGTAATGAGTGTTTGGTGAATATTGTCCTGGTAGTTGGAATGACTTCATTGTGAGTGTTTATGAATTTTTTTCTTCAAAATTGCAGCTTCTAAACACTTGCTGAAATGTTTTTTAGTGCTTAATAAAATTACTGATGACTTGACAGATCAACTGTCATGATAGTCTGGTATAGTGCTTAAAACAGCAGGTTGCATTTGTTGTCATTGGTTTATCTTCCAATGTTATGTAGTGTTGTAGCTGTCTTGGTTCCAGGATATTAGACACAAGGTGGGTGAGGTAATACCTTTTATTGGACTGACTTCTGTGACCTGAAGAAGAGCTCTATAGGTTGACGTTTGTCTCTCTCACCAACAAAAGTTGGTCCAATAAAAGATATTCTCTCTCTCACTTTGTCCGACTTATCTTATCAGCTGGGGCCTGGCTTACAGAGAAGCAGACACATCCCTTTCTTTCTGTTTCTGTGATTTCCATCCCTGTAAAGTGGTTTGGGGGATGTGTGTGTATAAAATGCTGATTTTTCTCTCAATGTCATGCCTAGATTATGAGAATTATATTTGGACTTTCCTTAATGGCTGCAGGTGGCAAATCAATGCAATACCTACAGAATTTTATCTTTGCAGATCTGTTTTCACAAGCCATGGATAGTCGGGGGGAGAGGGAATGCAGTATTAGTTGCTCTGGAAGAGTTTATAGTGCTAGCATCTTCCATAGGAATGTTTTGTGTGTGGAGAAAAGACACAGAACTATAGTTGAACTTTTGATATATCTCGTTTTAATTGTTCAGAAAACCTTGCTGCTGTTCATAAAAATGTTAAATTCAGTTTTTATGGAAACTTACATGGTTGTGCTCAATATTTTCAGCTGCAGCAAAATACTACACCCAGTTCACCTGGATCCAGTTGGGGGCCCAGAGCTCTGATATGGGGGCCCAGATTAGTTTGGGGAGCTCAAGTGAAGAGATGTGCAGTAGGGTAGGAGGAAAACTGCAACAATCGGAATGTGCCCTATCCTACTGCAAAAATGTCCAAGCCCACTTTTGCAAGAATGGAGGTGTGGCCAAATTAAATAAGTTAATTGTATGCTACTTAAGTTTTTGGTGTCTTTTTGTTTTGGGATCAGTTGTTAACCATTTCCTCTCCTAAAATGTGTTATTTTGCTGATGCAGGATGGCATTTGAATTCCATCACAGATCTCTCTAAATGGAGTCTATAACCAAATGTTTGGATACTTTGCTCCACAAATTACTATATAAATGTTGAACAGTAGCTGTTTGTGTTGTAGTACTCCCAAAGACACTAGCCTATATGGACCCAAATGCTCTCCCTGATCTAACCTACTGATGTGTAAAATCTTATCCAGACTTCCTTTAAACGCCTTCTTAAGAAACCCAAGTAGGATGATGCCTATGGGAAACTGATAATAGCAAGGTAGGTAACTATTGAGAATTAGACTGTAATTGGTAGTTAAATTCAAGCTGCTTTGTTATTCCTGCAGGAACTCTGGGTGCCAAAAAATTAAAAATTCTATGCATAATTTTAAATGATGGATATATTTGTCAAAATAATACAATATAATCTCACCATTTCAATTATTTTGGTAATTTATTTCAAAATATCTGTCAACAAGTATGTCTGTATTGTTACAGACAACAAACAAATTTCAGGAAATATTTTTTGTCAAACCGATTCCTTACTTGGCATATTAATACAGAACTTTGAGTAATACATTTCTGTATTTTAGTTTAAATGAATTTTTTTCCCTACTCCTAAAAAGCAGTGCAAAGGTTTGGGCAATAGGGGGAACTGAGGGAGAGGGAAGTAATTGCTGGGAAGGAACCTGGGAGTGAATCTGGAGTGGTGTTGGGTGTGGGTGGGAGAAGTATGGAACAGGGTTTGGGGATGGGGAGGATTGTTAGGGAGTTGGTCAGCCAGGGTCTGCATGTTGGAGGCTCCCCACTAGCCTCTCCCATTCAGTCAGACACATCTGCCCCTGTTCTCATGTGGCCCTGCACCCCCACTAAACCACCCCCACTCTCCCTGTCCCCATGTCACCCTGCACTGCCACTCCTATTCAGCCTCTGGCTCAGTGTTGTCACCCCACTGGCTCCTGTGCTCCTGCCCCAGTCTGTCCCACCCTCTAGCTCAGGGGTGGGCAATCTTTTTGGCCTGAGGGCCACATGTGGGTGGAGAAATTGCATGCAGGGCCAGGACAGGGGGTTGAGGTGCAGGAGGGAGTGTGGGGGGAGTGGGAGAGGGTGCAGTGTGAGGAAGGGGCTCAGGGCAAGGGATGCGGAGTGTAGCAGGGGGCTCAGGGCAGAGGGTTGGGGTGCAGGAGGGGTTCAGGATCTGGCCTAGTGCCACTAACCTGAAGAGGCTCCAGGGTGACAGCAGCATGTGCCAGGGCAGGCTCCCTGCTTGTCTGTCCTGGCTCTGCACCACTCCCAGAAGCGGCTGGCACCTGAGGAGTGGGAGGGGTGGGGGGGGAAGTAGAGGGCTCCGTGTGCTGCCCTTCCCTGTAGGTACCTCCCCCAAAGCTCCCATTGGCTGCAGTTCCCCATTCCCGGCCAATGGGAGCTGCAGGGCATGGTGCCTGGAGGCAAGGGCAGCACACAGAGCCCTCTGTGCCCTCCCCCACCCGGGGCCCCAGGGATGTGCCGGCCACTTCCGGGCGCGGCGCAGGGCCCACAGCACCACAGGGGTGGCAATCCTGCGGGCAGGATTCAAAGCCCTGAGAGGCTGGATCTGGCCCGCAGGCCATAGTTTGCCCACCCTGCTCTAGCCCTTCTGAACCCCAGTCTGTGTGATACCCCAGCAGCTCCATGTGCCCTGCTCTGTCCCCCACATATCCCATGCCACCTCACTTGGCCCTGTGAGGAAGGCAGCCTCCTCCCCCTCTCCATCTGGCTGCTCTGGTCTGTGAGCCAGCCACCCTTTCTTCTGGTGCCACCTCAGCCCCTGGTGGGTGAAATGTCTAATTGCAGCATGACCCCTCTGTTTCCCTTCTCCTCCCCATCAGAAACCATTGTTTTGTGGGGGGGGGCATTAATTCTGCACTTGCACAATGGTGCAGAATTCCCCCCAGGAATGAACTGTCTCTGGTCCTGTCACTGCCACCCTTATCCCCCCCTTCATATCATTTCATACCCACATGTTACTACTTACTTTAAATTAGATTATATCCTTTTCAATGCAAGGATGACTTGTGTATAAGCACAACACCGAGCATAATGCTAGTCCTACTTGGGGCCTCTGGGTGCAACTACAATGGAAATAGGGCTGGAAGTGAGGCTGACAGCAAAGGACTATGTGTTAGATTAATCAGTCCACCCCAGTTACCTTTTCTCAGATAAGAAGCTCAATCTATTTAGTTGAAGTCTCTCATTGTAAGGCAAGTCTACAAAAGTCATTCTTGTAGTTCTCTTCTGAATCCTTTCCAGTTTGTCAATATCTTTATACATTGGGGACAAAATAGTCCAGTAAGGGTTTCACTAATGCCAAAGACAGAGGTGATATCTACCAACTCCCACTTGAAATTCCCCAGTTTATACATCTGAGGATCACACTGGCTCTTGTAGCCACTGCACAAGAGACAAAAAACAACTAACTTCAGTCACAACTTTGAAGTGCTACAGTTGAGCAAGAATAACTAAAACTACTGTTTGTCTCCTGCACTAAACCAAGTGATTTATTTTCTAGAGACGAAAGTGTCCAGGCTTTCAAATTTAGGAGGCAGTATGCAATTTAGTCTCATCCCTGAATTTAAGAAACTATAAACACAATAATGAAACACATTTGGGGACCTGAAGAAAAGATAGTTGGCTGTATATGTTGGTTTGGGTCTTGGAAACTAGAAATTTTTAAAATCCCTTGTACAAAGACATATGTAGTCAAAATGAGGAGAAGAAGATAGTAATAGCAGTGACCTGTGTAAGATAGGTTTCAGAGGAACAGCCGTGTTAGTCTGTATTCGCAAAAAGAAAAGGAGTACTTGTGGCACCTTAGAGACTAACCAATTTATTTGAGCATGAGCTTTCGTGAGCCACAGCTCACTTCATCAGATGTGCTCATGCTCAAATAAATTGGTTAGTCTCTAAGGTGCCACAAGTACTCCTTTTCTTTCTGTGTAAGATAGAAACTCTACCCAGTGTATCTGCATTTCCTGCAGACCTTTAGTAGGTTGCTTTCTTTCCAAATCATGTTAAACTGTGGAGCCACTTTTTTCAGTTGGGGAATGGTCTCTTGTCAGAAAATCAGCTTCTTGAAAGACCTCTATGTTTCACTGAGCCTTTCCATATAGTCTACCAGATCAGTCTGTCAACACTAGGAATGTTCCTTTCCTTGGCAATAGGACTGCCAGTTTGTCTTCAGCTTTTCTTAGGTCTGTTTGTGTTTACATCTCCAATTGAGAGTCTTGCATGTATTTAGCTAGCTGTGCTGCTAGTGATAGAAGCCCAAGATCCCAGAGGTATTTTAGTTATGATGTATTTACTACTTGTAAAAACTGTGGGAATGCGAGATGGGAGCTATTTCACAAGCATAAAGCAGAAGATAATCGCCACTTAAATTTCATGTATTAGCAAGGAGATGAATATCAACTTGGACAAACAATGAGAAAAATAAAAGGATTTTGGTATATTCATACACGTATGTGATTACCTGAGCCTATGGGTTTTATTTGGCATAGTGAGTGGCACAGATGTCATAAGGAACAAATGTGTTAACTGTGTGCCTATTTCATAACTCAAAAGAACAATGGTTCATAATCTAGATTCTTCAATAGTCAGATTAACGTTGTCCCTTTTGAAAATGGGACTTAGGCTCCTTAGTCACTTAAGATAATTTTTTGAGCTATTTAGTCATTTTAAGTACAATCCCCAGACTAGTTTAGTTAGAAATACATTGGGGAAGTAAAACAGTATTTGTTATAGTTATGTCAACTTAATTTATAATTCTTTCAGTTCAAGCATTTAATCTTAAAAGATGAAGTCTAGAAATAGCTTATCTGATTTGGTAAGGGATTTCAGAACTTTAATCTAAATGCTGCAAAACTTTTCTTTTTAAACCCTGGCATATATAAAATCCATTATTCCTAACATTTAAAAACCTTTTTAACCTATTATTCCACAATAACTTCTATTTAAAAGTCTTTAAACTTAGTAAAACAACAAAATTCAATTCTCTTCCTTTATGTACAACCCTGCCAAACTGATACTGCTGAGAGACTATCCCTTTACAATTTTCTACTTCTTTATCCAAACTGCCACTGTCAATGTCTCATCTATTATATCTAAGACTTGTGGGGTTTCTTTAAATTGGTTCTTATTACTGCCACAGAAAAGCCATTACCCTGGGCAAGGTGTGGGATTCTGGTTCCAAAAGTCTTAATTAGTTCAGTGTGTTGGTTTGACTTCAGTCGTAGTGCTGAACATGTACTAAATGCAACTGTCAGTTTCTAGAACTAGGTATATTTTGGTTATTCAGGGTGAGGTTTTTCAAAAGTGTCTATAGGCTAGACTATCCTAAAAGGATTTAGGTGCCAGAACAGACAAGTGCTTAAATCCACCATGTGGTGTCACTGACATTTTCAAGCTACAGCTCGGGAACTGCCTAACCTTCTTTGGTGCCTACACTTTCATTGGTAGGCACTTTCAACGCACCCTACGTGCTGCTGTTGCTGCCACTGCTCAAAGCTCTAGTTCAGGCTGAAGCCCCGAAGTGGGATTTTTAAACTAGGTAAATTTGGAGGACCTATCTTGCCTGGTTGGAGGGGCAGCACTTTGCCCTGTGCCCCAGGACATATTTTGTGGGGACAAGTGCTCACTGTGTGTGTGTGTGTTGGCTGCTTAGGTGCCTAACTCCAGAAGTGGGATTGTTACTGAGGATCTGAAGGGAAGGAAGGCATCTTTCTCTGGCCTGTCAGCCAAGTGCAACAAGTCAGTTGCTTAAGTGCCTAAGCACCTCTTCTCAGCACTCCAATGCTGGCTAACTTAGGAGGCTCACTGCTTGGCTCTTAAAATCCCATTCTTAGGTGCTTAACTATCCCCATGCACACTAAAGAGCCTAAATGGAATAGTGTGGCCTAACTTGGGGCTAAAAATTCTATTAGGCAGTGGGCTCATAGATATTAAGGTCGGAAGGGACCATTATGATCATCTAGTCTGACCTCCTGCACAATGCAGGCCACAGAATCTCGCCCACCCACTCCTCCAATAAACCTTTCACCTATGTCTGAGCTACTGAAGTCTGTAAATCCATGGTTTAAAGACTTCAAGGTGCAGAGAATCGTCCAGCAAGTGACCCGTGCCCCATGCTGCAGAGGAAGGCGAAAACCCCCCAGGGCCTCTTCCAATCTGCCCTGGAGGAAAATTCCTTCCCGACCCCAAATATTGTGATCAGCTAAACCCTGAGCATGTGGGCAAGACACACCAGCCAGATGCTACAGGGAATTCTTTCCGGGGTAACTCGGATCCCATCCCATCTAACATCCCATCACAGACCACTGGGCCTATTTACCATGAATAGTTAACATGATTTTGGCAATTAATAGATCTGTATCCCATCATACCATCTCAGGCTCTCATGGGGTTAGGTTGTTCAGCTGAGCAATGATTAAATCCCTTTACAAATCTGGCTCCAAGTGACTTAACTTTCAATGGAACTTGTTTTCTTATCAGAATTTTGCTCCTAAATTGCTTAACTTGAAAATACTAGCCTTAATTACTGACTTGTCTAGAGCCCATTGATAAAGCAAATACAGAAAAGACCATTATAATCCAGACTGACTTCCTGCAAAATGCAGTCTGGATTCATGCAGTAATTCCTGTAGCTAGCCCAAAACTTGTGGTTGGACAAGAGCATCTTTTAGGAAAACATCAATCTTGATTTTTTGGAGACCTCATGCTAGAGTATTCCCTTGGTAATCTGTTCCAATGGTTAATTACTTTTCCTGTTTAAATTTTTACCTTTCTTCCAATTTGAACATTGCTTACCTCAGTTTCCAGCCATTGGTTTTTGCTTTTTCGACCATGAGGGAAAGAGCCAAGATCTACAAAAAAGGAAAAATGAGTTTCCTGTGCTAATGCAGATAGCAAAGATGCCTGCAGTGTCTTCCAAACACAAAACCCCCAAACTCCCGCATGCTGAAAACAGTCAGAAAGAGGAGCAAATGCAGAAAATCTGATCACCTCTGCCTTGACAGATTACATGTTATGCTTTAGCAAGTTACTAAAGGACTGCAGTCATTTTTAAAGTTGTATTTTGAATTCTACTGTGGATCGTTTTTTCCCCTCCAAGGATACCAAGGAATCTTTGATTCACTTGTCAACTAATTTGGAGGCAAAAGAATGAAGGAAATATTAATGAAAAGTATCAGTAATAGCTGAATGTCCATTCCAGAACCTCCAGAATTTAAAATTGTTTTCCATTTAAATAATGGTTTGTGCTTTGCTTCACAGTGATTACACAAGCAAGTCCATTGTATTGTGACACTAGTGAAGACTTAAAAGCTCCACTTTTGTGGGGTGGGGAGGCCACTAGGGAAGAAAAGGAATGTCCTTTTTCTTGGCACTTTCAGTCTTCAGGTTTACTGTGTCCTAAGAAATAATGTAACTAGTACAGCTAGCTTGGCTTCCAGTACGTTTCTGGATGCATTTCAAAATGTTGGCTTTGATCAACAAAGACCTATCTGCTTTGAGTCCTGATTATCTCAAAGCCTAACCTCTCTTCTCCTGCACTATCCCAACAGTTGATATCAGCTTAGGAGCTCTGACAAGTACTCCCCAGCTTTAAACATGGGGAGTCTAGTGTGTAGGCCAGCCAGAGTAAAACCTTCCCCATGTAGTTCTCTTAATGTATTCTGTATAATCCCTGGCACCTGACTGAAAATAAAAATGTTCATGAAAACCCCCTAGCCTAGTATCCAATTAAACTAAGCTTGAAAATCTTAGATCACTTCCTAGAGAAATCCCCTGAATCACTCTTCAGAAGACAGATTGGGAGGGCTGTGTGCACACATGCTTTATGTTGGGGTAATTAGAGGGATCTGAACATCTGAGACCCCTTTCTTATGCCTCCCTTGATCTTCAGAAGGAGAGAGAAATTTCAGACTGATGGCTCCCGGGGGAGGGACCTTTGTGGTTGCTCTTCTGAACAATTTTCTTGACCTGCTGGACTGAGGTCTACAAGGGGGCATCCCAGGTTCTACACTTTAAGGGAGATTCCTGGATAGGGCCCAGAGACAAGCTGACCCTACTCCATGGTGGGCACCAGGCTCCAATCCTGGACATTCAGAGGGAGTCCTCCCAATGCCTCACATGGGCCAACACAGTGATGGACTGATATAGCTAATCCCAGCCAGCATTGAGCCATTGCATGTAGGAAAAGATTGGGCCCAAGGGTGCCTTACCAGGCTCTCCTTTCTCTGTCTCTAGATCCCTGCCACCGCAGCAGTAACAGAGGGGCTCTGCAGCTGCTCTGCAGTCAAGAGATGTGGCTGAGCAGGAAGCTTCTCTGGCTCTTTGATATTGTGCTTCAATATACACTGCTTCCTGAGAGCTTTCCTGCTTCGGGAGGCTGCTAGAAAGCCTGTCCCTGTCTAAGCACTGGAGAGCAGCCTGGGTCTCCACAGAACAAGTACAGATCCCTCTGGATCCCTAGTTTTGAATCTGTGATCTTCATTCCTAACCCTGTTATTTCTTAGTTGTCACCCAAATTCAGCTGGTTCCTGGGTCCAGTGGTCCCTCCTGCAAGGCTGGAGGGGTCTTTAGACATGGGTGGGCTTGTGCCTGCCCACCTCCCAGGACTTCCAATAAGTCCTCACTCCAGAGACTGGCCAGTCTGCTCTGGCTGCCCTGCTGGCTGGAGCTGTCCCCCAGGCTGTTGTGGGGAAGGGCCTTGCTGGCCTGCCTATCCTCTGGAGAGGAGTGACTGACCCCATCACCACCATCCCTGGGTCTCCCCTGGCTGGCTAGCTACTGCTGCTTTGGAGCCTGCTGCTGCTGTCGAGGATCACCCCTGCAGGACATTGTGGAGGGGGTTCTTGAACTGAGGGACTTTTAACATCTTTTCTCCTGGGGTGGTGGTAACTCCTGTTCTTGTTGTTTGAAGCAAGGGGGAGAGGCATGGAGCCCTCCCCTTCACCCAGCTGCATCCCCCCCCCCCATTACTGCCAGACCTGCTCTTTGCCCCTTGACGTGGCTGTTCACTTCCCCCCTTTAATCACCCGGGACTGTTTGCAGCAGCAAGCAAAAAGACTGAGATACACAAGTGCACGTGGGCACATCTGCCCCCCCCCCCCGCCCTCCCACTGGACTTGCCTTCCCTTCCCCTCCCCAGCTATGTTTGGCCTGGGGACAAAAAAAGAAGGAAGGGGGGAAAAAACAGGCACAGATCTCCATGCAGGCACCTAATCAGTGGGGAGGTGCAGGAGACAAGGTCTGGTTTTCCTTCTGCCATGCTGAACTCAGCATAGTGATTCCTAGCAACTGTGGAGAAATGGAACCCTCTTTACTGATAGACACTCCCTGACAGTCTGGAGATTTTAAGCCTTTTTCCCCCTAAATCTTGTGGTTCCTCAGAGATGGAGCCATGCCTCCCTGCCTCTGTGAACAGGTTTGGTCTGTCCGAACAGAGCAGAGTACCTCAGTGTCAAAGATCTGTGGACCTCGTTATGCCAAGAAAGCAAATGGTTAGCTATGACATGGAGAAACTTTCCTAATCAGGCCCATTTTGAATTACAAGGTGTCATAAATATAAAGGGAAGGGTAACCACCTTTCTGTATACAGTGCTATAAAATCCCTCCTGGCCAGAGGCAACCTCTTGTTACCTGTAAAGGGTTAAGAAGCTCAGCTAACCTGGCTGGCACCTGACCCAAAGGACCAAGAACGGGACAAGATACTTTCAAATCTTGGATGGGGGGAAGGCTTTTGTTTGTCCTCTTTGTTTACATGGTGGTTCTCTCTTGGGACTCAGAGGCCAGATAGAAATCCATCTTCTCCAACCCATCCTAATCCAAGTCTCCAATATTGCAACCAGTATAGGTAAGCCAGGCAAGGCGGATTAGTTTATTTTGTTTTATATGAATTTTCCCTTTAAGAGGGAGGTTTATTTCTGTTTCCTGTAACTTTAAGGTTTTGCCCAGAGGGGGATCCTCTGTTTTGAATCTGAATACCCTGTAAAGTATTTTCCATCCTGATTTTACAGGGATGATTTTTACCTTTCTCTTTTTAAAAAAAAAAATAAAATCCTTCTTTTAAGAACCTGACTGATTTTTTTCCATTGTTCCAAGATCCAGGGGTTTGGGTCTTTGATGATTTTGTAACCAATTGGTTAGGATATTATTCTCAAGCCTCCCCAGGAAAGGGGGTGTGTAGGGCTTGGGGGGGATATTTTGGGGGAAGACGTCTCCAAGTTATCTCTTTCCCTGTTCTTTGTTTAAAACGTGTGGTGGTGGCAGCATACTGTTCAAGGACAAGGCAAAGTTTGTACCTTGGGGAAGTTTTTAACCTAAGCTGGTAAGAATAAGCTTAGGAGGTCTTTCATGCTGGTCCCCACATCTGTACCCTAGAGTTCAGAGTTGGGAAGGAACCCTGACACGAGGCTATTAATTTAACAAGTTTGCAGAAGTGACTTGTGTTTAAGAGAACTAGAATTCAGTACACTTCCATGAAATAAGGATTAGAAAACCATCTAGCCTGGACTAGAAAAGCCCTCGGCAAAAGGGAAAGTCATAAGAAAAATAAAAGGATTTGTGTATTCATAACACAAGATAATGCATGACTGAAGAGTTGGGATCACTTATATTAAGGGTGACAGAACACAGATGATGTGGGGCAAGGAATTTCAGCTTCTGATTATGCTGAAGTTCAACATCTCTTCTCCTGCTTCATCTTAACTGTTGAGATCAGCATGGATGCACTTGCTGGCAGTCCTCAGATTTGAATGCTGGGAGGCTGGTGGTCAAATAGGGTTTTCACTTGGAGCGGGGATCCCTTCACCTTGAATTTGTTTCTACTGTAGCTGCAACACAGCTCAGGCTTGTGGACTCCCCAAAAGCAGACACTCCTACTTTCCTATAACATTCAAATGGTCATTGAAGGAATTGAAAGATGCTTTTGTTCATGAGAACTATAGGAACTGAATGAAGACCACCAAGTAGTGGTGGGATGATACCTTTCAGTCAGTCAGGTCCAATCTAGTTTGTATGGAAGTCAGTGGAAAAATTTCTGCTGACTTCAGTGGGAGTTGTATCATACTCTTATCAAGGTCTTTAGAGTCAAACCAGTGGGCTGGAGGTGAAAAGCTCCTTATTCTATTATCAATCCCCTGAGTTAACAAGACTCCTAACTTTTATAAAACTTTTATTCAAATCATCTGGAAGTAGAAGTTACCTCTTCCGTAGGTAAAGAGGGAAATTTAAGGGAGCATTTTTTAATTAGTGTAGTAATTTAAATGAGGGCTGTCAAGCAATTAAAAAATAATTGCACTGTTACAGAATAATAGAAAATATTCAAAAAAATTTAAATTGTATTCTACATTTCAAATATATTGATTCACATTACCACACAGAATACAAAGTGTACAGTGCTCACTTTATATTTTTATTACAAATATTTGCACAGTAAAAACAAAATAAATAGTATGTTTCAATTCACCTACAACAAATAATATGCCATCTCTTTATCATGAAAGTTGAACTTACAAATGTAGAATTATGTGTATTAAAAAAAACCTGCATTCAAAAATAGAACGATGTAAAACTTCAGAGCCTACAAGTCCACTCAGTCCTACTTCTTCAGCCAATCACTCAGACAAACAAGTTTGTTTATATTTGTAGGGGGTAATGCTGCCCACTTCCTGTTTACAATGTCATCTGAAAGTGATAACATGTTTGCATGGCACTGTTGTAGCTGGCATCGCAAGATATTTATGTGCCAGATTTACTAAAGATTCAGATGTCTGTTCATGCTTCAACCACCATTCCAGAGGACATGCATCCATGCCGATGACAGGTTCTGCTCAATAATGATCCAAAGCAGTGTGGACCAACACAAATTTATTTTCATCAGTCAGATGCCACCAGCAGCTGCTTGTTTATTTTATTTATTTAGGGTGGTGGTTCAGTTCTGTAGTTTCCGCATCAGAGTGTTGCTCTTTTAAGGCTTCTGAAAGCATACGCCACACCCCATCCTAATCAGATTTTGGAAGGCACTTCAGATTCATAAACCTTGGGTTGAGTGCTGTAGTTATCTTAAGAAATCTCACATTGGTACCCTCTTGTATTTTGTCAAATCTGCAGTGAAAGTGCTCTTAAAACAAACATGTGCTGGGTCATCATCTGAGACTGCTATACCATGAAATATATGGCAGAATGTGGGTAAAACACAGAGCAGGAGACATACAATGCTCCCCCAAGGAGTTCAGTCACAAATTTAATTAACGCATTATTTTTTAACGAGCATCATAAGCATGGAAGCATGTCCTCTGGAATGGTGGCCAAAACAGAAAGGGGCATACTAAAATGTTTAGCATATCTGGCACATAAATACCTTGCAATGCCAGCTACAAAAGTGCCATGTGAATGCTTGTTCTCACTTTCAGGTGCCATAAATAAGAAGTGGGCAGCGTTATGTTCTGTTAATGTAAACAAACTTGTTTGTCTTAGCGATTGGCTGAACAAGATGTAGGACTGAGTGAACTTGTAGGCTCTAAAGTTTTACATTGTTTTGTTTGAGTATAGTTATGTAACCAAAAAAATCCACATTTGTAAGTTGCACTTTCATGATAAAGAGATTGCACTACAGTACTCATATGAGGTGAATTGAAAAATACTATTTCTTTTATCATTTGTACAGTGCAACTATTTGTAATCAAAAATAGTGAGCACTATACATTTTGTATTCTGTTCATTGAAATAAATATATTTGAAAATGTAGGCAAAGGTTCCAAAATATTTAATACATTTCAATTGTTAATTGCACTGTTAAACAATAGATTACAAGGCGCAATTAATTGTGAGTAATTTTTGAGTTAATCACATTAGTTAACTGCAATTAATTGACAGCCCTTATTTAAATCAACTCCTTTAGAAACAGTTATGTTCCATCTCTAAGTTTTTGTGATGTCACTAAAATAACATTGTAATCCCATTAGTTTAATGTAATAATTAGAAGCAGAATGTTGGTCTATTAAGCATTATCTTATTTTAAACCACCATCTCTAAATGTATTGGTACTACTACCATTAATGTTTATATCAGCCCTGCTAATGCAATCATTGCTTGCAACTGAGCAGTTTTTCTCTAGGCCAATAGCTTTCAAACTGGGGTATGCAAGCTCTCGTCAGGGGTATGCAAGGAAAAATCCTGTAATGACAGACAACACATTTTATTTAGTAAGACTTGGCAATCTAATCATAGATAGGGGTATGTGGTAGACTACATTTGGAAAGAGGTATGCAGCCTAAAGTTTGAAAACCACTGCTCTAGGCTAAAATTTACCATATGGGGTTTCACATTAGGTTGAAATCTAAATATTAAAAGGCTTATCCTTCTGTGATGAAAAGGAATCGAAGTTCTATCATTTCGAAGATCTATCTGTCCATCTAGAAAACAAGAATTTTAAAAAATCCTTTCCATGCAGGCTTATGCTGGCTTTTTTGAAAACATCCCCACACAGGCCTTTAAGTGTGGATTTCCTATAACAGTGTGTGTGTATGAGACTATCTATATATGTGGAATGTATATAAACATTTTGAAATGTATAGCATGTCAGATACCAGTTACTCTCCAGAACTATAAGCTCCATGGGGCAGAAGTATTTTTCTGCATTGTGCCTAGCATATACAAGCTACTAATTTAAATTAATTTACATGTTTGTAATATGTTCCCAAGCCCTTAACACTGAAAACAAGCTAGTACAGATCTGGATAGCAAACAACTTAAACCTATTTCCTCAGTTTTACACACCTTTTTTGTACACAGTATGTTCAAAATGTGTCCCCCTTAATGTTTTGTTTTCTTTACTTTGTGGGACAGATTTTCATGTGTGCTTATGCATGAACAAAGTTATACATTTATGTCTGTAAATGCCATGACTGCATATCCAAATGAGCTATCCCTAGGCAGATAGTGAAGTGTCAATGAGTAGGTTCATCAGCAAGGAAAGGTAAATATGAAGTTCCTAAGTCAAATCACTTCAAATTTCTTTCTTCAGGTGTCATTTTATCACCAATTGAAAGATCCTAAAACAGAACAAAGCAACTCAGCCACCCACCTCTCCAGGATATTGTCTCAGTCCTCACCTCTCTTATAGTGAGCTTAGGATATTCATTGGTGCCCCACAGGCTGATTGACTCAGACAGGATTCTCTGATCACATGACCTGTGGCTTCTCACTCCCTTCTGGGGAAACTTTCCCAGAATGCCTGCTCTCATAGAGCCCAAGAGTTGTAACAAGCACTCACTATCTGTATCCCAAGGCCCTGTACTCTCGTACAATGGCTGTCTGTGTATAGAATCATAGAATATCAGGTTTGGAAGGGACCTCAGGAGGTCATCTAGTCCAACTCCCTGCTCAAAGCAGGACCAATCCCCAACTAAATCATCCTAGCCAGGGCTTTGTCAAGGCTGACCTTAAAAACCTCAAAGGAAGGAGATTCCAGCACCTCCCTAGGTAACGCATTCCAGTGATTCACCACCGTCCTACTGAAATAGTTTTTTCTAATATCCAAGCTAAACCTCCCCCACTGCAACTTGAGACCATTACTCCTTGTTGTGTCAGGTGTAGGTAACTTGTGTGTATCAGTGTTGCCAAATCTCATTTTATCATAAGGCTTCATATTTGGTGTTTCTATTAAAGCCCCAGCTTTTGGAGTCATGTTACTAGGTGAGAATGTCATCTCTTTTTTTTTTTTTTTAAAGTGTCCATTTCTGGTCCTTATAGCTTAAAAAAGAGAGCTCGAAAATGTAAAACCTCCAAAGACTCAAACTAAGTCAAAATAAAAATCCAACATTTATATTTTAATCTTACGATTTTTAAGCTAGATTCATGATTTTTCAACGGTTGTGTTTAGCAATACTGTATTTGTGCGCATACACTAGCCATAGGTGTGAATCATAAGAAAGATGTCTTTCCTAGAGGAACACCAGAGGAGTCCTCCCTGTAATCTCTCACATGCAACTGAACTTTTTTTAATCATCTGCCAATACCTGGAATTATTTTGTCATGTGCTTAGGAGTTAAAGGGGGAAGAGTAAAGTAAAGATTAATTTCAGGCCAGCAGAGGGAGCTCCAAAGTGGGAATTCTTTTGTACGTTTCACTGTTGAAATTCCTGCTTGAGATGTTCTCTGGGAGAATGCTATTTTATTAATATTTGAACCCTTCAGTGGCTTTCATTCCCTTCTCTCAGTATTCCCCCTCTTTGAACGCAAAATCTAGTGGCTGTGGTAGGTGCAGAAAGGTGTTTAGGAAGCTGGTGGGGTCAGTCTGGGGTGAGAAGCAGGCACAGCTAGGTCTCCTAGCCTAGAGAGAAAGGGTTATGTTTGGGGGAGAGGAGGTGTGGCAGACAGGAACTGAACCAAATAGCCTTGCACTGACATAGTCACAAGGACCCTCTGCTAGTTGAACAATTTAAGGCTGCCTGGCAGAAGCTTCAGATTGTGTTAGGGCTAGAGATGGCTCTGGTAATCAGGTAACTGAATCTGGCTTTTTGACATGTTCCCCCCCCCCCCCCCCCGGCCCCCCGCCTCCCTTCTCCTTTTGATTTTCAGAGGGGGTGAACACCCAACAGCTCCCACTGAAGTCACTGGGACCAACTGCATGTCTAGCACTTTTAAATATCAAGCCGCTACTTTAAGTGCCTAAATATGGATTTAAGAGCCTAACTTCAGGCTCTTATTTTCTTTAATCTCTGCCATTGCATTCTAAATAATATCTGATAAAACTAGGGCTATCAAGCAATTTAAAAAAATTGTGCAATTACAAAGATTAATAGAATACCATTTATTTAAATATTGGATGTTTTCTACATTTTTAAATATATTGATTTCAATTACAACACAATACAAAGTGTACAGTGCTCACTTTATATTTTTTGATTATGTGTATTTGCATTGTAAAAAGGACTTTTTTTTTTTTTTTTTTTTTTTACAATTCACCCTAATACGAGTACTGTATTGGTACCATCTCTTTATCATGAAAGTTGAACTTATAAATGTACAATTATGTACAAAAAAACTGCATTCAAAAATAAAAGGTAAAATTTTAGAGCCTGCATGTCCACTCAGTCGTACTTCTTGTTCAGCCAATTGCTAAGACAAACAAGTTTGTTTCTATTTACAGGAGATAATGCTGCCCTCTTTTATTTACATCACTAGAAAGTGAACACGCATTTGCATGGCACGTTTGTAACCAACATCGCCAGGTATTTATGTGCCAGATATGCTAAACATTTGTATACCCCTTCATACTTAGCCATCATTCCAGAGGACATGCTTCCATGCAGATGACACTCAGGGCTGGCCTTACCATGCAGCGAACTGAGACGGCCGCCTAGGTGCCAGACTGGGGTGGGGGGGCACCACTAGGACCCAGAGTGTAGAAAATTGTGTCTGCTGCTGGTGCATATGTATCCTCTCTGCTGTAGATGCACAGAGATGGTGGAGTGCTGTGCTGGAGGAAGGAGGGCACAAGAGACATAACAGGCAGGAGAAAAGGTGAGCGGGAATAACAGAAAGTATCAGAAGCTGCAAGGAGAGGGAGGAGGAGGAGGAGCCTCTTATGTACCTCTCTAGCACCCCCAGGAGCCTAGACTGATTAACATCAGCTTCTCAGGGAGCTTCCTGTTTCCTGCTGCTTCCCTGAACCCACTTGAGGAGAACAGGCAGTCAACTGAAGTAGTAGGAGCCAGTTAGGCCCTTAGTACGCTGATACCTTCCCTCACTCAGGCCCTGCTACCAGCCTGCTTATTTGTCCCCTTCAACTGTGTGTTGAGAGCCACAATAGCTGGCACAGAACAGCAGTCATGAGTGAAAGAAGAAAATGCCCCTCTGGGGCAGCATTCAGAAAAAAAAAACAAAAACAAAGGAAGCTTTTCTATCTAAGCAGGAAGGAGCTCTCCTGAGATACATAGACACAAATGTTCACAGTGAGCCTTCCGGCCCCAGTGAGGATGTGAGTGGTGAGGAGATGCCTGATCTTCCAGTCAGTCAGAGTGCAGGTGACCTGGCAGCTACTGCAGCATCCTTATCTCCATCTCAAATGGATGTAACCATGCACATTCCTGAAGAAAAGTGTAGATCAGAGAAGAGTGTGGTGGAGGCGCAAGAAACAGCTGCTGCTGAGTTTAGTTCCTTAAGTCTAGATGATCCAGGACTGTGGACCCACTTGAGCAGTAGCCTGAGGGACTTCCTTGTACTGCATGGGCCACAGCAAGTGAAAAACTTCATGTTCCCTAAAGACAATGAAAACAGAAGTTTCCATCCAACACATTACTGGCGTGACATCCCCAATGGTGACAAAGTGGAGAGGCCATGGCTTATGTACTCAAAACCCCAAAATGCTGCGTACTGTTTTTGTTGCAAACTCTTCCAGTCTAATGTTCCAGCCACATTGGGTTCTACAGGAACAAAGGACTGGAAAAATCTGGCTAGAAATCTGGCATGCCATGAGAAGGCAGCAAATCTCCAGAGAGCATTCCATAGGTGGAAAGAGCTTGAGATGAGACTAAGGTTAAAGGCCACCATAGACCAGCATCAGACTCTCTTTACTGGCAAAATGTTCTGAAAAGGCTCATTGCCATTGTGAGAATGCTTGCTACTCAAAACCTAGCACTGCGTGGCACTTCAGATCAGCTGTATGTGCCAAACAATGGAAACTTCCTTAAAATTGATGGCTGAGTTTGATGCTGTACTCCAGGAGCATCTAAGTCACCACCCAAGAAATGTACACACACCACTACCTTGGAAAAACCATTCAAAATGAGATCATACAGTTACTGGCAACAAAAGTCAAACAGAGGATTGTGGCTGATCTGAAGTCAGCAAGATATTACTCTGTTGTTCTGGACTGCACACCTGACATCAGCCATACGGAACAAATTATTTTAACGGTGCGTTTTGTAACAGAACCTAGTGAAAATGTCCTGCAATGGTGACTGTCAGGGCATTTTCTAGAATTTATTGACATTTGATACTACAGGAGCTGATATAGCAAATGTGCTTCTTAAAAAGCTGGAAGATATGGGAATTCAAATAGCTGACCTGAGAGATCGGGACTACAATAATGGTGCCAACATGAGAGGAAAGAACAGAGGAGTGCAGACACGGATCCAAGAGTTAAACCCTTGAGCTTTTTTTTGTCCCATGCAGTTCTCATTCATTGAACTTGATGGTCAGTGATGCAGCATCACCTTCTAGTGAGGTTGCTGAATTTTTAAAATGTAATTCAAAGCATCTATGTATTTTTCCCTGATTCAACTCATTGATGGCAAATTTTGAAGCAATGTCTGGGAACATTCTTTCTGACACTGAAACCACTGAGTGCCACACGATGGGAAAGTCGAGTGGAAGCGATTAAAGCCTATCAAACACCAAATTGGGAAGATAGATGATGCCATAGTTGCCATTATGGAGGATAATGTTATGACAGGAATTGTTCATGGGAGAACAGTGGCAGAGGGAAATGGAATCAACAGAAACATACATAACTTCAAATTTCTGTGTGGCTTAGTGTTGTGGCATGACATACTGTTGGAAATGTTGTCAGCAAGAGACTCCAAGGTGTTGACCTTGATCTATCTGGAGCAATGGAACAACTGGACAAAACAAAGTCATACCTACAGTCTTACCGGTCAGATGAGGGATTTCAAAATGTTCTGAAGAGGGCACGGAAGTTGGCAGAGGAACTTCACAGTGAAGCTATTTTCCCATCCATTCAAGAATACAAGAGTCACCGAAAAAGAAGACACTTTGATTACAAGCTAGGGGGTATGGGGGCATCATTTGAGCTCCCCCGCCTCAGGTGCCAAAATGTTGTGGGCCGGCCCTGATGACACTCGTTAAAATAATGCATTAATTAAATTTGTGACTGAACTCCTTGGGGGACAATTGTATGTTCCCTGCTCTGTTTTACTCTCAATCTGCCATATATTTTATGTTATAGCAGTCTTGGATGATAATGCAGCACATCTTGTTCATTTCAATTTCACTGCAGATTTGACAGAACGCAAAGAAGGTACCAGAGTGAGATTTCTAAAGATAACTACAGCACTCAGCCCAAGGTTTAAGAATCTGAAGTACCTTCCAAAATGTGAGAGGGATGAGGTGTGGAGCATGCTTTCAGAAGCCTTAAAAGGGCAACGCTTTGATGCGGACACTACAGAACCTGAACCACCAAAAAAGAAAATCAACCTTCTGCTGGCAGCCTGACCTCAGATAATGAAAATGAACATGCGTCAATCTGCGCTGCTTTGAACTGTTATCGAGCAGAACTGGTCATCAGCATAGACGCATGCCCCCTGGAATGGTTGAAGCATGAAGGGATATATGAATCTTAGTGCATCATGCGATGCCAGCTACAACAGTGCCATGAGAACACCTGTTCTCACTTTCAGGTGACATTGCAAACAAGTGGGCAGCATTATCTCCTGCAAATGTGAACAAACTTGTTTGTTTGAGCAATTGGCTAAACAAGAAGTAGGACTGAGTGGACATGCAGGCTCTGAAGTTTTACATAACTGCACTCAAACAAAACAATGTAAGAAATCTACATTTGTAAATTTCACTTTCATGACAGATTGCACTACACTAGTTGTATGAGGTGAACTGAAAAAATAAGATTTTATTTCTACAGTGCAAATATTTGTAATATATACTTTGATTTCAGTTACAACACAGAATACAATATATAAGAACGTAGAAAACCATCCAAAATTAAATTTCAATTGGTATTCCATTGTTTAACGCTGAGATTAGAACTGCAATGTTTTTGAGTTAATCGCATGAGTTAACTGTGATAATCAACAGCCCTAGATAAAACATGAATTCTAGCAACTGCAATAAATGTTTAGTTTAATTCACGTTCATTTACATGTCCTGGGTATTTTTAAATCATTTCATTTGGGGCATCATGATTAGTGGCTGTTTTTCTAAAGTAGGTACTCCCCCATTCTGTGGGAAAGACTGAGTTACCTTCATGGAAAAGGCTAACTCCTCAAATGGAGCCTTCTTCTGACACTGTGCCAAGCAGAGAGCTGTGAAGTCAGATCAAGTTATAATTTTATCAGCACTTTAAAACCACAGCAGAATTTCCCCTTCAAGTATTTTCCAGAGAGGCAGAGTTGTAATCACCAACCCTTCATATGGATTCTCCCTCATTTTAATGTTATGCCTTGCCTGGGTGAAGGAGTTCTTTATTAAATAAACTTAATTTTCAGGAAAAAACCTCAAATATTCCCCTCCCCAATGTGAATTTACTGTCAATTTAGAGGTGAAAAGTGTAGTAAACTTGTTTCCTGCATTAAACATTTGTTTCCTCCGCCTTCCTTGTAACATCATTCTGTGTCATAGTTTAACACTGCACCTAATTTTCCTCCCACTTACTGGGAGTTACTCTGGTTTTGTACAAGTGTATTACTAACCCCCAGCAGTGTGTTTATATTTTAAAAAAAAATGATAATTCCCCCAAAACACAAGACTGGCTTAAATATCCTGAGACTTTAAAAAATAATTTTTTTTTAGATGTTTTGTCTGTCCTGGCTTTTGACCTCCCCCTGCCCATCTGTTTGATACAGAGGGTTGAAAATGCAACCTTAAATGCAAAGAGCGTGAACACAAACTATAGGCCCTGGATGCCCACAGCACAACATCCCTAACTGTTGCCCTCCTACTCCCAACATTGGCCAGAGCTCTCTGGCTACCTTATCCTAGCAGGTTACTGCAGTCTACTGCTTCCCCCTCTCTCCACCCTCTGAGCAAGCCCACAAGGCAGCTGCAGTGACCTCTCAACTTTGCCCACCCACTGCGCACTGGCAGGATTCCACAGCCTCCCAGCAGGCTCCTGCAGTTGCCCCTGTGTCTAGGCTGAATGGGCGGAAAAGGAAGTGTGGGCCAGTGGTCAAAGTGCTTTCCTGGGACTCAGGGGAGTTGGGTTCTGTTCTCTGCTGTACTATAGGCATCCTGTGTGACCTTAATCCACGTGTGCCTCAGTTCCCTATTTGTAAGAAGATTGAAGTGCTCAAATATCAGTCACAGGGCCATACAACTACCAAAGAGGGAGGAGGCTTCTCCTGGAGTTCTCCCTTGCTGCACTGGAGTGGTGGGAGGGGGATGGGGGGGAAGCTGCTGCTCCCTAAATTGAAGCAGGGGGTGTGGAGTAGCTTTGCCCTACTCATTCCAAGAAACACAGCAGTCTCTAATGACCAAAAAGGGAAACTGCAGGTGGCTCAGGCAAAATTCCCAAATTGTCTGTGTTTCAACATGAGATTACAAGACCCCCTGGGCCCCAATTTACAGTGCAGTATACTCACATTTATCTGAAAGGCTTTGCCTAGTATCTAAGCCTCTGCATTATCGGAATCTCTTCCTTGTCCACCACCATGGAGAGCTGAAAGTGCATTTTTTCATATTTCATGTGTATGTGACTTGTTCTCTCTTGAAGCGTGCTGAGGTTATACTAATGCAGCAAGTGAGAGAACACCAAACTTGTAGCAGTTTATAGTACTTTTTTCCCTCAAAACATAAATAGCATCTGGTCTCATGTTAAAACACAGGATTTTGAGTCAGGCAAGGTAGGTTCCATTCCTTCTCCGCTGACTGTGTATAAGTTTAGGAAAGTCATTTAGCTTATTTGCCTCAGGTTTCACATCTGTTAACTGAGGAAAAATAAAACTTCCTAAAATTGGCAACCTCCTAGGAGAATGGTAAGGCTTCATTAAATAATATTAGTAAAGTGCTTTGGGGTCCGCAGGCTGAAGTAAAGTATTAGCACAATCATCAAGGAAGATGCCACCCTTCTGTTCTGAAAGCAAGGGATGGATTAATTGGTTTGTCCTTGTTGCTTCCTGTGACTTTCCCAAAACAGCTTTGTATCTGCTGGACAGTTAATACTGGTCAAAACATTAACTCATCGTCCCTGTCTTCTGCACAGATGTTGGAGGATGACTAATGGTACCCAGCTCCTAGAGAAGCCATGCTGCCACGTGGAAGGGTAGCTGTCATCACAGCATGTCTACATCACAGAACATTGCCACCTTTCCTAGCATGACCTCTCGATGCAAGTTGTGTCCCAGCTGAGAAAGTTTGTCCTTTAAGAATCATCTTAATCTCCTACCATTTTGAGACCAGCTTCCTCAACAGGAGAGTTGGGGAAATCATTTCTGAGGTTAGCTTACTTTACAATGACCCTATATCGTGTCTCTGAATCTGCCCCTCTCTGGTCCCCGAATTCAGCAATTCTTGCTACAAGACCCTTTACCATAGCAACGAGAGTCATGAGCTGCTTGCACAATGATGGTACGTGGCCCTGAGGCAAGCAGTCTTATTTTGTGTTTTAAGCAGGGTGGGGACTATCTACTTTAAATCTACGACTGGTTTTCTGCCTCCATAGTTACACTGAGGTTTTTATTCCAAGTATGTGCTGGCTTCTTCTAGGTCTTTGCTTTATTGTTAATTTTAGAAACTAAGGATTTTTAGTTTGTTTAAATTTAGTCCACTCACAAGTAATTAAGGAGCTTACTTCCCTTATGTGCTGAACTCCCATTCAGTCCAATCTCCCTTCTGTGCCTTGTCAGTGACTCCCTCAGCTTCAAAGGGACTCTTGCTTGCTAGCTAGCATTGTATTTCTGTCTAACCAGCACAGTGCACAAGGAAGGTACCCAGTGATGAGCTGCCAAAATCTTAATGGGTTCCCTCCTCACCCCAGGAGGGGGTCGTTGCCCACCCCCGCCCCCCGGGACTCCTGCCCCATCCAAGCCCCCCCCGTGTTCCTTAATGACCTGGAAGAAAATATAAAATAAAAATGTTAATAGTGCAGGGCAAGAACTGATCCTGGTGGACCATACTAGAAACACACCTGCTAGGTAATTGTTTCCCGTTTACAATTACATTTTGAGACTTATTGGTTAGCCAGCTTTAATCCATTTAATATGTGCCATGTTAATTTTTCATTCTATTTTTTAATCAAAATAGCATGCAGTACCAAGTCTCATACCTTACAGAAGTCTTTTTATCAATTTATAATCTAATCTAGAAAAAATACCAATTTAGTTTGCCAGGATCTATTTTCCATAAACCCATGTTGATTGGCATTAATTATACTGCCCTTCCTTAATCTTCATTAATACAGTCCCATATCAGCAACTCCATTATCTTGTACAGGATCAATGTCTAATTGATAGACCTATTACATGGGTCATCCCATTTACCCTTGTCAGAGTTCCTTCCCCACTCTGAACTCTAGGGTACAGATGTGGGGACTAGCATGAAAGACCCCCTAAGCTTATTCTTACCAGTTTAGGTTAAAAACTTCCCCAAGGTACAAACTTCGTCTTGTCCTTGAACCCTATGCTGCCACCACCAAGCGTTTTTAAACAAAGAACAGGGAAAGAGACCACTTGGAGAAGCCTTCCCCCAAAATATCCCCCCAAGCCTACACCCCCTTTCCTGGTGAGGCTTGAGAATAATATCCTAACCAATTGGTTACAAAATCAAAGACCCAAACCCCTGGATCTTGGAACAATGGAACAATCAGTCAGGTTCTTAAAAGAAGGATTTTATTTAAAAAAAAAAAAAGAAAGAAAGGTAAAAATCATCTCTGTAAAATCAGGATGGAAAATACTTTACAGGGTATTCATATTCAAAACACAGAGGATCCCCCTCTGGGCAAAACCTTAAAGTTACAGAAAACAGGAATAAACCTCCCTCTTAACACAGGGAAAATTCACATAAAACAAAAGATAAACTAATCTGCCTTGCCTGGCTTACCTATACTGGTTGCAATATTGGAGACTTGGATTAGGATGGGTTGGAGAAGATGGATTTCTGTCTGGCCTCTCCGAATCCCAAGAGAGAACAACCATGTAAACAAAGAGGACAAACAAAAGCCTTACCTCGCCCCCACCCAAGATTTGAAATGATCTTGTCCCGTTCTTGGTCCTTTGGGTCAGGTGCCAGTCAGGTTAGCTGAGCTTCTTAACCCTTTACAGGTAACAGGATGTTGCCTCTGGCCAGGAGGGATTTTCTAGCACTGTATACAGAAAGGTGGTTACCCTTCCCTTTACATTTATGACAACCCTTTTCTATAAATTGGCACAACAGTAGCTTTCTTCCAGTTTTCTGGAACTTCTCCAGTGTTCCAAAACTTATTGAAAATCAATATTTTCAGGCTAGCAAGCTCCTCCAACAGCTCTTTTGAAACTGTTGGGTGCAAGTTACCTGGACTTGCTGGTCTAACTTTAGTAGCTGCTGTTTAACGTTTTCCTGAGATAGTATTGAAATGGAAAACGTGTGGTCATCCTAGACATCTATGTTTCCCCAAATACAGAACAGAAATATGTATTGAACACTTCTGCCTCTTTTGCATTATTATTATTATTGATAATTCTACCATTTCCATCTAATAATGAGCCAATACCATTGTTAAAATGTTTATTCCTAATATACTTAACTCTATAGATTTCTCCCTGTGTCCCTTTCCTTATCAATTTTCTACAATTCATAGCTTCTGATCTGTATTCATTATCAACTTCTCGTTTCATGTGTGTTTGTTACATATATCTTCCTCTCTTTCCCTCTAAACCAGATTGTGGGTCTGTGGTGTGGGTTTGTTTTGTTTTAAAACCAGTACTGCCTTCTTACTTGATTGTGGGGTTTGGGCATAGAGATAAAGGGCTGAAAGGGACCTTGAGACTTCATCTAGTCCACCCCCCTATGCTGAAGCAGGACCAAGTATACGTATACCATTTTTGGCATGTGTTTGCCTAACCTGTTCTTAACCCCCAATGATAAGGATTCCACAACATCCCTTTAAAGCCTGTTCCAGTGCTAACAATTCTTATAGTTAGAAGGTTTTTCCTAACATCTCATCTAAATCTCCCTTGCTGCAGATTAAGCTGATTACTTCTGGTCCCACCTTCAGTGGACATGGAGAAGATTGATCATGGTCCTCGTTCTAAGAGCCCTTAACATATTTGAAGACTATTGTCAGGTCCCCCCTCAGTTGTCTTTTCTCAAAACTGAACATACTGAAAGGTTTTTTTAACCTTACCCTCATAGGTCAGGTTTTCTAATGTTTTTATTAATTTTGTTGCTCTGCACTGGACACTACTCCATCTGAGGTGGCCTTGCCAATGCTGAGTATAGTGGGACAATTACTTCCCGCATCGTACATATGATACTCTTGTTAATACACCCCAGACTATTAGTCTTTTGCAACTGTATCACATTGTTGGCTCATATTTTATTTGTGATCCACTATAACCCCCAGATCCTTTTCAGCAGTACTACTGCCTGGACAATTTTTTCCCAATTTGTAGTTGTATATTTAATTTTTCTTAAGTGTAGTACTTTATTGAATTTCATTTTGTTGATTTCAGACTAGTTCACAATTTGTCAGTCATTGCCCTAGTTGTGACAATCTGATCTAGTGGTCTGAGCAGGAATCAGGCCAGGTATCAGTTTTGCCCTCTGACCTCCTAAGGGTCAGGTTACCTGGAGATCAGTAGCCAGGAGCAGGTATTGCAGAGGAAGCAGTCCTAACCAGGGAGATTCCAGTTCCTTTGCTGGGTTTATATAGAAGCTGTGAACCAATCAGACTGCAGGACCGGAGTCCTCTGTTGGGGTTCACAGTCCATTCCGGCAGCTGTTACTATGTCAGTGGGTGGCAGGTTGGAACTTATTAGCTGCTAAAAGCTCTGTGGAGCACGGAAGACCTGCAGCCCCTGACAGTCATGCTGAATTCTAATCTTGTCCTCTAAAGTGCTAGCAACCCCTCCCAGTTTGGTGTCATCCACAAATTTTATAAGCAGATGCTCAACTCCATTATCCAAGTAATTTAATGAAAATATTTACTATTGGGCCCACAAGAGACCTCTGCAAGATCGCTAGACGCATCCTCCCAGTTTGACAGGAAACCATCTACAATAAAAAGAACAGGAGTACTTGTGGCACCTTAGAGACTCTCACAAATTTATTTGAGCATAAGCTTTCGTGAGATACAGACTAACAAGGCTGCTACTTGGAAAGCATCTATAATAAAGTGGCGTTTAAACAATTCCAAAGCTCATCTCCAGAGAGATTAATTGGGGAGTTACTTTGTTACTTATAAAGAGGCTCGTTTGTGCCTGGTGCTATGACTGCTAATCCTTTCCCCCAGCACAAGAGTCCAAACTTCTACATGTGCTACTGTGCCATTTTAAGAGGCCAGCTATCATCCCTTTTAAAGATCTTTCTCAGAAGCACAGACCAACCTTGTTCATGCTAGACTTCTCCCCACCATTGTTACTGCTGGTGGCTCTGCTGGGACAGCAATAGTAGGAACATTAACAGAGACACAATGCAGGTAGCTGATGGCATTTTAAACTGTGTCATCTAGACTTGCTCTAAAGTGGTTAAAATGCTGGCAGCCAGTTTACACCAGTGTTCCCACCATGGCTCCAATGAGTAGAGCTGAGCAACAGTTCTAACATACAGCCCTAGCATAAAATCCCCCAGTGTCCTCAGGACAGAGGAGAACAGGGCATAGCAGAGCTCAGGTCCCTAGCCTGCCTCCAGTAGGCCCCTCTCCTCTTCCACCAAGGTGGTTAGGGTGGCTTTCTACCTGTGGAGTGCTCCTCTGTGGAGGGGAATTCTCTTCCGCAGAGTTTTTATTCCTCTTTATGCTGCTTTGTGGATTTAGCAAACCAGGGAATCCAGCCACAAAAGTGTAGGTATAGCCATATTTCCTGAAAAAGTAAATTAGAAACATAAGGAGTGAATAGTGTTTGTGATCTCCAGGGCTGCTGTATTATATAGCTGCTCTTTCCTTCATACTCCCTCCCCGCCCCCCTTATCACACACTTCCTAGCTCACACCTGCCAATCCAGTAGCACTCTTCATGGTGAGACTCTGTGCTCTACAAGGGATTGCAGTGTATGGCAATTGTTAACAGCGATATGTCATCTTAAAATCCACTTCTAAATCTGTGTGACTCAGATAATTCAGACCAAATGTTAGAATGTTTTGCTGCAGGAGCCACTTTTCATTAAGATCTGTCTGCGATGACTTTTCGAATGGATACATGTAAATTACTAGGAGAACATTTTGGGTTATTGCTCCTTCTCTTTTCCTTTGCAAAGGATTCCATGTGTAAGAACTAAGGGTATGTAACACTGAACTGTGCTCCTCCCAGTGAGCAGGTGAAGGGAAAGCAGTAAAGCAGAGGGAGATTGATCTTTGTAAAATCAAATTACTTCCCTTAAGTACTCAGTGGCTGGTGTATTTTTCTAGCATCGCACTGTACATGTGATATTTCCTGACTTGTACTGTTAAATTGGAGAGGAGAAACACAGTCAATATTACAAGCTGATAGGAAAATTACATTGTTACCTGGCTATGTCTTTAATGGAAAGTTTCAATATATTTTGTACTTCCATAGCATCTTCTGCTGATCCCTTTTGGGGTGGGGGAGTTAAAATGTATTCTAGTTTCTTTAGACTATAGTAAATAATGCTCACAAAAGAACATTCAGACAATAGATCAAATTCTGGTCTGCTGTAAATGTGTGTGACTATCTTTGAAGTCGACGGGGGATGGATGGACTCGCATACATACAGGCTGAATTTGGCTTAAAATCTGCAGATTTCTCATCTCATTAGTTCAGGTTGCACAAAAGCCTTTTGGAGAATAACTCCAATGATCTGTGAGTAGCAGCAGCCATTTCAAATGCTGCTGTCTTAAACAGAAATCTAAAGCAGCAGGGGAGGCAGAGCTGAGAGGTCACACTTACTGACTCTTCAGTGACAAGATTAATATTAATGGATTAGAAATCAAATTAGCCACCCACTCTTCTTTTAGCAGAATTTGGTATGTCAAGGGTTACTGCATCTCCAGGGAGTACTCGGGCTCAGGTGGCTGAAAAACCTGTCATGCCTTAATGTAAAATAAAGTGTTGGCCCTATTTTTTCCCCTGATTTCATAAATCCTAAGGAAAAAAAATCCTATCACTTAGTACCAGTCCTCACATTATCCTAGCCAATTCCATCTGTAGAGATCCTTCCACCTTAATTGAACAGATTTCTTATCCAGATTGGTAGCCATCTGACAGATACTGTTATGTGACTGTCAGGAAATAGACTGCAAATCACTATTATATTTATTTAAATGAACCTTTTTCTCCATTCAATTTTCATTCATCTTCAAAAGCTCATGTGCCTCCTGGGGATATGGCTCAAGGTCAGCATTTGGACATAAAAAGTGTTGACTTTTTTTGGTTTTGGTTTTTATTTTTGAGGTTGTGGCTTTTTGGATGATTTTTTTAATGCAATTTCTTTTCTTATTTGGCCATCTTGCTTATTCATCTTTGTGGGGATTTATATACTTTTGGGAGGTACTCAGGAGTCTTTGGATTTTTGAGAGCCACAATTATTATTTGTTAGATCAATCATGATCGGAAGGAATGTTAAGACCTGCATCCTGCCCCTGTTCTCCTTTGCAGCATTACGTAGGATTTGCCATACTGGATTAGACCATAAATCCATTACGTCTAGTATCCTGATTCTGGCAGCGTAGCCAACAACTGGTGTTCCAGAGGAAGGTGGATGTTTCCTAGAATGCCAATGATATAGGTTCCCTCCTGCTCTACAACACAACCAGCTCACACTATTGTAATGGTGTGAAACTGTGCCTATGCAGCTGTTAACGGGGTTTCCAATTTTGTTTAGCTAAATTGATTGGAAAGAAGCATCTTTTTCCATCGCATACATGGAGCCTAAGAGCTACATGCATTCTGGGGACCTTGCAGAGGCAAAGGACTCTGTACAGAAGGGGCTTTGGTGGCAGCTGCCACACAACAATGGATCCTTAGATTGTATTAACTTGTTGTGTGTTGAGGAAAGAGGAAAAATCTAGAGGAGTCTAGTTTTCCTTCTTCTATTCCACAGCAGGAAATCCATGAAGGGATTTCCAGGATGTTGAGGGAGAAGTGGGAAGTGTTTCACTCTTCTCCAGAGACAAGCCTCCCTCCATGCGTGGACATAGAGTGGAGTATGGGTAGATTCTTGTCTCAACTCTTTCCTGGTTCTCCAGATTTTCAAGTGCTTTGGAGATGAACCAAATTGGTAATTTCAATGGTGTTATCTCTGCAGAGAGAGAATTTGAACTGGAGTCTTCAGGAGTGTTGCACTTGACAAATGCTGTTAAACAGCAAGGTCACGGAGGGGCTCAGCAATGGATTTTTCTATGACTAACCATTATCCATATAGGCCCAGAGCCACACAAGGGCTTAGTCATTGCAATGATCAGTATTGCAATGCCTAACTTTCAGGCACCTAGAAATTCACAAACAATAAGATTCACAAAGCCTTAGTTATGTACCTAGGCTCCCTATCCAATGAGTGGGGAGAGAGAGAGTTGCCTTAGACTGGGAACCACAAAAGCCAGCACACTAGGCTTGGAGCAGTGTAAACTAGTCAATAACTGATGCAGACGAGAGGAATGTGTGCTAAGCTCTGCCCCTCTGAGGGTTAGGCACCTAAGCTCTGGCTGCAGGGAGACACCTGGTTTTGCTTGTGATCCACAGCTCTTTGAGTCAGGTGTCTTAGGTGCCTAAGCTGTTCTTGTGAGAAGGAGTTACGCACCTGCCTAGCTCACCCAAACTGGCCAGAGGAGGAAAAGAATAAGGTGGTGGTGCTGTGTCTGTGTAACTTTTAGCCCAGTGGTTAGAGCACTCATTCAGGATGAGGGAAACCCGGGCTCAATTCCCCCCTCTGACTGATGCAGGGAGAGGATTTGAACAGGGATTCTCTCAGGGGAGGGCCTTAATCGCTGGATTATAAAACATTCTGATGTGAGGTTTCTCTCAATCTCTCCTGTGGGAAGTTATTTCACTTTGTATAATACTTAGATGGGGTCAACCAATATCATAATGAACCCTTGAGCAGAGTCCTTGCCTTTCCCCCTTCATGAATGCTTTAGTAACTAATCAATTCTAAGTTTGTGAGCAATTTATGGGGACTCCCAAAGTGTCACTGGAGGAATTCTCGGTGGAAAGCTTAAGGAAATGAAGCTTTTGCTGGAGCTGTACTCCGCTCCCACCCTTGTTGATCATTAGATGGGGCAGAGAGCACCTCTGTACTGTTGAAGTTTTGGGTAAATAGCTTATGCAGAGGAAGCAACACAGTGACCCTTCTTATCCCTCTTCATCCAAGGATGGAAGCAGAGCATTCCTTACCCTCTAGACGAGATATAAGACTGGTTGCCTGAGTCTCAAGTACAGCTAACGTTTTGGTATTTCACAGGGGTGCTCTGAGGATTAATTCATTAACTTTTGACAAGTGTATATAAGGGATAGGTCAATCTATTTGGGTTAAATAAGAAACAACACACAAAACCAAAGAACAAGTGAAATAAATAAAGCAAACCTTTTGGGGGTTTGAGAATTTTGCTTTCAACTTTCTCATGCCATTTGCTGGGTTCGGTCTCATTTCAGCAGCATTTCATAGACTCAGATGGTTCTGGTTGTTTGAATAAGGCCTCAATAAGTAGTCATCATTTCTGAATGCTTATCAGTATCAAATTTCTGAAACTTTGGAGGTTTGACCCACTGAAGTTTTTTTTAAACTGGATTCAGGAGTACAGACACATTTTAAGAAAAGTATGAGGATGTCAAATATTTTTGAGCTGTTATTAAAAGAAAAAAGGCAAGACAACTCTGTATAATACTTTCAGAAAGGGGCACTGTCACGTGGCACCATCCTCAACAATACTTAAAGCTTCTTTTATTCTTTTTGCTCACACTCCAACTACTCAAGGCAGAGCACAGAAGACTGAAAGCTGCAAGTTTGGAGTTTGACATTTTCTGAGTTTTGGCCATCCTAAAATCGAGGCGCTTAAGGGATTTGTTTTATGTTTGGCCAAGATTTACAGCACACAGCCAGTCCTTCTCCCGCTGCAGTTAATGGGAGTATGCCATTGCTTTCAATGGGAGCAGGAGATGGCCTTTACTGGTTTTCCTCAAACTTAATAAATTAGAAGCCATTCAAAAGAAAGCTGTTATGTTATTTACAAATATGTATGCTAGAAACAAACCAGGTACCCAGTGCATGAAAGATCTGAATTTTTAAAAATTTATATTGATGGATCAGTAAGGTTAAATTTTCAGTTTCATAATAATTTCTCTAGCCTGGCTTTAAAAATACACTGCTATTCAAACTGTTAATTACATATGCATGTTTGGAACACAAGGTAATGTTGGGTTATAAAAACCATGCTGATTCATTAAACAATTAGCTGAGACTGAGGCTTCATTGTACTAGGCATTGTGCCACGCATTATGGGAATGATTAAACTTTCAGCTGGCAGTGTAAATTCCCAACTCGAGGAGACATACTAGCTAGCTCTAATCAAACTCACATGCTAAAAATAGAGTGTAGCAGTGGCGGTGGAAGTGGTGGGGGAGGGGGCTAGCCACCCAAGTACATGCCTAGTTTCTCAGATGGGCACATACTCAGGGATGGCTACTCCTCTTGCTGTTGATGCTACTGAGGCTATGTTCTGTTTTTAGTGCACCAGCTCAATCAGAGCTAGCACAAGTACGTCTCCTTGAGCTCTAAAAATACCCTAAAAGACAGTCTTTGCACCAAACAGCTTATGTTCAAAACAGGCAAAGGGTGTGAGGGGAAAGGTAATTGAAGTAACGCCCACTGTGACAGAGGTCAGTGGTAAAACACTGGGAATAGACCGAGTCTGCTGCTTCCTAGCCCAGTTGTCCTGTCTATTCTCTCACATTGCCTCCCATGAACTAAATGATTTATTGCTGGAGTTACTTACTTGTGTACCAATTATACTCACTTTGGGAATCTGATTAATAAATATTTAGTGCCTCCCATTTGGTAATCAATTTATGTTACTATTTTTGCTCCCTATTAAAACCCCTGGAAAAGGATTGGTATGTTAAACATCTTTGTTGGTGAGTTCTATTTATGTACTTCAGTGCACCATAAACAGTGTAACACTGGTAACTGAACACTTTATTTTTGTTTTCATTAGGATTAATGGGGAGCTACACCTAAAATAAACCATTTTTTCAGACTGGCATAGAACCAGAGGCCCTGATTCAGCATAGCACTAAAGCACACACTTAAAGTCAAGCATCGGTTTAAGTCCCACTGACTTAAAGTTAAGCATATGTTTTAAATGCTTTGCTGAAAAGGAATGGGCTTAAGCATATCCTACAGTACCCTGCTGAACCAGGGCATCTGTTTCTTTGCTTTGCTAAACTGAGGCCAAAGAATTGTTAGATGAGATGGATGGAAGGAATTAAAGCCTTTACCATGGAGTGAAATTCACCCTGTGCTGTTTAAAAAAAATCATAAGATTTAGGCACCATTTAAACCCTCAAGCTAGGGCTTGTGCTGGCCTTCTGGACAGCAATGAATTTCACCCTATTTGAACAAGACATGACATTATTTGTCTCATCCCAGTAAAGTCAATGGTAATATTTTCATTGACTTTGATGGAAGCAGGATCAGGCCCTTTATAGGGCTTTAGCATTCATCATGACATTTACACTGATTACATTCTGCCTATCTTTTTGTAGTATACCCAAGAATGAAATACTCTATACCCATGTCAGTTTTCAGACAGCAACATTCCAGGAAACCTTACTAAATATATCACTAGAACCCATCAGTTATATTTCTATAGTCTGTAATGTTTCTGGATGTTCAGACAACATAATAAAATAATAGCTATACAACTTAATATTGATGTGACCAAACAGTCACACACATACTGATATGATCAACAGTACTGTCCAGTGCTAATCTGACTCTTTTGGAATATATGTCACTTCAAACATGCTAACCATATATTATGGAAAATAATAATAAATATTAGGTGCCACAAAATAATTCAAGGAACCTTTCTCCAGAGAATGTGGTAACAAACTGCCCCAATTTTGCTATTCTGACTAATATTGTCACTATAAAGGGCTTTGATTGGCATATTTTATATCCTAGATATTTAGGAATAGAAAATGGGTAGGGTGAAATTATCACAGTTCAAAGGGCCTATACAGGTACTATGCTTCCAATCCTCCCCATATTTATATAGGAGCATCTCATTGCAGTCAGTGGGAGCTGTGAACGTGTTTGAGGGCAGAGTTCAGCTTTTGCAGGAGTGATGCATGGGACATGGGCCTCTGATCTGGAGTGAATTATCACAAACATTTCAAAGGAGAGATTTATCAAAATCATATGGACTGTAAACTGAAATGAGAAAGGAATGAAAGAAATCAAGGAAGCTCAGCCACTGCAAATCACATCTCCCAAAGCAGAAAACACTGGAGCCAGATAAGAAAGCAACCCAGGAAGATAAGCTGGGAGCCAAAGGCTGTGCTTGTTAAAAGGGGGGAAAAAATCAATCTAGAGCTTGGTGTCTGTGTATGCAACTGCCAGACTTCACCCTTGAGCCCCCACTTCTCTATTGCAGAAGCATATGGAGACAGCATGTCATCAACTGGCAGGGTTAGATGCTGTGTCAGATCTAGCAGCAATTCTGAAAGGACTAAATTCTGCCCTTACTCAGAGAGGCAACTCGAGGCTTAGGCAATATTTAAATTCCACTTGAGCCCTCAGGGAGGAGTTCTATTGAAGCCATTGGGATTACTCTCCAGAATAAGGGTAGCACGATTTAATCCAAACTGTCTGGGAACTTCAGAACAGCATTTTGTTTTGGTTTTTTCAAATGCTCCTGGTTTCTTCTATTCCAGGAATATGAGTGTTATGGTAAAGAGCTACCTGATGATGCTGACTGAACCAGTGTTAGTTTCATTTAATCACAGACTACTTGATGATGGTCTTGAAATATACATTATATATTCCTTGCCCATGTCTTCCAAATATAGTGTAATATGCTGATGGATATTGAAAAAGAGCAGCTTGAGCTGTTATGGTTGCAATTAAACACAGTTATGTCAGACTCTTGCTGACTGTACAGAAGGATACCTTGACTGGCGAACAGCCATTTGTCAAATTTATGGCATGATATGTTTACTAAAACAGTGGGATTAACTAATAGAAGATGCTGTAAATGACACTTGTTATCCTAACCTGACTGTTGTAGTAATACCATTGCACTTCTTAAATATCTTGGAAAAACTATTGGTAAAATGTGTTTTCAAGCCCCATGAATGTCTGTTGTTCCTATAAAAAGAAAAGGAGGACTTGTGGCACCTTAGAGACTAAGGTGCCACAAGTCCTCCTTTTCTTTTTGCTGATACAGACTAACACGGTTGCTACTCTGAAACCTGTTGTTCTTATGTTTGTTTAGAGTGAGTTTTAGTGCTAATGAAAAGTGAGTAATACACACTCCTAGCTAGAATCTTGAGTCATGAATAACTGGTAATGCAAGCTTCACTATAGGTAATTTGGCTTGTATGTTCAATCCAGCAGCTTTCCAGCTGTTAGAGTCTTGAGTTTTTCCTGCGCAACATGGATGTCTTTATTTATAGGGAGGATTCTGATGTAGGGAAATGTTCAGTGAGTTGAGACCTCCAAACTCTTCACCTGTGGCTGGAGCTAAGGCTTGCATCTTTGCCTCAGGATGTGCTAGCTCATTCTCAGCTGCTGTGCAGATTTGGATTGGCTTCCATGGGACACCATATATATGAGTGACCTGGAAGCTAGTCTGTGACTAGGCCCATAGCAGCTCCAGTCAGGGAGACCTCCTCACAGAACCTCTTTTACACAACCTCCATCTCCATGTGCAGGTGGTGGAGTCCACTGCCAGAGGACGGTCTTGGCTGATGCCATCAGAATTTGAGACCTCCTAAACCAGGGGTCAGCAACCTTCAGTATGTGGCCCATCAGGGTAATCCACTGGCAGGCTGTGAGACATTTTGTTTACGTTGCCCATCCACAGGCATGCCTCCTTGCAGCTCGTAGTGGACGCAGTTCGCCATTCCTGGCCATTGGGAGTTGCGGGAAGCGGCAGCCAGCATGTCCTGTTGGCCCGCCGCTTTCCACAGGTCCCAGGCTGGGAATGGTGAACCACGGCCACTGGGAGTTGCAGGGGCCATACCTGCTGATAGTCAACGTAAACAAAATGTCTTGCAGCCCACCAATGGATTACCCTGATGGGCCATGTGCTGACGGTTGCTGACCCCTGTCCGAGGCGAATCGGAGGGAGTGGGTGGACCACATGGCACTCAGCCAGTACATGGGGTTGCCCACGCTGCACATTCCCTGTCATGTGCTTCAGGAGGTGAGGGTTGCCTTGCCTCCTGCTTTTATTGCTTTTCTCAAGAGGGTCCTGTGGGATGGTGCTCACCCCTGACCTCTAGAACTTGCCATTGGACCCCTGCCCTGTGAACCACCCCATCTGCCCCTGATACGCAACTTGAGTCACTGCATGACATCCAGCTGGTTCTGTCTCCAAATTACACACAGAAACATCCACATGTGATCATGCATCATCCCATCCACTCCCTTGCCTTCATGTCTCATTCTGACACCAAGTGGCAGGAATGCTGCCGTCTAAGAGGGGCGAGGAACCCCAGTGGGCCAGTGTGTACTCCATTCTAGTTCCATAGCCCAGCAGGAACATCAGTTTGCAGCTCCTCCATGGAGTCATACACACAGGTGTGTACCTGGAGCTGTTCACATACTCCTCTGACAGCTGTTCTTTCTGCGTCAAGAGGGAGACCCTGGAACACATCTATGTAGAGTGAGCCAGGTTGCAGCCAGTCTTCAGGCTTTTCCAGAACCTCTTACTGAGACCGCCATGTCAGCCGCCCGGTGCTGGCCAAGATAGTCTTCCACCATACCAGGAAGAAGCTGGATAAGGGATGTGCTGTGTGACCATGGGGCCTCTTTCTGGGCCCTCATCCAATCACGCCTCCAGGCAGAGTTCCTCTGGGTGCTGTCCACTGGCTCCTTACACACCTTTTGAGGAGCAGAGAGCACTGTCGGTGGTTTTCTGCTTGTTGTCCCCCTCTGCAGCTCTCTGATTTTTTTTTTTTAACCTTTAACCTTCACTTGTCGTTTGTTGTCTGCAGCACTTGCTTGTGGCCTGGGTCCAATGGCTCCTCCCCCATTGGAGGGAGCAAACCTCTATCTTTGGGTGGGCCTAGATCCACCTGTCCCAATACCAGCAAATAGTACACACTAGCATATTACATTACAGGACTGGGGGCCTTTATTTGAACTCAGATATTAGAAATTAAAGATGAGTGCATCAATGATTATCTAAGAGTTAGCTGCAATTCATTTTTGTGGTCTCGTCCTAATATGCACTATATAAATATATGGGTCTGTGCTTGGAGGTGCTGAAAAATGCATACTAGTAATGTGCTCATAATAAAAAGGGGGAAAATCTCCATTTTAATAGAGAGTTGCTGAAAATACTGCAATTTCCTTTTGAGTCTAAAAGTCCTAGCTAGGCCAATAGGGGTTTAATTGTCAAATTCTAGGCAGTATTACTGTATTCTGGTTTACAGCCATGCTATGCACAGTTTTGATTGTTGTTTTCATACCCTAATCTTTCTTGGTTTTAACCTCTCATGCCTCATTGCTCAGCAATGGATTTTGATTCCAACAGAGGATTTTACTACCCTCCATAAACAGAAGTTTGGGAATAACATTTTAAATTAAACAATTAATTATTGCAATGCTCAATTTATTGGCATTCCCACTCATTTGATCCATAGGCTACAATTTGGTACAAAATACAGCAGCTGAAGTCAGTGATTGTGACTCCGATTTTTCTCCTTTTGCACTGGTTACTAGTTAATTTTATAACTACGAGTAAACTTGAACATAAATCCCCTAACAAAACAGGAACTAGTGTATCTTTATGAATCAGTGGCTTTTTATACTCTGTGCTGGATCAGCTGATACAAGGAGACCTGTATTTTTATTCCCAAAATGGGTTAACTTGGATGGTCCCTCATTTATCTGTTTGCACCTATACCATGGAAGTCATTGCCTATTACATTAGATATGCCTTTACTTTTCACTGGTTTATTAACAATAAATGACACCTGGTCTCTGTAATGCCACTATCCTTGAAGCATTTCAAAGTACTTTGAGACTCAATCTTTGTAAACTTATAAACATAAATTGGACGGAAAGTTTAAGCAATTTGTCCAACGTCCTACAGTGTCAGCTGAGACTACAACCCATAGTAGTGACTCTTCCTTTGCTGCTTTAATCACTGGAGCACACTGCCTCTTCATTTAAGATTAAGTGTTAAATGCATTTGTTTTCATGATCTTTCAACTCATTTACCTCTGCAAGAGAAATTCACTTTTAATTGACTCACTTACGATATGGGCAGGAAAACTTAGGTCAAATAATACAAATCACTTCTTGACTTAGCAGGTCACACCGAGGAGTTCACTGGTGCAGGAGGTGCAGTCAAATGCTTTGACTGGGTATGAAAAAGATATGAATAATTGAGTATTTTTTGTCACCAACATTTGGAGATCTGATCGCTCCAATAATATGAGTGGTCAAATCAAAGGGCATAAGCTGATTGCTGGTGGGGTATGGTCAGTTTTGTTTTTTGTTTTTTTTAAACTCATAAGTGCAAGATTTCACAATGATGGGGGTTTGAACTTTCTCTAAAACATAAGGTGTAATGGTTACTGTTGAACACAAGATACTGGACTTGATGGTGCTAACCTGATGGCCTGATCGCATATTGCAAATGTTAGATTCCTAATTTTAAAGTTATAAAATTACTCAGCATAATGTTTTTGTTGATCTATTAAATACAGGAATATCCATTTAGATTTAGAGTGAAATTCACCTCTGTAGGGGGCTAGCAAAACACGAAGGGCTTGTCTACACAGTGCGGCAGTGCGGGTTGTGAATTGTAGAGCGCTCTTATAGGTTGTGCTCCATGTGGACCCTGCTGGCATGAACTAAAAGGTACCTAGTGTGCTTTAATGTACCTCTGACCTATATCAACAGGAACTAGGTCCCTTTTAGTTTGTACCAGCAGAGTCTACAGCAGTTTCTGCACAACACAACACAGTGGTCTATCAGGGTACCAATTGAAAAGCACACTGCAATGCCATGTAGACAAGCTGTTAGGGTATGTCTATATGCTGCAGTCACAGCATGTGATTGCAGCTTGAGTAGGTATGCCTGAACTAGCTTTGATCTAGCTCGCTTGGGTCCCGGAGCAGAGAAACTGCAGCAGTGTGAGCTTCAGCCCAGTCTAGTCCCACCAGTAATTACCCAGGGTTCTGGCCAGGCTTGTACAGTCCACGCTAAAGCATGAGCTGCCCATGGCTTCAGTGCTCTGGGACCTGAGGTAGGTAGAGCAAACCTAGCTCAGGTATACCTAGTCAAGCTGCAATCACACACAGATTGCAATGTAAACACACCATTAGGCAACCTCTAGCTCAGGGGTTCTCAACCTTTTTCTTTCTGAGGCCCCCCACAACATGCTATAAAAACGCCACAGCCCACCTGTGCCACAATAACTGGTTTTCTGCATATAAAAGTCAGCATTGGCATTAGGGGGTAGCAAGCCAGGCGATTGCCTGGGGTCCCATGCCACAGAGCCCGCCGTGAAGCTACATTGCTCAGGCTATGGCTTCAGCCCCAGGTGGTGGGGCTCAGGGCCCTGGGCTTCAGCCCTATGCAGTGTGGCTTCAGCTTTCTACCCTGGGTCCCAGCAAGTCTAATGCTGGTCCTGTTTGGCGGCCCCCCTGAAACTTCTTGCAGCCCCACAGGGGGCCCCAGATTCCTGGTTGAGAACCACTGACTAGCTTTCATTTAAGCCCCTGCTGTAGAGTTCAAGTGGTGCATAGGCCTTTTGCTGGCCTCTGCACAAGGATGAATTTCACCCTTAGAGAATACTGGATCCTTGTTCCATGGAATACAATATTTATTGAAATTTAATTATGTAGCAGAAAAGAACTTTAAAAGTTTTAGAAGTTCTCAGCATTTAGGCCTTTGTTCAGCAAAGCAGTTAAGCACGTGTAATTTTAAGATTAGAAATAATCCCATCCCTTTTCAGCAAAGCACTTACTTGTTTAGATCTATTGACTTCAATGCATATATAATATTCCCTTTTTTTTTTTTTGGCTGAATAGAGGGTGGGATACTCACCAGCCTGAAGTTAAGCACTTGACTTTCTGAAATGAGCATCCTTTTTGTCTTCAACTTTCTGTGTTTAGCTTTTGATTAAAGGTGATTTGTTTAAATTTGAGCTAAAACTGGTTCAGCCAATTTTAAGAATTGGGCACTTCATGGCTGGGGAAGGCATCCCCACTAGCAAAGCTCTTTATGTACCCAGGAAAATGGTTCTTCCTGAGATATGTAGGCAAGAGGCTCCATCCTGTAGACCCCCGAAGGTGCACAGGATATGGTGTTCTGGTAGTGGTTAGCCAAACAACTCCAGAATTTCTGATATATCAGCAGAATGTTGAAGTCCCGAAGGACTTTTTTTTTTTTCTTTCCTAACTTTAAAAAAAAAAATCTAGGAAATTCCATAGGAAGAATGACCTTCAGAGAACAAGAAGACTGCACCAGTAAGCATTCGGATGTAAGGTGATGCTAAAGTTTCACACACAATCTTACTCAGCCCCTGTTGTGTATGTGGATTATGACACGGTTTTTAATTGCGTGATCACATACTATTTCTTAAACAATATACATTTTTTCTGCAAAATGTAGCATTTTTGTAGTACCCTACACTGGTCTCTGAATGCCAAGCAGTGTCCTTGAAAGTCATTTCATTTAAATACAAAAAACCCCCACAGTGAATAGTATTTACTCAACACACTGCAGGTTTAGTATAACACAGAGTAATAGTGAAAAAGTTGCTAAGAGAGGCCACTCTAGTTTGCAGTTAGTTACTGTCTTAGTTAATGGCTTCATCCTCTATATTGCATCTAAGGCAAGCTATGCTGTGCATAGGTCAATTTGTGTAATAGTTTGTGTGGAATAATTTACTAATAACCATTTGTGATTTAATTAACATGCAGTGACTCTCTTATGAAATCTTTATTGGAAAGACTCATTTTAATGTACATTCCAAACTCAGTTCAGACATTTGTTACACTCTAATTTGCACAGATAGTTATTTCTGATATTTTTTTAGGATACATTTACATTTCAAACAACTAATTGGCAATTTTTGTACACTTTTTAGTGGGCAAGGGAGGCAGACCTCTACTGCCAGAATTCTAAGTGACCTTTTTTTAAAATACGTAGTACGATCACGATTCATCATGCCATATTCAGCTTTGAAGAGGTATTCTCAACTGATATGTAGAATGTCTAGTACCAGTGATTAAAAGGATGTTGCAGTAGAATAGTGATAAAAGTTAACAAGACAAACCTCTTTACCTTGTAGCAGAATATGATCCAGGTGGCGAGATTATATCTGTAGTTATCAGAAAAATAGCAGTTGTCATTGAGCAGGTCAGAACAGGAATTTGGACATGATGAGTGCCCCTGGGGACAGTGCCATATTTTTAGAGAGCTTATAATGACTACTTAAGTGTATAGGGGCTAATACATTGCCTTCCTAGTGGGCTAGGCTATGTATGAAGAGCTTGATCCCATTGAAATTCATGGCAAAAGGCCTATTGACTTTAGTAGGAGCAGGGTTGGTCTACAAATGAAAACTAATTAAAGATAAATCGTGGTAATCAATTCTAAGACCTAAAGCCCAGATTCTGCGACGATTTAGTCTAAGTGTTTGCAGGATCAGGGCCTTAGGTAGAAAATAAATTGTCACTAAAAGGAATGTATCATAACTGATTTTTTTTATTATAAACACCTGTCAGCTCTTTAAAATCTCCATTACTGTGAATGTGTCTGGTGTCTCTAAGTGCTGCTATTCTATTGCTTCACCCCAGCAGGCGGTCCAGTCTGCTGACCTAGATTGTGATAAAGGAAGTGCTAATCAGCAGATTGGCCATGTAAGGGCTGAATTGGGAACATTGGAAACAGAATTGAGCAGTTTAATGGGAAACATACTTTAGTGGGGGACGATGGGGCAAATCAAGGAACCAGGGGCAATTAGTATACATGCATTTTTGTAGGTGCAAGTTTAAGTAACCACATTTCAAAATTTGCCCTTGGATTGCAAATCCTGTCCTTTTACAATACTATGGATCAATCCATTGGTAGTGGGATACTTTTATATTTTCCACTTCTTTTAGTTAAAAATGCACTGCTGGATTTCTGCCAAATAGATGATTGTATCCCAGCTCAGTTAGTAAATATCCTGAAATGACTGTGTGAAATTAGTTGGCTATTTTTTTTTAACTTGCTAAAAACCAATCAGCAGTTTGAAGAAGATGCATGTAATATTGATTCAGATATAGAACTTGCAAAGAACTATAAAATGTGCTGTAGGGGGGAAAAACCTGCCCCAGTGGTGGGGGAGGAGATGGACTAGACAATTGTGTTTAGCATGTGTTTTTAGCTCTTAGTCCAGTGCATCGTTACATTCTTTGTTTTCACACCTGAGCTCCAGAAAGTCAAATGCTGGGTTAGCAAGTCAGATTATTCTGAGAATTGATGGAATCATTCCAAGTAGAAAACAATAAGATATGGCTACTCTGATTTGGTTGAAGGTGGAAAGCCTTATGTCCAAGTGAGATCTCTTGGGCAATTGCACAGAAAGTATTCAGCCTAGGAGGACAATGATCCAACACCTATCTCAAGGAAATCAATGATAGTAATAAACTGCTAACCTAGAACCATAAGGTTAGAAGGGACCACAAGGGTCATCTAGTCTAACCCCCTTGCCAAGATGCAGGATTTGTTATATCTAAACCATCCAAGACAGAGGGCTATCCAGCCTCCTTTTGAAAACCTCCAGTGAAGTAGCTTCCACAACCTCCCATGGCAGTCTGTTCCATTGTCCTACTGTTCTTACAGTTAAGAAGCTTTTCCTGAGATTTAATCTAAATCTGCTGTGCTGTAGTTTTACCCACTGCCTCTTGTCCTGCCCTCTGGGGCAAGAGAGAACAACTTCTCTCCACTTTTTTTTTTATAGCAGCCTTTCAAGTATTTGAAGACCGCTATCATGTCTTCCCCTTAATTTCTTCTTTTCCAAACGAAACATACCCAGTTCCTTCAGCCTTTGTTCATATGGCTTGCATTCCTGCCTTTGATCATCTTTGTCACTTGCCTCTGGATCCTTTCCAGTTTCTCCACATCCTTTCTACACACTGGTGACCAAAACTGGACACAGTCCTATAGCTTAGGCCTAATCAGCGCTGAGTAGAGTGGTACTTGCACGTTATGCCTCTGTTCTTGCAACCAAAAATTGCATTTGCTTTTTTTTTTTTTTTTTTTTTTTTGCAACAGTATCACCTTTCTGACTTATACTGAGGTTGTGATTCACCACAATTCCCAGATCCTGCTGCCAGACCAGTTTATTTGTGCATTGGGAAGAAAAACAGAAGTGTAGCACCTTACATTTTGTCTTTGTTGAATTTCATTGTGTTGTGTCTAGATCAGTTCTCCAATTTATCAAGATCCCTCTGAATTTTAGCTCAAGCCTCCAAAGTGTTGGTAACCCCTCCCCTCCGCTTTGTGTCATCTGTAAATTTGATCAGTATGCTCTCTGTTCCTAGATCCAGGTCCTTATTAAAGACCTTATTAAACAACACTGGACCCAGAACAGATCCCTGTGGATCCCCACTTGAGACCGCCCTCCAATCTGATAGTGATTCTTTGTTGGTGGTTGTTGAAGCCTAGATACATTATGTCCACTGCATTCCCCTCTGCACCAAACCAGTTACTCTGTCAAAGAAGGAAGCTGGTTTGGCAGGATTCGTTCTTGGTAAATCCACGCTGGTTGCTAGTGATCACCCCTTCATTCTCAAGGCACTCGCAAACTGAATGTTTTATACGTTGTTCTGATAGCTTCCCAGGTATCAAAGGGCCCCCTTCGATGCCTGGGACCTGTTACAGTGCGGTTTGAACTGGTTTGTTAAAGCACACCATGACACCTTTCTACATAGCCCAATTAATGCACAACACGCCAATGCACTTTAAAAATCCCACCCTCGTAACGCACGTTGCTGCACAGTGTAGACAAGCCCTTGGAGGTCTGCTTTGAGAGTTCTAGCACCTAGCATCTGGACCCCGTTCTTCCCACCTTCTCCTGTTCAGCTGATACACATGCAGTGAGATTGACTGGAAAGTGGTGATGGGGGGTGAGGAGGAGGGACTTGCATGACAAGGAAATAGAATAATGTAGGCAAAGGAATTAGAGAGCAAAAGGCAAGGTAAGAAAGAAATGGGGCTGGAGATGGAGAAGCTGCAAGAGAACAGAAAGAAGAGAGACCCTAAAATACTGTAATAAGTAAAAGGGGACTGAAGGCAGGGAAAGGGAAAAGAAAGACAGATGCAACCAAGACACAGTAAGTTATGTTCTAAAATATATATTTATTAGAAACCTGGTTGAGCATGTTCCAGTTAAACACAGGAAAAACAGAAATAAAGAATGGAAAACATAAGAGAGCAACTTGAGGGAAACCAGAGAAAGTAGAACTTGAGAGAAATTTTTTTTTAAATTAACACTTGGTCAGTTTTAGAAAGGCAGCACGCTGACTGTTCTGGGAACTTTCATTCCACTGAAATCATCTAGTAATCACCTCTCTGTTCTTTCTAAGGCTATGCCTACCCTGCACTTTGTCGTTAAAACTTTTGTTGCTTGGGGCGTGAAAAAGACACGCCCCCCCCCACACCCAAACAACAAAAGTTTTAATGCCGTAAAGCGCCAGTGTGGAGAGCACTTTGGTGGTGGGGGATGCTCTTCCGGCGACAAAGCTACGGCCCCTTGTGCAGGGTGGTTTTATTTTGTCGCCAGGACCATGCACCTTACAATGGCATGGCTGCAGCGGCACAGCTGCACCGTTGTAAGGTGCGCAGTGTAGACGTAGCCTCAGTCTGCCTCATTCAATGAGATGCTCTCCAGCTCAGCTCCAGCTCCATTGTTTGTGCCTCAGTCCTGGTCAGACAGAACTACTTCCTTCTATTTGTGCACCCTATGAGCCAACACCCCAGCAGATTTTGGCCATACAGTTAATGACAGCGGGAGGTGGGAGCCACTAACTGAACTGGCAGGTACATCACAAAGTGGCTGTCAAGCTGCACAGAAGCCAGCATGGCAGGTGCACTAGGTGTTGTTGAGAGTTCTGTGGGCCCTCAAACTCATTTCTCACTGTGGGAGCCTCTCAAATCCTCAGACCACCTCTGATCACAATGGGGAGTATTGGTATCACTCAGTGGGGAGAAATAAGAAACACTTGAGTGCTGTTTCACTGAAAGTAGGTAAAATGACTTCCATCTGTGATGCTCCAAGTTCTTTTACTTGTATTATATCACAGAGCACCGCCAATTAGCTTTAGTTCCTCCTAAAGTTCCTTTTTTTATTTGCTTCTTCAGTGTGGTTCTGTTCTGAAACATGACTGTAAATAGGGCCTCAGTTTGATAAGTAGAAATTTTTCTAACCACACTGGTCTTGCAAATGCAGCCTTGCATATGAAAGGGAATCTGTTCTTTCTGCTTGTGCATTATCCCCAGGCCAGTAAGAGAGATTCTTCAGGCTAGTTTGTCCTCAATTAAACTTGTGTAACCTGTGTCTCCTAGTTCTGCCCTCTTTTACATCTGTGCCCACACCAAGATTGTGCAGGTGTCACAGGGGATGGGGGGAATTTGGCCCTGCACTTTGAATTTAGTAGTTAATGTTTCATTCACTTGCATGCATATTTCATGGCTGTGCTGCTAGAATGCATATGCCTTATCTGTCCAGCCATCTGACTGGATGCTAGCAGAGTTTGACAAAAATGTAGCTTTGAAAAATAATAAATCTTGATGAGGCAATCCAATGATTGAAGCATGCCACACTGCCTGTGCTTTATGCTGTTGTCTGAACCGTTCCATGGGATCACAGCCCTAGATACATATTTCTTTATGCTGGATATTATTGTAGATTATACGGGCCTGTAGGTTCAGGTGCCAAAACAGAGGGAAGGGTGCATCTCCTTATCAAGAGCTGTTGGAGGCTAGTACACTTCCTAGCAGGAGGACTGCCCTAACTTGTGTCCCTGTTGCAGTGGGTAATTTCAGGGGCACAGAGTCATTGGGATGCAATTCTACCCCAGGCACACACCCCTCCTTCATACCATCTGCCTTCCCCTTCCACTGGCCTGGCCATACTCCCTGTGCCCAGGGCTGCTGTTGAGAGAGCTCTGCACCTGCTGTAGGGCCCTCTCAACAGGGATAATCAATTTGGGGGCATACACCAGCCCTTTCCACCAGATTATATATATCAGAGAACCGTGATTAATCTGGCCCTATATAAACAGCAAATAGTAAAAGGCTAGTAGTGCCTTTAAAAGCCTAAAGATAGCTGCTACCATGAATGTGGACGTTTTCCATTAAAATGGATAATAAATAACAGCGCATCTATGGTGTGAGTCTCAAAGATTCTTTAAAAAGGTGAATATAGTTATCCTGAGTAGATAGCTGTCATGAGCAGTACAGGCTTTCCACAGATAGGTCTCATACAAGACTCAGAACAAGTAACTTTTCTCTGCATTCTGTCAGTTTTAGATTTGCATGTAAATTCTGTCACCCAGGAGGGTGACCGTCAGACTGTGACTTAACACCCCAAGGCTGACTCCCTCTGCAAATTGCAATAGGTGGTTTGTGCTACATTCTATAAGCTTACCCATGACCACCACAATTTCCTGTTACAATAATTTGAACAGAGGAAGTTATGCAGAAAACAAGTAAGTTTGCTGTCTTAATTTCTGTGTATTTGATTAAGAATTTTTTCTTAATTAATGATGCTTGTTACAGTTTATACAGAGTGCTCCCTAAACTGCAGTATGGTTTGGAGGGGGAAGGGGGCTTGTGAATCAGACAAATACGCAAGCTAATTTCAGAAGCATTATAGTCTTCTCAGCATGTTGCTCACGAGCAGCTGTATAAGGTTCCAGGAGACTCTTTCATTTACAGTGCTGAAACTGAGGAAAGTAGCTTAAATATTCATCTGCGAGATATTACTGCAGCTGGGATTTCTGATAAGCAAACTGAGCCTTTTGCCATTAGAAAATCTACTGTACAATTGCCAGTGTTCCTTAAAGGCAGTAACAAAAAAGCAATTCCACGTGATCCAAGCCAGAATGTTTTAAAAGTGACAGTTATTTATATCTTTTGTTGACCTCTTTATATACTACTGGGGTGCAACCTGGAGACGGCTCTTAATGTTCATAAAACAAGTCATTCAATATAACGGATATCTGTACCTTTTTGCTAATAGTCATGGTTTCCTGCCTGTGTAAGAGGAAATGGGGTGGAGGGGAAAAGCTAGCAAGTCCTCCATCTGACTCTCAGATAACCTGTTCAGAACACACATGCGTTCTGGTGCTGTTCATAAGAGACATTCTTGGTATGTCTGTTTATCTGTCTCCTTTGCCACTGCAGCTACTGCACTGCAGTTAGAAGCTTAAATCCTCATTGCATATATAACTTTAGTTCCCAAACAAGAGGCCAAACTAGAGAGAGAATATTAGCTGCTGTATTTTTTCTGGACACACAATGCCTTTGTGAGGCATGTTGTGGGAAAATTTGGGTTGCTATGCAGTTGTTTTGCTGGTAATATGGGAACTGAGCCAAGCTAGAGCAAGACACGAAGACTGTTCTTATTAGTCCACGTAACAGAAATCCTCAGCAGTTATTTTGCTCTCTTAAGTTTTCCTTTATGTCTGTGCATTTCAGAAAACTGCAGCTCCCTGCTAGCTGTGTCGATGCTGCTGTTTGGGCCCGACAGGCCTTCTCAGAGAATTGCTGCTACATGCATTTCAGGCAAAATCATAGTCAGAGTTTTAGGCCAGAAGGGATCACTAGATCATCTAGTCTGATTTCCTGTACATCACAGGACACCAAAACCCCCCTGCACCTGTACACTAAACCCAACACCTGAAATTAGACCAAAGCATTACAGCCCCTAAGAGATTAAACTATTATGCACCATAGGCAGAGAATAGGAAGGACTGAGGTACCCCAGTGCTCAGGACCCCCGCAATACCAGGGAAATCCTGAGGTCTTTACTCAGTTTAATTCTATCTTACTCAGACAAAACTTCCACTGGCATCAATGGATATGAATGGTTTTAGAAAATGAAAACCAAGTAATGAACTAAAAATGTAGCAAATACTAAAGTTAGGGGTAAAAAAATTCTTGCTTAGGTCAGAGCAGAAAGGAAGGTAGAAAACAAATATTTATTAATATTAGTGCCATTTGCACTCACTTTGTCTTTATCTTCACTTCGTATACCCATTCAGCTAACTCAGCTTAAGATCAAACAGACTAGAACTGCTCTGAATGCCCACCATATACTAAATATACTAATTTAAATAATCTTTAGCTGCATATGTAATGCTATGCAAAGGCCAAAGGAGACTCCTGGTAGTTTGTGTGATGACCTGCAAGCCCCTGAGTCTTGTAGAGGCAGCCTTGCTAATTGGAACTAATTTCAATTTCTGAGAGAACATAGAGGATAGGGTATAGCCATTGGGTAATAAACTACTGCATTTCAGTAAAGAGAGGGAATCTTAAGCACTTTAGTCATAGAATTAGAGATGCAACTCCAGCTGACAGCAAGATAGAGAGCAGCAGCACCCTGGAAGATTCTCCAAATACTGCAAAGACACCCCAAAGTTGTATAGAAATAGGATATTTTTAGCACCATTACTCAGCTTTTAAAGATTCTCTATTGTCCCCTTTGAGTCTGGGGAATATTTGTCACAAAAAACACCTTTACAATTGCCATTACTTGTCACCCTTATTGGCAGTGTCTAAGGACTGAATGGGCATGGAAAATGGACTAAGGGTATGTCAACATTGCAATTAAAAAACAGCAGCTGGCCCATGCCACCTGACTGAGTCTCGGGCTAAGGGGCTGTTTAATTGCAGTATAGCAGTTCAGGCTCAGGCAGCTGCCTGAAGTCTGGGACCTTCCCACCTCACAGGATCTCTGCAAACCCAAGTCAGCTAGCATGGGCCAGCCATGGGTTTTTATTTGCAGTGTAGACATACCCTAAGAGGTAGTCGGCCTGAAGTGTGGGGTAGATTTCAGTCCCACTACACTTACTGTACATGTTCTTTGGATAAATCAATGTTTTTTGACTTCCAGAACTATCAACCAGGCTCCTTTTACATACATTACATTCACACTTCTTTCTTGTCAGTGGCGGATTTAGAGTTAGTGGGGTCCTGTGCTCCGCTTCACTTTTGATCCCTCCCCCCCACCCCCATCCGGGGACCCAAACAAGAAAAAGAACATTCTCTCTTTTCTTTTTTTCTTCATCCTCCTCCTATTTTATAAGTAATAGGAAGTCAATGAAAATAAAGTGAGGTACCTTGATTGTTTTTGTAGTCTAACTTTTTTTCCACAGACCACTTGAAAATTGCTAAGGGTCGAGGCAGACCACTTAATGATCTTTCCAAATATTGTTTGTACCGTTAGCGAACTATTGTAAAGTGCTTTGGATAAGAGCGCTTTATAAAAAAACATTGGGGTGCGGGATCTGGCCAGGAGTTAGGATGTGGGAGGAGACTCAGGGCTGGGGCAGAGAGTTGGGGTGCAGAGTGCTTATCTGCGGCAGCTTCTGTTTGATGCGAGGGGTGCAGGTGGGGATGGGGGGTGGTGCAGGAGCTTCTGTTTGGCGCTCAGGGCAGCGGTGGGGATGGGGGGTGGCAGGAGTCAGGGTAGGAGTGGGGGGCTGGGTTGGGGGGGTGCAGAGTCAGGGGGTTGGGGGTGCATGGGGGGTGCATGAATCAGGGCTGGGGGTTGTGGGGGGTGCAGGAGTGAGGGCATGGGGTGGACCGGGTGTGGGGGGGGGGGCACCCCAACCGCCTACCCTGAGCGGCTCAGGGCAAGGGGCTGGGGGGGGCGGTGTATAGAGGATGGGAAGCTCTGGGCTGGGGCCATCCCAGTCGCGGCCGCTGGGTTATCTTACCTGGCTGGCTGGTGGGTGCATCCCTGCCCTGCCGCAGCAGCTCATGAGAGGTGAGACCCCCTGGCCTGCCGCTCCCTTCCCCTGGCATTTTTCCAGGGGCCACCAGCAGCAGGGCACGCCAGGGACTGCACCTGTGCTGCCCGGTGTCCAGAGGAGCAGGGCAGGCATGGACAGACGCCCCACCAGGGAAAGGCACGTGCCACCCCTACAGCGCGCCCCCCAGCCAGCCCCTCACCTGGCTGCCTGCTGTGGCATGCGGGGCCGACAGCGCCAGCTTGCGGGAAGAGTCCTGGAAGCCAGCAGGAGCTTAGCTCACCGGCTGGGAGAGAGCACGGCTCTTAAACGGCTCCCTCCCTGCTCTCCCTCACAGCTTCTGCCCCTGCAGCCATCCCTCCCGCAGGTGGTGCTGGGCTGCCCGGCCCTGGGGCCCATGCCAGGGCACTGTGTGTTTCGTTGTAAATCCGCCTCTGCTTCTTGTTTTAATATCTGAGTTGTCTTGCTGATTAGCTGTACTTCCTTTCACAGGAGCAGGGATAAAGAGCACGCTTTTAATTAGCACTGTTTTAGCTTTAGTTAAGGTTTTACTTGAATATTGCCACCCCCCACTTTGGGAAAATGAGTCTTAATTTCACCCTGAGGGTTATCCCATTTCTGTTAGACTGTGCTGTACAAGAAAAACTGCACATACAGAATTGTATAATAGCTGCATTCCTGAATAATAAATATGGCTTTTCACAGAGCCAAGTATGCTTATATGTCTCTCCATTGCACTCATTTAACTTACAAAGCACAAAAACATTTTGATAGCGCATAATAAATTAGGATTTGACTTTACATAGTGTGCAGTGATTACAGAGCAAAACATGGCAATGATTTTTATACTCAATAATACCACATGAACACGTTTGTACATTTATTTTATTTGTATTTCTTATGATTTACTGCATCTTAGACTCAAGGGGCTAGATTCTGTGTTGCACTGCCTGGCTGGCACAGGTGGACACAAGGGTCAAAGGTGGTTTTGCACCATTTGGATTATGGAGTGTACCCCAGCTAGACAGCCCTACAGCTATTGAATGCATGTCCTTCAACCTGTCTGTGATATGTACCCTCCCACATGCCCCACGTATATGAAACTCCTTTAGAGCCCCTATATGCTGACATAGCAGTGTGTGGAGTCCAAGCTACAGCCAAAATCTGGCCTCTAATTGGCCCCATGTCAAATTTTACATGATTAATTTACTTAGCTGGCTGTACATTACCACTGATACATATCATTGTAACAATATTGCCAGCTCCAAAGGTTCAAAAATCACAAGTCAGACCCCCAAAATCGTGAGATTTTTTTTAAAAAAGGATGATAGTGTGGTTTTGGTTTGTCTTTTTATTTTTGATCTTCCCCCAGCCCACCCCAGTGTGGGTGTGTAACGGGTGTTACCCACTCTCCCAAATTTATTAAGGTGGTTTCTGGCCCCGTTGCAGGAGCTCTCACTCCCACATCTGCCAGTCCCCTGCCCACGAATTCATTCTGCCACCAGCTCCCCATCAACTCTGCATTCATATCTTCCAACCCCACCCCCAGCCTGAGCTCTGCTCCTCCTGCAGCTCATGGGATCCTCTCCTCCCCCTTCCCAGGCGGGGTGCTGCAAGGAGAGGGAGGAGGGGAGGGGAGGTGCTGTTCCATCCCTGTTGCTCACAGGAAGGGATGGGAGAGGAGGCAGCAAAGCTGCCCTGAGATGTTGGACTCTTTAGCTCTGTCCAAGGTGGGGGGTGAGAATGGTGTTGGCTCCTCAGGAGATGGCGGAGAACTCCGCCTGCTTCTCACAGCAGCTCTAATTGGCTTCTCTTCCATAGGTGGTGGGACAGTGCGGGAAGGCAATCAGAGGAGTTTTTCTCCCAGTCAGAGCTTATATTCTTCTTGCGCCATTGCCAGACTGGCTCCAGCCCCAGCTGAACTCTCAAATAAATTGTGAGTTGGCAACACTATATAGAATTGACAAGAACAATAGCCCTCCCTCCATGCTACTGCGTTCTTAGCTAGCATCTCCTAAGATGGTCAAGGTAAAAGATAACCTTCTGCACACATGGCAAAACCTAACAAATCCAGCCTGTGACTAGGGCCAAGCAAGTTTCAAAGCCAAGAGCCCACAGAGAGAGCACCTTGCAGGCATCCCCTCCCTTTTAAAGAGAGGGGGCTCCAGCTTGACTGCTTTCCTGATCACAACCATGGCTGTGGGGTGGGAGAAAGTAGTGTCTCAGGTGGCCTCTAAATGTAAACCAGGCACTAGAGTTGAAAGGAACAAGCAGCTGGGTTTCATTTCTGCAGCAGGAGGCTGGAATGGACCTAAACATCCCCTGGCACATGCCTAAACACACTCTTTATGTTTGTCAGCCAGCTATGCACCAATGATGCTGTGGTGGTTTCAGGTTATATTTGGAGGAGGGAAAGGGAGAAAAAATTGTTTTTCAGGCCCACCTAAAAATGCTAGGACCAGCTCTGCTTGTTAAAATGTTTAGCCTTTTCTGAGGCTGGAACTGAAGCTGCTGCTAACACAGCCAGGCAACTGTCAGCCCAGGGATGCCCCTGCTCTTGCTACGGCAGCTGTTATGAGGGGAACTCCTTTCCAGTGTCCCTCACCACTACCTCCAGTAGTGTACTGGGGATGCACTACATAATTCCTGCATCACCCTGCCTGCTGCTCCACTTAGTGGGAGTTCCTGCTAGAAGCTGTGTTCCCTGGCCCAGCCAAGAGTTTGGGAGGGGTTAGAGCCTGATACAGCCAAATCCTCTATATGAGCCTGGGGAGACCTGCTCCCTAACCCACCATCTAGGACAGACCTCCAGCAATCAGGGGAGACCCACCCATCTGAAGAACCAATCCAGCCACCCAACCACATGACCAGAGTGGACCCATCCACTCTATGAATCATAGATGTAATCTGATGAGGTTCAACAGGGACAAGTGCAGAGTCCTGCACTTTGGACGGAAGAATCCCATGCACTGCTACAGACTAGAGACCGAATAGCTCGGCAGCAGTTCGGCAGAAAAGGACCAAGGGGTTACAGTGGACGAGAAGCTGGATATGAGTCAACAGTGTTTCCTTGTTGCCAAGAAGGCCAATGGCATTTTGGGATGTATATGTAGGGGGATTGCCAGCAGATCAAGGGACATGATCATTCCCCTCTATTTGACATTGGTGAGGCTTCATCTGGAGTACTGTGTCCAGTTTTGGGCCCCACACTACAAGAAGGATGTGGGAAAATTGGAAAGAGTCCAGCGGAGGGCAACAAAAATGATTAGGGGACTGGAACACATGACTCATGAGGAGAGGCTGAGGAAACTGGGATTGTTTAGTCTGCGGAAGAGAAGAATGAGGGGGGATTTGATAGCTGCTTTCAACTACCTGAAAGGGGGTTCCAAAGAGGATGGCTCTGGACTGTTCTCAGTGGTAGCAGATGACAGAACAAGGAGTAATGGTCTCAAGTTGCAGGGGGGAAGGTTTAGGCTGGATATTAGGAAAAACTTTTTCACTAGGAGGGTGGTGAAACACTGGAATGCCTTACGTAGGGAGGTGGTGGAATCTCCTTCCTTAGATATTTTTAAGGTCAGGCTTGACAAAGCCCTGACTGGGATGATTTAGTTGGGGATTGGTCCTGCTTTGAGCAGGGGGTTGGACTAGATGACCTCCTGAGGTCCCTTCCAACCCTGATATTCTATGATTCATCCCCATCCCCACCCACACCAACCACCACACAGCCAGAGGAGTGATCTACTTGCCACTATCACTGTTGCTGTGAGAAAAAATTGTCAGATAGGGTACCTGCCTGGGGAATGAGATCATGGTCAAGAGTTATTGGCTAAGGGTAGAGGATGAGGGGGAAGTATTGAATGATTTTTAGGAGATAAAGAGTAGAGAACCAATGGCTTTGAGGGGAGAAATCGTTTGATTTATTTTGGTTATTTAAAAGAAAGCAAAGACTGGGATCAATGGACTCTTTTTTTGAAGGGAAGATGTAGTGGAAGGCAAAATTTTTACTCACAAATATCACATATATTGTTGACTGATGGAAAAAAAATTGGGGGAGCTTCTTGTTAAAATTTTGGCACCACATCACTATCCATGTGGTAAGAATTATGTGCACAGTTGCCAGTGATATAACTGGGAATTGCAGCAGAAGTGCATTCATTAAGAAAATACAGATACATCTCTCATTGCTTTCATAATTTGCTAATATTTGCAGCAGGCTGCTCTCCACAGAGTTCTAGAATCTTCCAAGTGAGCATTAAACCTTTAAGAAAATATCCCTAAGTATTGTTCTGCCTGTAATTTTAACTTGATGTTCATGTGCCGCGTGTTGTGAGGAACGAGGATACAGAGCACTGCATGGTGACTATTTTAAATGTTATTAGCCTTCACACAGCATAACATGACTCTGACGAAGTCACTGAGAGATTGTTAAAAGCTTGTCAATATGGTATCCATACAAAATATTGATGGAGAATCACATTTTGCAGTGAAATCCACCAGGGAGAAAAGCTACACGTTGCAAAGAATTCAGTAAAAGTGCTGGCAGTAAGTTGACATAATTATCTACATTTAAGCTTTTTTCCTTTTCCCCCCTTCTTTCATTTAAGTCAAAAAATTACACATTCAACTAACTGCATCATGGTTATAATTGTTGTCTTGGAGTCTGCTTCAAACCAAGGATTAGGCCCTTCCCCTCCCCATCCACATATATGTGTACGCAGTCCTATTTTTTGCCAAATCTGTTATCTCAGTCATCTGAGATAACAAAAGTAGCTACCCATAGAAAGTGGTATGCAGGGGGTGCAGGTGGGGATGGGGGGTGGTGGAGTTATTTTGATTTAGGGTGTTAGGCAATAGTAGAAATAACAGAGAAACCACTGTTGAAGGGGAGTGGAGACATTTTGTAAAGCTGGGGATGGGATTTTTATTGCCTTCTCACTGCTGCAGTTGTAGAAATGTTTTTATAATGTTCCCCATTCCTTCAAAACAGCAAATTATAACATAAGATCAAGAGATAGTCAAATGAGCTGATTGGCTACTGTAAAGGCTTGTACATGCCAATTGTGGCTACATAATGCAGAAGAAAATCCATATGCTTTTTTTGGTTCCACTTTCAGTTTGTAATAGCAATAACCACCACCGTTCAGGCCATTTCCTGAGGATTCAATGGTTGGCTGGAGTTAATATTCCTCACCTGGCCTTTGCTCCCAACCAGTTATTAATCTTCAGGAAATACCCTCCACCTCAATCATTATGATATTATAAAGGTCTGTAAAATCAAGAATGGCCTGGAGAAAGTGAATAAGAAGCTGTTATTTATCCCTTCACATAACACAAGAACCAAGGGTCACACAATGAAATGAATAGGCAGCAGATTTAAAACTAGTATAAGGAAGTACTTCTTCACAAAGTCAACCTATGGAACTCATTGCCAGGGGATGTTAAGGCCAAAAGTATAACTGGGTCCAAAAAAGAATTAGAGAAGTGCATGGAGGACAGGTCCATCAATAGCTGTTAACCAAGATGGACAGAGACACAGCCCCATGCTCTGGGTGTCCCTAAACCTCTGACCAGAAGCTGGAAGTGGATAGATGACTTGATAATTGGTCCTTCCCTCTGAAGGATCTGGCACTGATCACTGTCAGAAAATGGGATAATGGGCTACGTAAACTATTGGTCTGACCCAGTATGGCCATTCTTATGTTATTACCTAAATAATCTTCGTGCAGATCAGTACACATGGTATTCCGATGTGAATAATACAGCATGGGCGATAGATGGGGTGCGGCAATGTAAATGGGGAGGTGGCATTGAAGGGGAGGCCTGGGAGTCAGAAGACAGGAAATGAAGGGCTCATGAAACTACGGCACAGTCTCTGCTGGAAGGGGCAACATGTGCGCAGTACCTGGAGCTCAGCCACATGAGGAGGTATGTACCCTGGAGTTTACAAAGTAACAGGGCGGGGTCTCCTCCCCCTCTAGGGACAAAGGGGCTGAACCTAACAGGGGTCTGATTGCCCTGCAGAGGGCAGGGGGAATGCAGTGATATCCTAGGATGAAGAGTTGGAGACAGATATCTGGATACTGGGATGCCCAGAAGAGCAGTGACCTCACAGCACTGAGACCTCAGTCCTGCCAGCTCATCCACTGGGGCTCTGAATGGACACAGGGGTCAGCATGCCCTGCAAGACCAGAGCCTAGGTTTCTAATATTGTAGTATCCATCATTGTATCCCACATTTCAAGGTGTGTTGTACCTCATGTTGAGGGTCACTGGCCCTCATTTCAGAGTGATGGGATTGAGAGGTGTATGGTTAAATATGGCATTTCCTAACTTCAGAATGCTTGACCTAAATAATGTTCTTAGTATATTTATATTGTGATAGACCCAGGCCAGTTGGGTACAGCAGAGTAGTAGAAGGCAGATATACTGGCCACTGGATAAGCAGTTTTCTGTTCCCTGACTGACCAGAGCAGGGGCTGCTCCAGGCTAGGGTGGACACATGACTCCAATTAGCCTGCAAAGAGTCAGGTGAGGCTGTTAAGCTAATGTGAACACCTGACTCTAATTAAGGCCCCTCTGATACTATAAAAGGACTCACTCCAGTCAGGCTGAGGAGAGCCAGGAAGCGGAAGTAGAGCTGAAGGGCTGAGTAATGAAGATACCCTCAAGCCACTGGAAAGGGAGCCCTAAGGTAAGGGTGAAGAAGGTGTTAACAGAGAGAAGCGGGGGAACTGTGGGTAAGTGGCCCAGGGAAATGTAGCAGCTTCGGCAGTGAAAGGTCAGCTGTCAACAGCTGCTGCTATTAGGGTCCCTGGGGCGGAACCCGTAGTAGAGGGTAGGCCTGGGTTCCCTGCAACCCGCCACTACAGAAACACCTCCTAGGAGGGGAAGACCGGTCCCTGTCAGGACAGGAGGCTAAACTGTTCTGGAATAAGCTCATAAGGACAACAGAGAATGTGGGAGTTCTCTCACCAACCTCCTTGCTGTATTATGATGAAAAGAGCTCAGTAAACTGTACCCTGGCCCCAGAGAGAGAATGGAGGGTCAGTGAGCCTCTGAGGCTAGCATAAACTGTCTGGAAGCACGGGACCCACGGGGATGGGGTTGAAGCTCTGCCACTATATTTATATATAGAGAGAGGAATATAAATTTGCAATTTTGAGATTATAGAAAGGAAAAGCAAAATTCAGTTATCCCCAACTGCCACCTGGTGCCCTTGACAAATGTAAATGAGATGACTACTTGCCTACTTAAAATTCCCTAGTAATTTCCATTGGATTTCAGTCTTCACTTTGGATATTAAAACTCTACTGTAGTATTCGGTGCCCTGTGACTATGGCTATTGCATCCAGTTACAGAAGTGACTGTATTGAAAGTGGGATGTGATCCATATACTTTTATGTGTATCATTATTTAGCTCTGTAAAAAGCCTTGAGTCTTTTGAAAGATGCTGTACCCAGTAATAAATTCCACTTCCTGTGCAGGGCCCATAGGGTCAATGTACCTGTATAAGGGTATGTCTACACTACGAAATTAGGTCGATATTATAGAAGTTGATTTTTAGAAATTGATTTTATACAGTCGATTGCATATGTCCACACTAAGCGCATTAAGTTGGAGGAGTGCATCCTCACTATTGTGGCTAGCATCAACTTCTGGAGCGTTGCACTGTGGGTAGCTATCCCACAGTTCCTGCAGTTTCTGACACCCATTGGAATACTGGGTTAAGCTCCCAATGCCTGATGGGGCAAAAACATTATTGCGGGTGGTTTTGGGTACCTCGTCAGTTGCCCCTCCCTCCGTGAAAGCAACAGCAGACCATAGTTTTGCGCCTTTTTTCCACGCAGACGCCATACAACAGCAAGTGTCCAGCCTGCTCAACTCAGCTCGCCGCCGCTGTTGTGTCCTGGGTGCTGCTGGCAGCAGAAGGTGCAGTAGGACTGCTAATCATCATCATACACTGCTTCCGCTGCAGCTCTGCTCTCTTGCTCTCATGAATCCACCTCACAGGTCCTCTCGTCCTTCTCTATAAATATCTATTCTTGTGGCATCCGTCATCAACCACTGCTTCCGCTGCAACTCTGCTCTCCTGCAGTCGCCATATCATGACAAGCATGGAGCCCGCTCAGATCACCGCGGCAGTTATGAGCGCTGTAAACACCTTGTGCATTATCCTGCAGTATGTGCAGAATCAGAACCCGCAAAAGCAGGCGAGGCGGTGACAGCAGCGCAGTGATGAGTCCATGGGGCCGGACGAGTTGCATCCGAGAGTGCTGAAGGAACTGGCGGCTGTGATTGCAGAGCCATTGGCCATTATCTTTGAAAACTCGTGGCGAACCGGGGAAGTCCCGGATGACTGGAAAAAGGCTAATGTAGTGCCAATCTTTAAAAAAGGGAAGAAGGAGGATCCTGGGAACTACAGGCCAGTCAGCCTCACTTCAGTCCCTGGAAAAATCATGGAGCAGGTCCTCAAAGAATCAATCCTTAAGCACTTGCATGAGAGGAAAGTGATCAGGAACAGCCAGCATGGATTCACCAAGGGAAGGTCATGCCTGACTAATCTAATCGCCTTCTATGATGAGATTACTGGTTCTGTGGATGAAGGGAAAGCAGTGGATGTATTGTTTCTTGACTTTAGCAAAGCTTTTGACACGGTCTCCCACAGTATTCTTGTCAGCAAGTTAAGGAAGTATGGGCTGGATGAATGCACTACAAGGTGGGTAGAAAGCTGGCTAGATTGTCGGGCTCAACGGGTAGTGATCAATGGCTCCATGTCTAGTTGGCAGCCGGTATCAAGTGGTGTGCCCCAAGGGTCGGTCCTGGGGCCGGTTTTGTTCAATATCTTCATAAATGATCTGGAGGATGGTGTGGATTGCACTCTCAGCAAATTTGCGGATGATACTAAACTGGGAGGAGTGGTAGATACGCTGGAGGGGAGGGATAGGATACAGAGGGACCTAGACAAATTGGAGGATTGGGCCAAAAGAAATCTGATGAGGTTCAATAAGGATAAGTGCAGGGTCCTGCACTTAGGACGGAAGAACCCAATGCACAGCTACAGACTAGGGACCGAATGGCTAGGCAGCAGTTCTGCGGAAAAGGACCTAGGGGTGACAGTGGACGAGAAGCTGGATATGAGTCAGCAGTGTGCCCTTGTTGCCAAGAAGGCCAATGGCATTTTGGGATGTATAAGTAGGGGCATAGCGAGCAGATCGAGGGACGTGATCGTTCCCCTCTATTCAACATTGGTGAGGCCTCATCTGGAGTACTGTGTCCAGTTTTGGGCCCCACACTTCAAGAAGGATGTGGATAAATTGGAGAGAGTCCAGCGAAGGGCAACAAAAATGATTAGGGGTCTGGAACATATGAGTTATGAGGAGAGGCTGAGGGAGCTGGGATTGTTTAGCCTGCAGAAGAGAAGAATGAGGGGGGATTTGATAGCTGTTTTCAACTACCTGAAAGGGGGTTCCAAAGAGGATGGCTCTAGACTGTTCTCAATGGTATCAGATGACAGAACGAGGAGTAATGGTCTCAAGCTGCAGTGGGGGAGGTTTAGATTGGATATTAGGAAAAACTTTTTCACTATGAGGGTGGTGAAACACTGGAATGCGTTACCTAGGGAGGTGGTAGAATCTCCTTCCTTAGAGGTTTTTAAGGTCAGGCTTGACAAAGCCCTGGCTGGGATGATTTAACTGGGAATTGGTCCTGCTTTGAGCAGGGGGTTGGACTAGATGACCTTCTGGGGTCCCTTCCAACCCTTATATTCTATGATTCTATGATTCTATGGACACAGACTTCTCTCAAAGCACGTCAATTTGGACATCCTGGTGGCAATGGGGCAGGGTCATGCCGTGGAATGCTGATTCTGGGCTCAGGAAACAAGCACAGACTGGTGGGACTGCATAGTGTTGCAGGTCTGGGATGATTCCGAGGGGCTGCAAAACTTTTGCATGCATAAGGGCACTTTCATGGAACTTTGACTTGCTTTCCCCTGCCCTGAAGCACAAGAATACCAAGATGAGAGCAGCCCTCACAGTTCACAAGCAAGTGGCGATAGCCCTCTGGAAGCTTGCAATGCCAGACAGCTACTGGTCAGTCGGGAATCAATTTGGAGTGGGCAAATCTAGTGTGGGGGCTGCTGTGATCCAAGTAGCCAACGGAATCACTGAGCTGCTGCTATCAAGGGTAGCGACTCTGGGAAATGTGCAGGTCATAGTGGATGGATTTGCTGCACTGGGATTCCCTAACTGTGATGGGGCAATAGACGGAACCCATATCCCTATCTTGGGACCAGACCACCTTCACCTTGGCAGCCAGTACATAAACCGCAAGGGGTACTTTTCAATGGGCTGCAAGCACTGGTGGATCACAAGGGACGTTTCACCGACATCAACGTGGGATGGCTGGGAAAGGTACATGATGCTCGCATCTTCAGGAACTCTGGTCTGTTTCAAAAACTGCAGGAAGGGACTTACTTCCCAGACCAGAAAATAACTGTTGGGGATGTTGAAATGCCTATAGTTATCCTTGGGGACCCAGCCTACCCCTTAATGCCATGGCTCATGAAGCCATACACAGCATCCTGGATAGTAGTAAGGAGCAGTTCAACTATAGGCTGAGCAAGTGCAGAATGGTAGTAGAATGTGCATTTGGACATTTAAAAGCGCGCTGGTGCAGTTTACTGACTCAGTTAGACCTCAGCGAAACCAATATTCCCATTGTTATTGCTGCTTGCTGTGTGCTCCACAATCTCTGAGAGTAAGGGGGAGACGTTTATGGGAGGTTGAGGCAAATCGCCTGGCCGCTGATTACGCACAGCCAGATGCCAGCGTGATTAGAAGAGCACAGCAAGGCGTGTTGCGCATCAGAGAAGCTTTGAAAACCCGTTTCAAGACTGGCCAGACTATGGTGTGATAATTGTTGTTTGGTTGTTTTTTTTTTCTCCTTGATGAAAACCTACTCCCTTGGTTCACTCTACTTCCCTATAAGCCAAAAGCCCTCTCCCCTTCGATCACCGCTTGCAGAGGCAATAAAGTCATTGTTTCAAAATCATGCATTCTTTATTAATACATCACACAAATAAGGGGATAACTGCCAAGGTAACCCGGGAGGAGGGAAGCACCGGGTGGCGTGGTGGATGAGGGAAGGACAAGGCCACACTGCACTTCAAAACTTATTGAATGCCAGCCTTCTGTTGCTTGGGCAGTCCTCTGGAGTGCGTTCTTAGGCGTCTGGGTGAGGAAGCTATGGAACTTGGGGAGAAGGGTGGGCAGTTACACAGGGGCTGCAGCAGCAGTCTGTGCTCCTACTGTCTTTCCTGCAGCTCCACCAGACACCAGAGCATATCAATTTGATACCCCCAGTAGCCTCAGCTTTCCATCCTGCCTTCTCTCATCACGCTGCCATCACCTCTCATCTTGCTCCCGCCACGTCTCATTTTGCTCGTCTTTCCTGTCCTCACATTCATTTTCTGCTTTCCTGGACTCTGACATTGCTTGCCTCCATGCATTCTGCTGAGTCCTTTCAGTGCGGGTGGACTGCATGAGCACAGAGAACATTTCATTGTGAGTGCGTTTTTTTTCGCTGCCTTATCTGCGCTAGCCTCTGGGACAGAGATGATGGAGGCAGCATTGAAACATTTACAGCTGCGGGAGGAAAAAAGGGAGAGTAGTATTTAAAAACACATTTTAGAGAATAATGGGTAGACTCTCTTTCATGGTGAACCAAGCTGTTAACATTACAAAGCACATGTGCTTTTGGTACAAGATCACATTCTGCCTCTTATATTGAGGGCCTGCTGGTTTGGTGTGAGAGATCACACACGCAGGGCTGGGGAACAGAATTCAGCTTGCAGGCAGCCATGATAAACCAGTCTTTCAGCTTCTTCAACCTTCATAACATGTGGGAATGGTTTCAAACAGCAGCACCCTCCTTTCCCATACTAAGCACCCGTTGGGTTGGCCATTTAAAAGAAGGGGGTCTGTACTGGCCGCAAATGCATCCCAAGTCTTCAGGGAAAATTTAATCATTAAACATGCTTGCTTTTAAACCATGTATTATATTTACAAAGGTACACTTTGTAAAGCCGGAGAGGTGCCTTCTCTGGCTTCATAGTCCGGGAGCCTGCCTTGGGAGGGTATTGGCTCCAGGGTGATAAACAGTTCCTGGCTGTCAGGAAGAATGGTTTCTCCACTTGCCTGCTGTGCGCTGCTCTCCTCCTCCCCAAAATCCTCATGCCTGTTGCATGAAACTCCCCTCTTGCAGGTGTTCACGGACAGAGGTGGGGTAGTAGTAGGGATACCCCCTAGAATTGTATGCAGCTCATCATAGAAGCAGCATGTCTGGGGCTCTGACCCGGAGCGGCCATTTGCCTCTTTGTTTAGGGTTTTTTGGGTTTTTTTTGGTGGGCTTGCCTGAGCTCCTTAATTTTCACACGGCACTGCTGCAGGTCCCTGTTGTAGCCTCTGTTCATCATGCCCAAGGAGATTTTTGCAAACATTTTGGCATTTCTTCTTTTGGAACGGAGTTCTGATAGCACGGATTTGTCTCCCATACAGCGATCGGATCCAGTACCTCCCGTTCGGTCCATGCTGGAGCTCTTTTGCGATTCTGGGACTGCATGGTCACCTGTGCTGATGAGCTCACCACGCTGGCCAAACAGGAAATGAAATTCAGAAGTTCGCGGGGCTTTTCCTGTGTACCTGACTAGTGCATCTGAGTTGAAAGTGCTGTCCAGAGCAGTCACAATGGAGCACTCTGGGATAACTCCCGGAGGCCAATGCCATCGAATTGCGTTCATGCTACCCCAAATTCAACCCAACAATGTCAATTTCAGCGCTAATCCCCTTGTCGGGGAGGAGTACAGAAATCAATTTTAAGAACCCTGTAAGTCAACAAAAATGGCTTTGTCATGTGGACGGGTACAGGGTTAAATCAATCTAACGCTGCTAAATTTGACCTAAACTTGTAGTGTAGACCAGAGCTAAGTAGGACTTAAGTGATACATAGGCTTTGTGCAAGACTCTGTATAGGAGTGAATTTCATCCTGTCTGGAAGAATCTTCTCTGATGCTTGTGCCTGCACCAATAGGAGATGCTAGGCAACCAGGCTGCACACCAGAATGGGGTGGAGGAGGTTGCTTAGCAACAGGAAGCTACAAGTAGATGAGCTCTGTTGTGGGCTGCCTGGGCATTCTGTTCTGAGCTATGCCAGGTGATCCAGAGATGAGAGTCTGAACCATAAAATGTGGGAGTTTCACAACCAAAGACACACAAGTAGAATGAAAGAGAATAAAGAGGCTAACAAAAGAATGTGAGTGATTAGCAAAAGAAGACAGGGACCTAGAGAGAGATGACACTGAGGCCTATAAGAGAAACTAAACAGAAAAACCAAGACCAAAGAGAACCATTCCAAAAAAGACACAAAATATGTACTCGAATGGAGGCCTTGCTGGTATGCATATGTGTATTTCAAATTATGCAGTATACCATTTTAAATGTTCTTATCTGTTCATTAGATACTTTGCTTTAGAAATCAATTTTATTTATATTTGCACAAATAGGTGTTTGTGTGTGCATATTATTATTATTTGTATCCCAATAGCACTAACAGGCCCCAACCAAGAATGGGGCTCCATTGGGCTAGGCATCACAATATCACAGAATAAGATGGTAAGCTCTTCAGAACTGAGACTATCTAAATAGATGAGAGACTTGGATGGTGCTACAATGTACAAGTATACATCCACCTGATTTTGTTGTATGTATCACCTTTCACTAAAACTTTAATTTAGATTTAAGGATGTTCAAATGTATTTCCTGTCAATGCAATCTCTGAAAATCAAGGAAATCCCCAGTTAAGACATTAACATGCAACCAACCTCCATTCACATCTTATCAACTAAATAAAATTATCCTATTTTATGATTTCCTTGAGATTTAGTGATTGCATTGATAGTAAAAACTTTTTACCAACCTTAACTTTATATCAATCAAGCTTTTATGTCGGACATGTCTTTACTTTTTTTAAAGAGTACGTGGGCTAGTACAGGGAGTTGAGTGGGACATGAGTAGAAATGCAGAAAATAGAGCGTGCTAAGCTGGAGAGGGTGGTAGGTGGTGATGATAATAGGAGAGGGCTGGGGTGTTGGTTGTGGACAGGAAGGTCAGTGGAGTATGGCAGGTGGCATGGGAGGAGATGTGGTTTGCAGGTGAGGCTTAGGGGGAATGGGACTACTGAAGAATATACAACAGAAAAAGACCAAAAACTCACAAAGGGGAGGGGAAAGGGGAAAAATAACCCATGTGGTTAGGGAGGGTAGCAGAAGTCATTTGGACTATATTCCTCTGTTGAAGGCTAAACAGCAAAGTTATTTTTTTTTTTCCTGCAAGATAGTAAAAAGAACAATGGTCTCTGCTGTATTTTACAATCCATCCAAATTCATTGATTTTTGTTTCACAATTTATATTTTTCATGTTCACCCAGCATACTAGCTGTGTGCATTCTTTCTTGGGCCATTACTGTAAACATTCTGGACTTCCTTTACTTAACAGCAATGTAATAGTTCAGGCCATTGTGCCTCTATCTTTAATACACTTGCTGGAAACTTTATTCTTCATCACCTTTATGAAGTTTACCATCCAGAATAGTGTCCTTGTCTTTATGGCAACTGCCCTCCATTTTTATACCTTTCTGTTTTGGCTGGGTCATTATCTCAGGCTTTGCTCAGATAAATATTAGTTTAATCCACTTATTCTTGTTAAATCTATCTTACTGAACAGGGATCTGCTGAAAGTTTCTTAATCATCCCTCTGGTTTTTTGTTCGTCTGTCTCTGTGTCAGTCTGAGTGTATATATGTGTGTGTGTGTGTATATATATATATATATATACATCTCATTTTAATTTGTTGTGTATTTTTTGTCTTACTCATTCACAATCCACATTTTCCAAAGATAGTTGCAAAAGCATTTCCACAAAAAAGCTTGCATGTGCAAAATCCCACATGTAAAAATCTGCACCAGAAGTGTGTTTCAGATTCCAATATATGTGTGGGTGGGAACCCCAAACTTCACATTTAGCAACATTTCACGGGCGTGAAAATATATTAAACAAATTGATGACCAATTTTGGAGTTAGTGTGGTCTAGTGGATGTGGCCCTAGCATGGGAATCAAGAGACATGGGTTCTGTTCCCGGCTTTACCACTGACCTGCTGTGTGACCTTGGGCAAGTCATTTCACTGACCTTTGTTTCTGTTTGCCTCCTGCTCGTTAGTTTAGAAACCAGTTTAATTAAATTGGCACAGCTCTTGTGTGGACGTTCTTATTTCAGTTCAATAATGCCTTAGGTCAAGTCTTATTAAACTGGAAAGGAATCAAGAGTTACGCCAAAGTAAGTAAATTGGTTTCTAAGATTTAGTTAAATTGATTCCACTTTCTTCTGTGAATAAAGCCTACAGACTTAGCACACTTGGGTCCCAAGCTTGGCTGAGGCCTATAGGTGGTGGCGTAAACCAAGTATTAAACTAAACTTCATTGACAAATCTTCCATCAGTTTCACCTCACTGTTGCAGATTTCCTTGGCACTGTCAGAGCTAAGGGCTTTACCTTAAACTTCCTGGTGTCAAATAGCCACCCACATAGGCTCATCATCTACTAATGTCCCAAACTCATGTGGGGAGGAGTGGGTCATGGACAAAATTGCCAAGGCATAAAACAAGATGAAACTAACTAAGGACATAATGGGTAACAAGAACATTTTAAAAAATGCATTAAAAGCAAGTGGAAGACCAAGGACAGGGTAGGTCCATTTCTCAATGAGAGGGAAAGACAATAACAGAAAATGTAGAAATGGCCAAAGTATTAAATGCCCTTTTTTTTGTTTCAATTTCCACTAGAAAAGCTTAGCAGAAAGCAGATGACTAACATAGTGAACATCTGTGTAAATGGGGTGGGATCTGAGGCTAACATAGGGAAAGAACAAGTTAGATGTCTTCAAGTGGCAGAGTCTGATGAAATACATCCTAGATCAGTAGCTCTCAACCTTTCCAGACTACTGTACCCCTTTCAGGGGTTCGATTTGTCTTGCATACCCCAAGTTTCATCTCACTTATAAACTGCTTGCTTACAAAATCAGACATAAAAATACAAAAGTGGTACAGCACAGTATTACTGAAAAATTGCTTACTTTCTCATTTTTACCATATTATCAATTGGAATATAAATATTGTACTTACATTTCAGTGTATAGTATATAGAGCAGTATAAACAAGCCATTGTATGTATGAAATTTTAGTTTGTACTGACTTTACTAGTACTTTTTATGTAGCCTGTTGTAAAACTAGGCAGATATCTAGATGAGTTGATGTACCCCCTGGAAGACCTCTGTGTGCCCCCAGGGGTACACCTACGCCAGGTTGAGAACCACTGTCCTAGACTAGTTTCAGACTAGCAGCCATGTTAGTCTGTATTCGCAAAAAGAAAAGGAGTACTTGTGGCACCTTGAAAACTAACCAATTTATCTGAGCATAAGCTTTCGTAAGCTACATCCGATGAAGTGAGCTGTAGCTCACGAAAGCTTATGCTCAAATACATTGGTTAGTCTCTAAGGTGCCACTAGTACTCCTTTTCTTTTTGTCCTAGACTACTTAAGGAACTTGCTGAGGAGATCTCTGAGCCATTAGCAATTTTCTTTGAGAACTCATGGAGGATGGGAGAGATCCCAGAGGACTGGAAAAGGGCAAATATAGCTTCTATCTATAAAAAGGGGAATAAAGACAACCCGTAGAATTATAGACCAGTCAGCTTAACTTTGGTACCTGGAAAGATAATGGAGCAAAAAAATCAATAAATCAGTTTTTTAAGCACCTAGAAAATAACAAGGTGATAAGTAACAGCAGGGATTTGCAAAAAAGAAATAATGTTAAACCAACCCAATAACCTTCTTTGACAGGGTAACAAGCCCTGTGGATATCTGAGGAGCAGTAGATGTGATATCTCAACTTTAGTAAAGCTTTTGATACTGTTTCACATGACTCTCATGAGCAAAGTAGGGAACTATAGCCTGGACTAACATACTATAATGTGGGTGCAAAACTGGTTGGAAATCCATACTCAGCGAGTAGTTATCAATGGATCAAAACTGGAAGGGCATAGTGACTGAGGTCCCTAAGGGATCTGCCCTGGGTCCAGTTCTATTCAATATCTTCATAAATGATTTGGATAATGGCAGAGAGAATATGACTATAAAATTTGCAGATGATACCAAGCTTGGAGAGGCTGTAAGCGTTTTGGAGGACAGGAGTAGTATTCAAAATGATCTTGACAAACTGGAGAAATGGTCTGAAATAAAGAGGATGAATGAAATTCAATAAGGACAAATGCAAAGTACTCCACTGAGGAAGGAATAATCAATTGCACAAATACAAAATGGGAAATGATTGCCTAGGAAGGAGAACAACAGAAAAGGATTTGGGGGTTGTAGTGGATCACAAACTAAATATGAGTCAACAGTGTAATACTGTTACAAAAAGACCAAACATCATTCTGGGATATATTAGCAAGGCTGTTGTAAGCACAATATGAGAAGTAATGCTTCATTTGGAGTACTGTGTCCAGTTGTGGGCACCACACTTTGGGAAATATGTGGACAAATTAGGGAAAGTCTAGAGGACAGCACAAAAATGATTAACGCTCTAGAAAACATGACCTATGATGAAAGATTGGGGAAAAAATTGAATTTGTTTAGTCTGGAGAAGAAAAGACTGAGGGGGACATAGTAGAAACAGTCTTCAAGTATGTAAAAGGTTGTTAATAAAGAGGAGGGTGATAATTTTTCTCCTTATCCACTGAGGACAAGACAAGAAGTAATGGGCTTAATTGCAGCAAAGGAGATTTAGGTTGGACATTAGGAAAAACTTCTTGAATGTAAGGGTAGTTAAGTACTGGAACAAATTACCTAGGGAGGCTGTGGAATCTCCATCATTGGAGGTTTTTAAGAACAGTTAGACAAGTGCCTGTCAGAGACGATCTAGATAAAATTTATTCCTGCCTCAGTGCAGGGGACTGGAGTAGATAATTGATTGAGGTCCCTTCCAGTCTTACATTTCTATGATTTTTTTTTCTTCTCCCCCATACCCTGTTGTAGAAGCTGCAACTCATTCATGGATACTCAAGTTCTAGTGCTTTGATGGTAGGTGTGTACCTTTCCTAAACCCTGCATATTTCTCACAAGGCAAAGAGCTTTTACTTAGGCTTTGCTCAAGGGATCAGGACTTAGACTGTTTTTCTGAGGGAATATCTGTAGGGTCAGTGGATGAAATGTTGCATGCATCTCTGGCCTGTTAATGGTTTCCCGCTATATATGAATGCCCAGGCCAAACTAAAGAGACAAGGTGCGTGAGGTAATCTCTTTTTATTTGACCAACTTTGGTTGTAGCCATGTCAGTCACAGGGACCGACATGGCTACAACTTCATTGCATAAGGCCAACCTAAACAGTTTAGCAAAAGTAAGTGTTATAGGGAAGGCAGGAAAGTTGCATAGTATTCACTCGCAAAGTTCTATTAACATGATTTTATTTTTTGTCATAGTAAAGGACTAATAGAGCTTGAATTACTTTATTGGATGAATGTTGATGCTATAAAGCTATATCTGATCACCTTATCGTTAATCAAGGGCTACATTTTGAGTGGTTCAGGAAAGGGGCATTTGTTTCAGCTTATCCTCTGCCACAGAAATCTCTATTATTATGATTACAATTACATTATACATTTATGAATAAGTTAGTTTTGACTGGCTATTTTTTAAAAAAAATATCCTTAAATGTCAGCTGTCTAGCAACCTGACTGACAGGAACACATTCTGCGTGGTATCTTTAAGAGGTAATATCAGTGAAATGGAATCTTGTCACAAGATAATGGTCTCCTGCTGATAAATGAATGCTCAGGCATTTATGGAAAATATATGCCAAGGCAAAGCCAAGATGTTTATTTTTGGAGCAGGAGATGCTAGTTCTGTGCTCTTGTTTGATTAAAAGAATGTTTCTGTTACACGCAATGATCATGTCTCTGACGTAAAGTAGAATCAGACAGTCTGGTCTTGATTTTCATTTATGCTGAGGCCCTTTTTGCTCTGCTGAGGGGCCATAATATAATTTAAAATTAGACTGTTGGTGTAATGGCTGTTTTCTTTACCACTGTAGACCTGCTGCATTCTGATTGGGTTAGAGAATAGGACGCTCTTGTCTAATTGGTTAAAATACAAGCTTATCTATAAAAGCCATGATCCATAAAGGACCTTGTCTTACATTACAACTCTTCAAATTTTGCTCATCTACTGTGGCCACTGTTGGTGCAAGAGCCTTCTTATGCTCAAATACATTTGTTAGTCTCTAAGGTGCCACAAGTACTCCTTTTCTTTTTGCGAATACAGACTAACACGGCTGCTACTCTGAAACCTTCTTTACAGTTACTGCCATCCTCAGCAAGTTTTGTGCATCTGTACTTCTGTCTCATCTTAATTAACATCACTGCTGAAAACTTATTTTTCTCCATTTGACCTATACCTTTTCAATATTCCACTCCCTCTGCTATTACCTATCTCTGTAGTAGTGCTATTTAACTTAATAAAGTGATCTGGGATACAGTTTGTGAGAAAAATGCTATATAAAATCAAGTGTACTCTACTAAAAAGTACAGTACTCTAATCTGACTTCAGAGTGCCTGATTGATTTACAAGACAATAATTGCACAGCCTTCCAGTAATCTGATCATAAAAAAAAAACAAAAAAAAAAACCCTGATGCTACTGTGGATTTTAGGACAATGAACATATTATTTAACTGAATATGGCTTTAAAAGTGTCAGATGTTAATTTTAAAATATCCCAAACATTATTTTAATCAAGTTGATGGGCAGCCCTTTCCCTAAGTTGGTTTTAACCCCTTTCTGAGTGGAGCGGGGTGACCACCCTGATACACAGTGTTTGCGCATTGGTTCCGTAGGTGAACCCTACCAGTCTGTTCAGGAGACAGTTTCTGCTTTTAATCTTTTCAGCTACCTTAGTGAGATGGTATTTGTACGTGGGTGTGTGATCTTCAGTGACCCCTAGATACACTGGGTTTAAATCATGAGCCAACAACTGATCACTCAAGATGTTAACCTCAAGTTAGCTCTGAGCATGGTGTAAGTGGAAGCATGTTGACATGTCTTTGATGTACTTGATTTCAGTCTCCATTTCTTGCAATACTCACCTAAGGCAGCCGTATCACTGTTCAGGTTCTCTTCAGTCTTTTGAAAATCTTGGTCCCTCGTGGCCAAGCAGTTATCGGCATACATAAACTGCCTAGAGATGGTGTTCAATAGTTCATTGGTGAATACATTAAATAAAGTTTGTGGCAGCACCCAGCCTTGTGGGAGTCTGTTCTTCTGGAATCTCCACGTCCTGGTTTTGTGGTCCAGACCCACCTGAAAAGTCTACCTCAGAACATCAGCTCAGTTGTCATAGCAACCTGTTAAGAGGAACTCTTAACAACTTATGCGGCAGACAAGTATGCCAGATGGTGTCATACACTGCTATGTGGTTAAAGACAGCTTTAAGTTATCTTCTCTTGAAATCTATTCTCAAATGTGCATTGAGTTAGTGCTAACACTTAGTCACAGGTTCCTTAGTTTGGTCGGAAACCTGCCTGATCCTTACTCGAAACTTGTTCGGTCATGGGTGAAATTCTCTGTAGAATTATCCACTCCAGGAGTTTATGCCTACAACTCAGGAGTAATATTGGGTGATAGCTTGCTGCTAAAGAATGGTCTTTATCTGGCCGTGGTAAAGCTTTCACCTTAGATTTCTGCAATATCTTGGGTGTCATATTTTGATGTATGACATGGGACATGAAGATACACAACAAGTGTTTTGGCTTTTCTTCCCAAGATGATGTTGTAGTTCTGGTGAAAGCCACAGGCTTTTCCTGTTTTTATGGATTTCGTTGCCTATTCTATTTCTTCTGTTGCAAATGTTTGGAAGTTTTCATCTTGGTTGAGCTGTGGAAATGGCTTGTAGTGATGCCACTCTTGTCTGACGCCTCAAAATTGTACCTTTGTTTGTTGGTCAGGTATGTGGCAACACTGTTTGGAGAGATCTTCTGTCGCCATGTGTCTCATGGGTTTTGTGCTGCATGATGAGTGTCGAAGCTTTTCTGCTGGATCTTGAAATGTCCATTTCTGAGAACTTTTTTTTCCGGTGGACTCTTCAAACTTCTTTCAGGCTATTTAGCAGGGCGTTGACTATTTGTGGATCACCAGATTTTTCATACTGTTTAAGGAATTCTGCACATTCTTCATCCAGACATGATCGTTAGATTTTTTGGTAGCCATGGGGTATGGACTTTGGCATAGACATAAAGATTGCTTTTGGTGCAACCTTGAATATGCTTGATCTATTGAGATGTTATGCAGGATACAGACTGTACATTGGTCAATGAGTTTAGTGTAATTGGCTCAGTCTGCCTTTCTGTAGTCCCACCATAGCCCTGGGCTAGTGGTCACTATAGGTATGGTAACCCCTATTTGGATTGGGAAAGGGCGATGCCAGCTGTGGGGGAAATTTCCAGATGGCTGGTACGGGGCAGTCTCCAGCTGAAGTGACACAACTGTGGTCAGGGGGAGTAGCCCTCGTTCCAGCAGGAAAAGTAAAAAGTTGCCGGTCTGCTTAGGGTCACAAAGAAATTGTAGTTCATTGAGGGAGGTCCAGTTTGCAAGGTCCATCCCACTTTGATCAGATTCTCTATAGCCCCAGGTGGTGTGGTGACTATTAAAGTCTCCAGCATAAATGGCAGGATACTGGAATGATGGTTGAACAGAAGAAAGCCATAACTGATTAAGGGGCTTGTAGACATTAGCCACTTTAAACTTACTGATCCTTATGATATCAGAGTAATCAGATGTAGCTGGTAAACTCTCCATCTCAGCTAAATTGGATCTTGCATAAGTGGCTCTGCTGTATTTTTCATGTAAAATGTAGTTTATAAAGTCAAAACCAGACATTATGAACTGATTGGCAATAAGAGAATTAACCTGGGTTTCCTGAAGGCAGATGACATCGACATTGTGTTAGGAGGCAACATGTTCAAGAACAGAGGGTTTTGTAGCTGATAGGCCCTCGAAATTGAACTTTAGCATCTTGAGAAGGGCCAACATTTATAACATTTACATGAAACAAGTTACACCTACATTGTCAAGTCCCACCATGTTCTCCAGCAACAGGAATCCTCTGCAGAGGCTTCTCACAGCTCTAATCCTCTGGAATAGAAGGATTCTTAAGAATGACCATTCTCTTTGGTTTGGGAGGTAGAGGAAATCACTCCCAACCTTTTAGAAAAAAGGGATACTTAAGAGTAGAAGGGATCATTGTGCATAGTCCACTCCTACGCAGCTGCACTGGAATAGGAAATATCCTCAGAGAGAACTACGCATGCCTATTTTCCCCCCCTCCCCAATCCCCTTACTCCAGAGTAATAGGGAGTCTTACTGGACACATGCTCAGTGCATCTCCCACTTAAGAGAAGAATGACTGAGTGTATGATGCTGACAGTCCAGTTCTCTACTCCTTCTGGAGCAACACTGAACTTTTGAGGCCTGGATTCTTTTCTGAACTACATGTGTTTTACTTCACTGTCTTCAGGGAGGGATCAGGCCTGCTTGTGAGTGGGAATCTTGGCTGAATTTCTCCAAAGTGTGGGATTGTCACAGAAGCAACATAGCATTTGTGGTTCAGGACATAGCTTATTTTTTAGGTGTTGGGAAAAAACAGAAGAGTTTATTATTATACCCTAATGGAAAAGTCCAATAGAATTGAATTGGGATACAACTCTTAGGGTCCTATTAGAAACTTAGCGTTTTACAGAAACTACTAGAAATATGTATAGGGCTTGATTTGCCATTGCCCTGCACCTTGTATAGTCCTTTACACTTGTGCAAAGCAAGAAAATGGGCATAACATTCTAGTATTTATTTGGTAGTATTTTTACACCCACTGTACACAGATGTAAGTTACTACACAGGTGCAGAGCAGTGGAAGATCAGGGCCATATAATGTAACAGGGTTTTGCGGGCTTTCATTAAACTCTGCTATAGAATCCTATAGCAGGGATGTAGTTCTCTTAAATTTTATAAAATGGCTCAGAGCACACAAAGTTAATACTATTATTTTAAATTCCATGGGGCATGAGGGAAACAACCTTGTTTGTGCTCTGTGTGTGTGTAATATGCATATATCAGACTTTTTTAAAAAAAGAAAGTTAATGTTTTGCTGGGTTTTTTTGTTGTTTTTTTTAGAGGAACTACTTTTTGGTGGAAGAACTCTGTGATTGCGGTGAGTCAGACTACATAATTACCACTACTGCCAGTATAACAAGGATTGTGATTGTGATTTCTAAATTAAAATATTTGTTCAATTTACATTACAAAATAGTTATTGATAAAGAACTGGAAAGAGAACAAGCTGGAAAATTTGATCATATACAAAGCTCCTGGTCTAGACTATTTAGTGGAGGTACTTAATGATTTTGTATTGTGTTTACATTTGTATTAAATATCTAGAACAGTCCTCAACTTTTTTTACCCAAGACCCCAAAAAACACTTGTTTCATGGTATGACTCACAATCATTTACAGCTGTAAATGACTCTTACTGGGGTAACAACAAGAAACTAGTACTGGACTTGGGTGGTTGGTTGTTGTGAAGGGTTGAGAGTGTTTGGGTTGCTGGGATAAGACTGGTGGGTGCTAGGGTTTCTGGGTGGTGGTGTCTGAGGACCCTCTAGGGGTACATGTTGGGTGCACTAGATACTTTTCCCTCATGGACTCCTTCTCTTCTCACCCACTCATAATCTACTCTGGAGTAACGTGCCGTCTCAGAATGCTGTGCACATCAGGAAAAATGTCTTCACAGTGAGAACCACTGATCTGTAGAGAGACAAGATAGATGTTACCTCACCCACCTCGTCTCTCTCATATCCTGGGACCAACACTGCTACAACGACACTGCAAACATTAATCTGTAGAACAGTTTCCATGGGGAAGTGGTAGAAGCCCTATTGCTTGGCATATTTAAAATGAGACTTGGCAAAATAATGTACAGTAAGGAAAAATTCTGTTTTTGCAGGAAGATGGACTAGGTGACCTAACAGGTCTTTTCTATTTCTACTTGTTATGATTTGGTGAAATAGTAAATGGGATAAAAGAGTTGGTAACTTATAGATTTAAGAATCCATCTTTGGGTTCTGGTAATATTAGAAACTACTGAATAAAAGTGATGCTCAAGAAATTCTGTTAATTTTCATAGTTGGTGTGTTGCAGTTACCAGAAAGCTTATGTAACTGATGTCTTGATTTCTAACATGATGTGCTCACTAAATTTCACAAATTTGAAGCTTGATTAGTGGCCCTACAGGACAAATTATTTATTCAGTTACTAATCTAAAGTAACTTCACTGAGTTCAATGGAGTTCAAATTTACACCAGTGTCACAAGGCGCCTCTGTTGCTACTTGATGAACCTCACTACCTGGCCAGTTCGGATGGTTTCACAGACACAAACACACACCGGGCTGTGTATTTTTCACCAAGGTGTGCATTTTTTCCCTTCTTACATAGTAATATTGTGCAAGACAGGCTTGCAGCAACTTTCCCTGCAGCCCTCACTCCCCAACCCAGGCTTATTCTCTGAACTTCCTTCTGAGCTGCCCTTTTTCTTGTTCCTCCCCTTATATCCTCCCCAGTTAACTTGTTAGCACAGCGATTGTCACCCTGGTGCTCACAGTCCCCCAGCAGAAAGTGTATAATTGCCCTGAGCTGGGCCTGCAGCAATGTTGGGGATCAGGGGGCTGCTGGTACCAATCTCACTTACCCTGGTTGTGACAGGGTGCTATCTGGCTTTATGATTTTAACTATCTTTACAGTTAAATTTGCCACTATGCAAATATTTATGAGTATGTCTGCAATTTACTGAGTAATTTTTAGGAAACGACTCTAGGTGTTAACAGTGCAAAGAATAGAATCCTGAATATTTGATAGGCAAAGTTGAGAAGTTAGACAATACTTTTGGGCACAAATAAATGCTTTTTTCCCATTCTTAACACAAATTATAAAAGTGCATGCATTATGCAATGATTAGTGGACAGTTTTGTACATACAGATTGTTAGAACTGGCCTTGTAATTTCAACTTCTCTCTTCTTCGTTCTTTTCTTTCTGTTTTTAATTATCTGTTTTATCTTATTGGATTCTGAGGGCAAGACGATAAATCTTCTTAGAAATCAGAAGCTCTCAGTGAGAATCCATTCATTTAGTCCTTTGTGTCACTCAGATGTGGCTTAGTGCTTGCAAAATCCTCCCATGCAATCTAAGGTTGGTATAAATCCTCCTGCATCAGAGTTTAAGATAATCTCTAGTTAGCTGGGCTGGTCTAAAAATTATGCTGTTTCGTTGAAACCAAAATGTTTTGTGGAAACATGTCTGTTTGAATGAAAACTTCATGGGAAGGTTTCTCAATCCAGGATGGAATTCCTGGAGACAGAGAGAGAGAGAACCCAGACTAGCTTGGTGTTTAGGGTTCTCTGCCTATCTCAGAGAGGGGACTTGAATCTGGCTCTCACACATCCCAGGTGATGCCTTAACTGCCAGGCTATTGAGCATTTTCTCTCTCTTCACATTGGAACAAAAATACATTTTGAAATTTGAAATTTTTCATGAAATGGAATTGTTGTTGACTAGCCAGCCCTAGTCAGAGGGAAACTTGCCCTAGGGGCAGGTTATCCCATAACTGCCTACTGCAGGATTTCTTGTACCTTATTCTGAAGCAGTTGGTACCACTATTGGTGACAGGATGTCAGACAAGATGGACCAGTATGTCTGATCCCAGATGGCAATTCTTGTATAACTTTTTAGGAGGATTAGAGAAAGTGCAAGAGACAGTGGAGAAGGATAATCACAATTGGAAACAAATAAAATATAAATCGGAGATGGACCTTAGCCAGAAAGTTTGTATTCAGATCTGGACCTGAGCTTTCCCAAATTCAGGCGTGTTCAAATCCTAAGTTTCCAACTGGCTCTTTAATTTATTATTATTATTATTATTATTAATAATAATAATTTTTAAAAAAGTAAAACATAGGCCTAAAAAAAGAAAAACACAAAGCAATGGAGGAAGAAGAGTAAAAATAAAGGAGTGGGGGAAAAAAGAAGAATATGGAACAAATTTATCCATCCAGGAACTGTGATTCTCCCCTGGTCACATTACGCGTGTCTCTTTTCTGGCTTGTGGCACCTTAGAGACTAACAAATTTATTTGAGCATAAGCTTTCGTGAGCTACAGCTCACTTCATCTGATGAAGTGAGCTGTAGCTCACGAAAGCTTATGCTCAAATAAATTTGTTAGTCTCTGAGGTGTCACAAGTCCTCCTTTTCTTTTTGCGGATACAGACTAACATGGCTGCTACTCTGAAACCTGTCTCTTCTGGCTAGTGCCCCTATGGCTATTAAGGTAGGTATTCCTGCCACTTTCTGTTTCCCACAAACTACCTCCCAGCCGACTTTCTGTAGCTGGGGCTCTGTCCATGGACTCATGCTTGAAATGTTGGCTGAATCTGGCCCGAAGAATAAATGATCAGGCAATAGAGAGAGGTTTGTCCAGTGCTGATAATATTTTTGGATATATTATGCTGCATACAATTAAAGACTATTTAAAAGGGTGGGTATTCCTGTTTAGTTTCTAATGACTATTTTTACAGACTCTGAATATGGGAGGGTGCACATGCTCTCTTGTCTCTTTTCCTGTAGAAATAATGTGGAACAGGAAAATAAAGATAGAAGCTGAAACATATGGGTAATTGTTTTACTAAGAGTGAAACTTAATGTGGAAAGTTAAACAATACAACTGGTTAATGGTCCAAACCATTGCCAAACATAGCACCTTTTGAATGTTCTGAAAACAATTCATAAACATGTGACTGTTGAAAGTCTGTTTTTGTCTACTGTTTGTTTTTGTGACTTTTTGTTACAGATATGAGATTGCGTCAATGTATTTTCCATTAGTTCTCCAGTCTTTTACGAACGGAGGACACACATGTAGTTCGGCCAATAGACACATCACTTTTTGAAATCTGTGCTTTTTCTCCCTCCCTATAAAATGTTCCTCCTGGGGAAAAAAACATTTTAATAATTAAAGAACAGTTTATTATTTGCGGGCCAGATTGGGACTCTTAGGCACTGCTGTGCACTGGAGGCAAGGTGGAGCTGCATTCTCTTATGAGGAGTTCTGTAGGCACAGTGCTTCAGGAAAGCGCACTGCCTCCTGGAGTTCCTTGGCACACGCTAAGGAGCATTCTCCCTGAGCTCTTTGTGGCTGGTGGAGACAAGGTGGGGACAGAGCTCCTTTGAGCTGCTTAATGCTCTAGAGGCTGCTAGTAGAGCTGGTCAAAGATTTACTGATGGAATGCCCTTCTCTCCGAAAATACAGATTTGACAGAACAGTTCCAAAGGAATGTGTCAATTTTTTTTTCATCAAAATTTTCAGCAGAAACCAGGCACAGGGACAAGCAGCTCCCCAGCCACTCTGCTGGCAGGATCCTGGGTTCCCAGGATCTCAGGTCAGCCACCTCCCCAAGCAGGTCAGGGGAAACCAGGGAAGCAGCTGCCCAGGGAGCCAAGAAGCCTGAGGAGCAAGCCAAAAACCCATTATTGTTCTCCCAAAATGGAATTTTTCACAATTTTTGCCTAGTGAACAATTTTGAATTTTTTACCTTTTCATCCTGATTGGGATGAAAGTTTCTTTCAGAAATTAATTTTTTTGCACAACGGAAATTGCCTTTTCTGGATAGTTCTAGTTACTAGTAAGGAGCAGCCCCTGAGCTTAGAAGAGTGCATGGACTACACGGAGCCCTCCTGACCTGCTCTCTGCAAGGCTCACCTCTTCAGGCTTCAGTCTGGCCCAACATGTGCATCATAGTGTATTAATTTGTATCAGTTACTGTCAAACTTTTCTGGGGAATATTTATCATCCCCCAGGATCCCAAATTATTATTCCTGAATTTTGGTCCCGACTGTAAAGCAGTCCTTTGGAGATCTGTGTCTGACAAGTGGTTTCTGAATGGCCACTGGTGCTGTGTATTTAGCCAACATCCCCAATTAAATAATGTCCAGAAAAACTGTGCTGCTTCTTCCAGGTTTAACCATAACTTTGAAATCCAGATGTGTATTTCTCTGTATAAATTGTTTTGGGGGGCAATTAACCCAAGTAACAGATCTTGCTGCTATGGATTTTTTTGCTTTTAATCTTCTAATTGTGCACATATATTGGAAACATATAAAATATAAAACAAAACCCCATATCCTAAAACCATGAGAAATTTAGCTCTGATTTAAGCATTCTGTGGGAATGCAGTTTCCCACCTTGTGGCGGTTCAATACAAGACAGGACACGGCTTTAGGCAAGCAAGCAGGCTGGTTTGCTGACTGGATTGCCCCTGTCAGCTTTTCCACCTCTCTTTTATTTCTCTCCCCCCTGCGCATTACGTACTCCGACCGCAAAAGGCATCAACAAAGGAAATAATATGACTTTGATTAATATTCTTATTTACCAGCCTCTATCTACTACAATCTTTGTTCTCAGGCCTTGAGCCCAAGACAAGGAAGCTTCCCACGGTTGATGTCCTTTAATTGACTTCCCAATGGTCCATGTTCCCATGGTCCATGTCCTTGGACAGAGCAATGTGTGCATCTCTCCTACACAACAGTCAGGGTGTGCCCTGACTGTTTGCAGGTGCATGAACACTACATGAACCCTTCATCCCCCCTTTTTTTGTTATTTGTACTCGGCCATCTCATGGTAGCCATCAATTTGCTTTTGCAAGCAATTTAACTCCCGGACTGACAAGGACATAACTCGGGGAGCCTGCCAAGGCAGGTCTCTACAAAGCCTTAGCAAAGAGGGAATACATTGTATACAGCAGCAACAAAATATAAGTCCAACAATCACAAACACAGCGTAACCGAAAAGTTGTCGCAGCCATCCTAGAGAGGGCAGCCAACCTGTAAGCCAGTTCCAAAAGCCCTCAAACCCCAGATCTTGGCGTATGTGTGCCGTAAGATTGGCCAATTCGGCCAGTCTAGTTTCTATGGAGCGACTATTATCAGTTAAATTAAAACACATATGCCGAAACGTGGAACAGCCTAGATGGTGTTTCAAGAGCAGAAAATCAATGGCTGCTCTGTTATCCAAAATTGCATCCCTTAATTCGTGTTGTTCTGTGTTAAGTAGGGCAATTGCCTGGGATGTTGTATTAATTGCCTTTGCCGCAAAACATGCCAGGGTATTCAAAGTTCTGGCTGTATAAGTGGCAAGCCCGGGGACTCCAACAATAGAGGCCGCTAAGGCGGTATACTCAGCGCGGCTGAAAAGATCGACATCTGCAACACAGTCTTCTGAAAGGGGTACACCTCTTTTACTGTGCTTTTGGCCGGCAAAAGGCAGAATGAGTGTCATTCTACTAAGGCAGCAAAGGGTGCCATCGCTTAAATTTGCGGGAATATAACTAAAGGTGTGTGAGCCGCAGGTAAAAAACCACCCGGATGGTAGGATGATATGGCCATAATTGTACGAAACATTCATGGCGTGGGAACAGTTTAAAAAGGGCTGAGAAATTTGCCGACAGCCCAAGGGCACCTTTGTACTCTTGCAGTTAACCACACGTGCACAGGTGACATTGGTTGGCCCCGGCCGGGTACGGTGTGTGGAGGGATATGGCCGTTTGAGGCAAAGTATAGTTGGCCGGGCCCCAATTAGCCATGCCAGAGTACTGGGAAGAGAGATTCGCGTAAGCAGCAAGCATTGTCTCATTCCCTATTTCCTCAGGGTGATGACTTACTGGAATAAGGCATGTACCTAACAATTCTCCGGCTGCTACAGAATTAGATAAACAAAAGTGGGTAACATTTGCTGTTGAAGCCAATATTTCCCATAGGTTATACGTCATTCGGGCTCGTAACGGAGAAAGCGCTCCCGAGCCAACCCCTACAGGAAATAGCAGGCACAAAAGGCATACAATCAATATAGAATTAGCAGTAATTTGGGCGAGAATTGCCACAAACAAAGTCTCAGGAGTCTCTGGCTGTTGGTTTGCTGCCAGTCGTCGTTGAGTCGCGGCGACCAATGCTTTTACTGCTCCCCATGTCACGGGCTGGCTTGGGACGCTACGCCTCTTCCGTTTCTGTCCCGTCGTTGTCGACCCGGGAGGCACCGCACTCTCCTCCAAGGTCAGCTGAAACTCCGGTATGGGGTTCGACAGCCCCTGGTGCCACGCCATGCTGTTTCAGTGCTGGTCGCACACACCGGGCTGGAACCCACAACGGTCCTGCAGGGAGAGACACAGCAGCATATCCCCGACCCCAAGTGATTAGAGGTACTGGGCCCAGCCATTGCGGATCGGGCAGCTGACGGTAATAGACACGCGGTCTTCAGTACCTCGGATTTATGAAAATGCCGATCCGCGGGGGTCTGCTGATCTACATTCAGCGTTAAATTATTTAAAGTGAACAAAAGGATATGCAATTGCTGCTGAATGTCTCCTAAGGTTCGGAGATGCAGCTCCCCTTGTTTTAATTGTTTGTCAAGCAAAGTTTTTAGCGTGCGATTTGCACGTTCAACAATGGCTTGGCCCGTGGAATTATAAGGGATCCCGTGTGTGAGACGGATGTCCCATTGGGCACAAAAAGTGGAAAGGGCTGTGGAGCAATAGGCTGGGGCATTATCTGTTTTTATCTGGCTCGGGCGACCCATAACAGCAAAACAGGCTAGCAAATGGTGAATACCTTTGGGAGTGGCTTCCCCATGCTGTGGGGTCACCCAGAGGAATCCCGAATAGGTATCAATGGAAACATGTAAAAACGAATAGGGGCGGAATTGTGGTACGTGAGTGACATCGATTTGCCACAGCTGATTCGCTGCGGTACCTCTGGGGTTAACGGCATAAGAAAAGGTAGGGGCAGCAGCGGCACAGTGGGGGCAGGAATGAACAATAGAACATGCATGATCAGCAGGAGTGTGAAACTGTCGGGCCAAAACAGAGGCAGACTGATGAACAAAGGCATGGCTTTCAATGGGGTCAGAAAAAAGGGAATTTACCTGACCACGTAACGCGCGATCGGCGCGCGCATTACCCTCAGTGAGTAGCCCAGGCAGAGGGGTATGACTGCGAATATGAGCAACAAAATAAGGGAAATTACAAGTGGTGATGAGATACTGTAAAGACAAAAACAGGCGAAGGAGGTCTGCATCGACCTGAGGGGTAATGAGGGCTAGGGGTAAATGATCAATTATCTGATAAACATAATGGGTGTCCACAATCAAATTAAAGGGACAATCAGCAAAAAGTTGAAAGGCCAAAATAACAGCAGCCAGTTCTGAGCGCTGCGTGGAACGCTGAGGCAGCATAAAACGAGAATGCCACCGAGGGGGGTCACCTAATTGATAGGTGACACCACCTCGACGTGGAGAGCCATCAGTAAAAAGAGTGACAGCTGAAACAATGGGTTGAGAGCGGCTAAGATGATGTACGATTAGGGGCACCTGTTGGGTAATTACCCATCGGGGATCTTTTGGGGGATTATAAGAGATCTCTCCCACATAATCACAAAGAGCAACCTGCCAGGTCAAGGAGGCGTGGCACAAGGAATCAAATTCACTACGGGACAAGGGGAACACAATGGCAACTAGATCAGTGTCCGTAAGTTGCACTGCACGGTGGCGGGCTTTACGAACAAGATCGGACAAGGCGTCTAAATAAGGATAAATGTTCCGAGGAGGAGTGGATGACAAATATATCCACTCTATGATAGAGACAGCTGTGTCCGTACGAGGTACAAACAGAGCCGCAGTAGGCGTATGAGGGGTGGCAAGGAGAACCAACCGTAGGGGACGGACCTCAGTGAGTCTATCCACAAACTGCTGACTCAACACTGCATTGATCTGTCGAATGCAGGCAACGTGCTCCTCAGTGATGGCAATAACTGCGCCCGGTGCCCGAGCTCCACATAGGAGCTCGAACAACGGCTCCACATTGATGTGGGGAGACGGAAGTAGGGTCGAATCCAATTTAAATGACCCAAAATCTGTTGTAATTTAACAAGGGTTAGGGGTTGAGGTAGAACCAATTCCGGGCGAACAGGGGCGGCATAGGTTTGTAAAACCTTATGCCTGAGGTAGTGGTAGGGATAAGAGCATTGGATTTTTTCTGGTGCCACTAATAGGCCATTTTGGCCAAGAATCTGGGACAAGGATTCAAGCTGTTCTGCCGTGACCTGGGGACCACTAAGCAAAATGTCATCCATATAATGGTAGACCTTTAATGTGGGGTATCGGGCACGGAAAGGGGCGAGAGCCCGATCCACAAAGAGCTGACACAAGGTCAGACTATTTTGCATTCCCTGGGGCAAGACCTTCCACTGATACCTATGAGAGGGTTGCTGATTATTATATTGTGGCACCGTAAACTCGAATTTTTTGCAATCTTGTGGGCAAAGGGGGATGGTGAAAAAACAATCCTTTAAATCTAACACACAAAGCTGATCGGTTTGAGGAATTAAATTTGGGTTCGGTAAGCCAAATTGCAAGGGGCCCATAGGTTGGATGCGTTTATTTATTTCCCTTAAATCATGTAACAGCCGCCATGCACCCGATTTTTTCTTAATAACAAACACCGGGGTGTTCCAAGGACTAGTGGAGCTCTCCAAGCGCTGGGCATGCAAATGTTGTTGCACAAGCGAATGAAGCGCTTTCAGCTTCTCTGAAGGGAGGGGCCACTGGTCAATCCATACGGGCTCTAAGGATTGCCACACCAAGGGTAATGCAGAGGGCAAGGTGGGTGCAGGAGGGTGTTGGGCCATTATATATTAATATCAAGGGTGGTGTCCAGCTTTGTAAGTAAGTCACGGCCCCAAATATTGAGGTGGACAGGGAGCACAAAAGGGCGGATTGTAGCAAGGGCACGGTCTCCTGATTTAGAGACCGTGACCCAAGACAAACTTTAGCGCCCAGGTTTGCTACCCCCGATCCTCCACAACTCTTTAGAAGGAACAGTTGGCCAACTGACCGGCCACTCCGGATCGCGAATCACCGTAACGTCAGCTCCAGTGTCCACCAGCCCTGTAAAAGGAACATTATTTAAGAGAAGTGTTAACTGAGGTTTCGAGGGGCGGACTGACATTGTTAGAGCAACAAGTGGAGAGGACGTGTTGTGAGATGGCGACTGAGCCAGCGTCGATCCAAAGCCGCCTCCGCCCCGGGCTCGATCCTCTGCAGCTGGCACCTAATAGGGGACTAAAATCAATTGCGCAATTGACTGTCCACGCGGGAACGACTGTGGAAGATGGGTCCATACCTGAACCTTAATAACGCCAGTGTAGTCGGCGTCAATGACCCCTGGGATGACAAAAAAACCCTGTTTCCCAGCATGTGAGCGAGGGAGAACCAGACCCACAAAGCCGGCAGGGAGAGGTCCCGTTACCTGGGTAGGTATGGCGCAAACCTCCCCTGGCAACCGAAAGTCAGCATCCTCCTGCATAATCAAATCAAACCCTGCACTTCTGGCAGTCGCCGCCTTCATGGAGTCTATGGGTTTCAAAGCAGAGGAACAGTTGCCTGAGTGGGAAACACCCCCGTTTGGCCCTGGGTTCGGGGAGGACCCGTCGTGCGGTTTCCTGACCCGCTACGACACTGATTAACCCAGTGATAGCTCTTCTGACACTTGGGGCACTTCTTTGAGGGGCGAGCGGGCGCCATTGATGAGCGGCACTCCCGCTGAAAGTGACCCTCCTTACCACAGCGGTAACAACGCTTCCCCTCCTTCCCGCTTTTCCGCAGGGTGGCAGCTAGAACTCCAGCTTTATGGGCTTGGGTGCCGATGTTTTGGCACGCCCGCAGCATGTCTGACAGCTCTAGAATTCCAGGGGCTTGTGCCGCCTGGAGAGCACGGCGGCAATCCTCGTTCGCATTTTCAACTGCCATTTTTAACAGGATCTCCTGAGCTGCTGCAGGGCTATCCACCTGTCGGAGGATAGCCTCCTGCAATCTGTTGGTAAAATCCATAAAGGACTCTGATGCACCCTGATGGATACTGGCAAAGCTTTTGGTAGGCTTGCCTGAATTCGGGACCTTCCGGAAAGCATGCTGCGCGCAGGTGGAAATAATGGGGAAGACGGCCGGAGGGAGTTGAGACTGCAGCTGGACAGTAGCAAACTGGCCCTCCCCTGCCAAGTGCTTATAAATGACACCTTGCTCTCTATACACCTGGGCTTGGCGTTCCGCCATCTCCCGAAATTCACTAAGCCAAATAACATACTGACTAGGTGTCAGCATCATGCACAACAGCGCCTTCCAGTCTTCAGGGACCAGGGAATACCCAGAACCTAGCCCTTCAATGAGACCGCGCGCATACATGCTAGTCAAACCGAACTCGCGAATCGCTTTGTTTACCTCTCTGATCACCGAGTAAGGCAAACTGACCCAGTTTGCAACCGGGTTGCCCTGGCCATCATCCTGCCAGGTCACCGGACAGACTGAGACCAGCTCAGCCAGCTCCTCTGCTGTAAGATCTGAGCGAGTCTTTGCTGCGTGAACCATTTGTTGCACCAGCGAAAGCCCCTGAGCAGACGCGGACGACCCCCCGGGGGGCCCCGGAGCATGGGGCCCCACGGGGGGAGGGTGATCACACACCGGCTCCGGTGGGGAAGGCCAGGGAGGCGGTGGTAATAGAGGTACTGGGGGCGAAGCAGGGGGAGGAATGGTTGCAGGAGCGGACGGGGGTGGCGAGATCGGCAGCCTCTCTGTTGGTGCGGGAGAGGGCCTTTCCGAGGCGACACACTGTGTCGTATCGCTAGGAGGGGGGACGGCAGCAGGAGCGGACGGGAGTGGCGAGAGCATCAGTCTCGCGAGGGAGGGCCTGTCCGAAGTGACACGCTGTGTCGCGGCAGAGGTGCCAGGCATGTAAAGCCTGCACGGGCGCCTGAGGCTCCTTGTGAAATGTCTGGCCCAACCATTCCCAGTCCGCTAGCTTAAGGGTTCCAGCTTCAGGGTACCACGGGCATTGGGCACTCACCTCCTGTAGCAGGAGAGTGAGTTCTCGAGTGGGGCAGTCATGCTGAGCCTTACGCAGCAAATACTGTAGCTCATTGCGGTGTTGCACTTGCAAGGCAGAGAGGGAGCTTCCCATACTTACCACAATGAAAAATACTCACCGGGATCCACGAAGCGGATGAGTGACGCGTCTGAAACCCTTGCCGGGCGAGGTGAGTGCTGAGGGCCCCACGTTGGGCACCAGTTGTGGCGGTTCAATACAAGACAGGACACAGCTTTAGGCAAGCAAGCAGGCTGGTTTGCTGACTGGATTGCCCCTGTCAGCTTTTCCACCTCTCTTTTATTTCTCTCCCCCCTGCGCATTACATACTCCGACCGCAACAGGCATCAACAAAGGAAATAATATGACTTTGATTAATATTCTTATTTACTAGCCTCTATCTGCTACAATCTTTGTTCTCAGGCCTTGAGCCCAGGCCAAGGAAGCTTCCCACGGTTGATGTCCTTTAATTGACTTCCCAATGGTCCATGTTCCCATGGTCCATGTCCTTGGACAGAGCAATGTGTGCATCGCTCCTACACAACAGTCAGGGTGTGCCCTGACTGTTTCCAGGTGCATGAACGCTACATGAACCCTTCACCACCTCCTTGTTTCACTCCCTCTCCCATTTCCGGGAGTGTACTATAGTGTAAAATCCTGAGCAGAACAGTTTTTTTTTTCCATTATGACATAGTGTTATGACAATGTCAAGGAAAATAAGACTGGCCCCCCTGGCAATATCATTTCTGCTCTGCAAGTCTGCTGATGTAATTTTCTCTGACAGATTTTCCACACCCTGCCCAGTAAGTTTGTAGTGCTCTGGAGAGGTTACATTGCAGCTGTGCATGCTGTAGCTGATTGATGATAATAATACTAATTGAAATCTGTTGTCCAAAAAGTACAAGTAATGGTGCAAGCTTCCCCACTAATATGCTTTAGTCTTCTTTTGCAGGGTGAGGGTATTCCATGCTAGAATTCATCATCTATGGAACACTTGTTTCTCTACTGAGACTGATAACAATGATGCCAATTTTGTGGCATGGTCTTCTGGTATGGTGGGTGTCACGCTGTCTGGAGTGGCTCATGAGTGAGAATACCAACCTCAAGGCAAACTGCTATGAAGCAGGTCACAAACCCCAAACTGGTTGAGTTCTATACTTAGATTTCACCAACCAAGTAACAAGTGTAAACTGCCCACTCTCTATGCAGCCTTAACATGGAGCCACAGACAGTCCCCTTTGGCATTCCCATCTACTGTGCCACCTAAGCAAGCTTGACTCTCTGATAGTGTCACTTTACACCAAAGATCACAAAATAGTCAGGTTTTTCCCAGTCCCAAAGGACCAGTCACTTACCTCAGGTCAATTTGCACCTTAGATCTCTCACTGGACAACTCTTGTAGCCAATCCTGTAACAAACTAACTACAGGTTTATTAACTGGAAAAAGAAATAAGGGCTCGTCTACACTTACTGGAGGATTGACGCTGTGGCAATTGATGCATTGGCGGTCGATGTAGTGGGTCTAGTGAAGACCCGCTAAATCAACTGCCAATCGCTCTCCCATTGACTCCTGTACTCCACCTGATCGAGAAGAGTAAGAGGACTCAATGGGAAAGCATCTCCCATTGATGTCGCTTAGTGTGGACCTTGGGGTAAGTAGATCTAAGCTAAGTCCATTTGAGTTACACTATTCATGTACCTCAAATTGCATATCTTTGATCGACTTTTTCCTTTATTGTAGACAAGTCCTAAGAGAGTTATTTACAAGATAAAGGCAGATATCATACACACACAATGAGTTACAGTCTTAAATTCCAAATGATGATAGAAATTTCTATAATATGCAAATTGTATATGTCTTTTAGGGTTAACCCACTACATGGTTGGGGACTACTTGCTTATGCTTAGAAATCCTCACCCCTCAGAGTCCAAGCACCAAAGGAATAAAAGTTCTCCTTAGGAGGCATTTTTATTCCCTTCTCGCAGAGTTCAAGCTGTGATGGGATGAGGGCTTGGGCATGTATCCTCTTCAGGGCTGTGGGGGAAGCAATCAATTTTTGTTCTACAAATAAAAGCACACAACTTACATTTTAATATCAGTAGTCTTACTTTTCTAATGCAATGGATGTGCCCTCTCTCCCCTGCCGCGGCATCCCCCGAGCTGGGACTGGGAAGGAGGGCCATGTATCTCCAGCAGCTGCAGCCTTGGAGCTGGGGAAAGTCACCTCTTTCTCTGGCCACCACAGCCGTGCACATCCCAAATTCCCCCCAACCCCTCTTCTCACCCCACCACCTCCTCCCACCTACCCCCCTATTGCCCCCAAGGCCACCACCTCACCTTACATGTGCTTCTTCTCCAGGGTCCAGGCACCTAATTAGTGGAGCCACGCCTGCGCGGCTCCACTAATTAGGTGGGTGGCCCTTCATTCTCTCATGTGCGGCTGCCCACGTGCGCACCATGGAGAGAATTATCCGTGGATCACCTGAATGGAGCTCAGACTAGTTTGAGAACCTCTGCATTAGATTAAATTTATTTTCGTGTTTGGTGAATTACAGAGTTTCAGAACAAACATCTTTGTTTGTATTACTTTATAGCAGGGATATAGAGGACATAAGTGAGATGAATGCTTGCAGCAACTCACAAGCATTTCATAAAGTGTAAATATTATACATGCTGAAATAAGTCCCATACCTATCTTAACAATACTACACACAGGTGAAACAGACTGGTTTCCAGCTACGCCTTTGTGAGGCCTAAGGGCCTTGGCATGAGCAGGAACCTGGTCTGCCAGCATCACAGTGGATTTCACAGTATGGTCATTGGGTATCAAACAACCATAGCATGACCAAGTAATTTCACACAGACTAGGGACCATCTGTCAATGACAGAATCTTTTGTTTAATATTTATATCAAACATGATTCATGACTGTGTAACTCCAGTTCTACTGGTGCGACTCCATTGATTTCAGTGGAGTAGCACCACTATAAAACTAGTGATTTCATGTCATGACTGTCATGATTCAGGCTTCTCAAATGGATTTGTGTTGGTGAAAGATTTGTATCTCTTTTTATCTGACCCAGGAGCCAGCGCGTTTCAAATACTCTACACTTTTTGAGGTGCATCCAGTTTAACAAGCTACCAGTTAACTGAAAGGCCCAGATTACAGTACTCCCCAAACAATTCTAGTGCATGGCAATGTTGATCATATTTAACTGCCTCACACCTCTTTGCCACGCAGTCATGTCAGTTAAACGTTAATGGTCAGACAGAAACACTTATGCTACAAACTGTGTGTGTTCCAGGCTAAATGCAATTTTCCAGTACACGTCAAGACCCATTCATTACGCAGCCAAATATTTTACCACAAAAGCATAAATCTTATACTCAACCATGAGATTTTATTTAAGAACCAAAGACATTTGTCATGATGATTTACTAGAAAATAAAATATTTGTCTCCTAGGACAAAAAATATATATTTAACCATAAAATGTAACTAAGGGAAAGAGGACTTTATTGTTTTTCTTGCTCTAAAGAAATACAATACCAATTTTTAGAAACAAAATAATTTCCATGAATAGCTTCCGGTCAGTGAAATCCTCTTTACAAAAAATTGACATGGACAAAAACAATTTCCAACAGTAGCCACAGCTATTAAACATGCCTCACAGTTGTAGACATATATTAGATTAGTCAAAAATTAAATTATTCTTGTAGAAATTGCAAACTTCTAAAAATTGACATTTTCTTTATCTACTGATGCTAGGATAGGTGCAGTAAATAATGGGTTCCACAACCAACATTTATATTGGAAGATATTGCAAGAAGGCAAAGGTTTGAGTGCCAACTTGGTTGGTTGGTTACATTAAAAATATCTGTTTTTCAGGATCCAAAATATGAATATAATTTCCATGTAGAGTTCTAAAGCTTGTCTTTTAGAGCATCATTCATTCTGGGGTTCAAAGGATTTACAAACCAACAATTAAGTCTCCAAGCACCCCTATGAGTTAGGGAAGTATTATCCCCATTTTGCAGATAAGGAAAGGAAAATTAAGCTTGTGCCCTGCCCTACCCAACCCCCACCTTTTTATTTATTTTTGCTGAGAAGAGTCACAAACCCTAGATTTAAAATATATATATATATATAGTGTGTGTGTGTGTATATATATGTACATATATACACACACATCCTCATTTTACTGATTTGTGCTTAGATATTGTGGTGATGCACACCCTACAGATACCTTGGATAGAAACTGAAGCAAAGGGAGGTTAAACGACTTGCCCAAGTCCCACATGGAGTTAATGGCAGAGCCAGGAATAACCCAGGTTTTCTAGTTTTCAGTTCCAGTAGACGACAGTACCGTCCAGTGTGTAGGCAACCTTTTCTTTTTGCAAATCAGTGCAGCCTAAAATAAGTCCTTCAAAACTGTCAAACTCTTCCACTGAACCCAAATGAAGAGCACCCCAAATTGACCCTCTATGAAGGAAACTGTATCCCCTCCATATAAAAAAAACTGTACTTGAATCAAGGCTTCACTTATTGTACAGAAGATTCTAATCAGCAGGCCTCAGAGTGGGAC